>NC_089827.1:46307855-46607855 GCF_035046505.1 Tiliqua scincoides
GCCACTGTGAGATACAGGAAGCTGGACTAGATGGGCCTATGGCCTGATCCAGTGGGGCTGTTCTTATGACAGTTTTCAGTTTTCCAAGGGACTATGAAGCACTTCAGAAAAGGTTCAACAGAACCTCAAGCAGTCCCTTCCTGATATTATTCTCTTTGTCAACATCAGCTGCAGTATATTTGGAAAACTTCTGTGATGGGAAATGTGATGGGAAATGATGGGGGAACCTCACCCTCCAAAATTTGGCTCAAGAGTATTTTCCTTTCAACATAGGCTAATGGCGACCACCACCTGCCACATATTCTTATCCTGGAGCCCTACATTCTAGCCCATTCAAATAATAGTAATTAAAACCTCCAGACTCTGGAACATGGAGCTTCAAGAAACCAAGTACATGCTGTGAAAAAAGTGATAAAAATCATAACAAAAGGGTAAAATACCTAGTTATTAGACTATGATTCTCTTTGCACATTTTTCTTCTCAAGGACTCATTTCCTTTATAAAGTCTGGTTTTAAGTGCCTGAAAGAATTGGATTTCTCATCCCTTGGAGAAAACAGTTCCACAAGTACTGCTGTTGCAAAGTTCCTTCTGACACGTGGGCTACATCTCTCTTCTTTTCTTAATTTCATCTCATTTTCATGCTCTTTTGTCAGGCAGAAGAGAATCCTTCTGTTTCCTTAATATTGCCACATTTGATAAGGGAAGATTGGTCCTCTTGTTCCTCTGACTCCTTCATTCATTCTCTCCTTTATCTCTTCCTTGATGTTTCTTTGAAATGCCCTCACTTTGTCGACACCTTTGTTTAAAGGCCCCTAGAAATGAATGCTCTTCTCCGTATACAGCCTCATCATTAAGGTTAATACGGTAAGGTGTGCTATTACACTTCTTTACCATGATAAAATGTTTCTCTGTATCGCAGCGGACAGTCACATGGCTCTTTTATGCTACTGGAGTGTAGCAAAAAACCTATATCCAATTAATGTCCACTGTAGCTCTCAGGACTCTTTTATCCCTTCCCTGTTTCACTGCTCCTACTGAGTTATGGTTGTTTCTCATTATCTTTCCCCAATGCAGTAATCTTGCAAATGGAATAGTATTTTGTTAACTCCAAATCTCCTCTTGTGGCACATAACTGTGGACTGGATAGATCGTTAGTCCATTTCCTCACAGTATGTGAAAATGGTTGAACTTTTATCAACCTAGAGAACATTCAGCACATGAAGAAGGTCTTCAGCTGCCATCACGTCAAGGATTGATTGACCATGGAAAGGGATTGTGGGGGAAAGGCAAAGCCAGTGGCAGACTTCCCCAGCCCCGTACCCAGGGCACATGGTTCTAGAGGCATGCGGGGCTCTGCGCCCAGGACATTTTGCCCCTCTCTGATAATGGCAGGTCCACTACTGGGCAAAGCTTGTGTTCTCCTCTCTGGGGGGTTCCTGATACGGGCACTGCAGTGCTGCTTCCTGGTCAGCTGGGGTAGTGTGAACAACCCCAGGAGCACATGGTAGCAGTCTATGCTGGAGTTCCGCCTTATGCCACCCCACTGCCACCTTTTCTCCTCCGTTTCTAGGGAGAGACATGCTGATATAGGGAAGAACTGCAGCATAGACCCTTCCCCTATAGCTCCCAGCTCATTTTATCCTAGCAACATGGGACGTAGATGCCTGCAGAAACACCCATACTGCCAGTTCACAAAAGAAAGGGGCTTCGAAGACAAGGTACAATCCAGGCTAAATAAACTAACATTCTTATTTGTTGGGACAATTCCTTTCTGTCTGACTATGGAATGGTGATTATCAGCATAGCCATATGTGCTTAATTCTCTTGTAGGCTAGACTCATTTTTATAAAATCCTAGCAAAAGTATAGTGAAGAGTGACCTGGTGTTTATCTTGCAGCCCAATCCTGAGCTGCCCGGGGCGTCCAGCCTCGGCGACACCAAGAACGGCTGCTGCCGGATCCTGCGTGCCTCGGGCCACCACAGATGGTGCCTCGGGAGAAGGGGACTTTCCTCTCCTTGTCCCGGTTAAGGGAAGCAGCCCTGCAATGGGGCGAGAGTCCTCCCAAACAAACCCACCTCCTGCCTCACCACTCCTTCGCCCCAGCACGCCTCCTGCCCGCCCTCTCCCCAACACCGCCTCTCCGTCACGCCTCCCCCACCCTCTCTCTGCCCTCCGCCGGCCTCTCCCCTCCCTGGAATGCCTCCTTCCCGCCCCCTCCCCACCCCCGCTTACCATGCTGCAGCTCGGCGGTCCGTGAGACCGCCGAGCAGTGGAGGCTGGGTGCCCGACCTGCACTAGCCTGGCACTGGTTGGTTCTGAGCTAGCATGGGCGGTAGCCCAGCGGTAAGTGTCGCAGGTGTGACTTACGGCACATTTGCGACAGCGCGTGGCGACACAAAGCCGCGGCGCTGAGCTCAGGATTGGGCTCTTAGTCAGGATCCTTCAAATCCAAGTTTAAATCCTGCTGGGCTGTGACTATCTTCCATTTTATCCTCTTCCCTGTGTCCTCTTATCATATCCTCTATCTCCCTGCCTGAACCTCTGTCTCCCGTCTAGGTCCATTCCACCAAGTGTGACTTATTCCTCCTTTTTCAAAATGTCACACTGGAAATAGAATTCGATGAACAGAATGAGGTTGCCCCAACTCCAGCTCCACTGTATTATTGTACTCCAAGAGGCCCTCTTCAGTTTCAGGCGATTTGCCTTTAAACTTCCATCAGTTTAAAATGAACAATGAAAGTTGGGGCGCAGGGGGAGGGATCATTAGTAACTCTCTATTCATAGACTCCACTCAAAACAACCCCAGTCTTTCTTCCTGCATATGAAAAGAACAAGGAGCTGCACCGCTTCTGGCTAGAGTGTAATCAAAAAGTGAATTGAAACTTCAGAAGTTTTACAGATTGGGTATTTTGCCAACTATAATCACTAGAGCAGCTCTTCAGGGAAAAGCCTTATTGCATCTCTGGAAAAAGAGACGTTTTCCTCCAATTCCTTCTTTGCCTTTTTTTTTTTTTAATTCTCCATCTCTGTTCTCATTTCTTCCATTTCCGTCTCATTTGTCATCCCACTTCCAACACTTTGTATCCTAGTTTTAAGACTACCTTCATTTTCAAGTAGTGTTGCTGAGTTTTAGAGCGTTTAATTCAGTATCCACTGAGGTCAATCAGAACATTTTCAGTTTGCACTGATTATGCCGGAATTTGAATGGTAGCGCAAGTCTTGTGACATCTCCAGGGCAAGTGAACAAACATTGGGGGGAAATCTACAAGCCTCCCTTCAGCGTCTGCAAGCTGTCAATGCACGTAGAACTAGACCTAGGGGTCCTTCTCTGGAATTGGAAACTTTGCTTTCTCAAGGCTCCCAATTGCATGGAGAGGGCTCAGCACGTTTACCGTTGAACACTGGATTCTGAGCAGAGGAAATGAATGTAGATCAGGAGACAGGGCACTGCTGCTATAACTCTGTTTTCCCCCTCTTGTTGTGGTAGGATGTGTGTAGGAGTCTCCAGCAGAGCAACAGAAACGGCATCGCAACAGAAACTTGAGGCTGATGTCCAAGGCAATCTCTCAGAAGGCAAAGAAGCACTTGACACGAAAGTTAGGTTCCATCACCAAGATATATTATATACAAGGATATTTACCATAACATGGTCCGGCATACAGCAACACACATCCTGATTCCTACGCATCCTAACACCCAACACCCTACACGCTCACCGTTGAGCGTTTGTCTGCGGCCTTGTTTTATGCACAAGGCACGTCCACACTCAGCTGCACAGAGTCAGCAATCAGGAACAATGTTGGCATCCTTCAGTCTTGGAAGACTATGGTGTCACGCTCTGAATGGTGGTTCTGGAACAGAGTGTCCTCTCCAGTGCGCGAAGCCTGGGTAAAGTAGGTATGGAGGATAGGCTGTTACCCATGCAGCAAATCCCCCCTCTCCATGTCGCTGAAATGGTCCAATGGAAAGGCAGAGGCCAATACGGTTGGTTCCAGCGGCGTCGCAGGAGTTGCCAGAACTTGACTGTGTCCAGCCATGAACTATCTCAGGGACTCCGGCTCTGGATTTTGCCTTGAGGTTGACTCCTGAAGCCTTTTCCATAACAGGAAATCAGGAACCCAATCAGGAACCTAATCAGGAACAGCTGCTACTTGTTACTTGCTACAAACTACAGACAGGCTATTCAAACATAGTGCTTGTCACATTTCCTCCTGTGCACAGGACCTGAGTGATTTCACTGGGTTCAGACCTCAACAACCTCTATTCATTCACCCTGGTTGTGTTGTGAGACAAGGGCTGGATGGAACAGGGGCCCTATCTTGATCTGCAGTATGGTCTCTATCTTTCAGTGAGATCTGGGACCAAATATCTGATCACTTATGTACAGATTCTCATTATCCCCAAGCCCCCTACTACCTGCAGCCATTTCTAAGTAGTTGTTGTGAGCATTACAGTAATCTACTTATGCTAGCACAGAGTGGCATCATTTTATCAAAATGACATTCTGTAAAATACAATTAAAAAATTTTGCATCATAAAACAAATTTAATTGTAATTTATACTTTTGCTTAGTATTTACACCATGTACTTCAAGTACATTATCTCAATAGTTTCTTAAAGACAGTGAATTCAAAGTAACTCCATCCTTGAGAAAAGCTCACAGCATGTATGAAGTTGGACTGAACCCAAGTGCCTCTCTCCCAATTCCAACACCCTATGAAGAGTCTTCCCTTGATAGTTTTTCAGGGAGTCCTTTGAACACAGTGTTCATCCAGTGGGGCAAGAAGGGTGCCATCATGGCCAGGAACTCCTTGCAGGAGATATGTCTGCTTAAACCAGCACCTTAGATTGACTAACAGCCCAATCCTAACCTGCACTGGAACAACCAAGCGGCATGGCCTGCGTTATATCCTGCACAAATTAGGAGGTGGCTGGAGGTATCCTCAGAGTAAGGGGATATATTTTTCCCTTACCCAAAGTTAATACCCCAACCTGCCCTATAGGGCTTCTCAGATCCACACCATTATATAGCTTGTGCAAATTGAGGAAGACCTGTGTAATGCTGGGAATGCTGGGAGGGGGGGTTAGGATTTAGCAGATGAGACCTCCGCCTGTCCCAACCTTGTCCCAACCTGTCCCAACCTTCCACCCTCCCTCATCTTGAAATGCCTCTTCCCCACCTCTAGAATTCCCTCCCGCCACCCTCTCCACTCCCCTGCACCACTCAGCACCTTACCTGTTTGTGCTGCGGGCCCAGATTCTGGATGTAATGTCAGCGGGATGGCACAGGCTTCCCTGCCATTACAGCCTATTCTCTGAGTGCCACAAATGTGCTTTTGGCACGTTTGCCACATCTTCCACTGGCGCAGCGGCTGTTTCGCTGGCTGAGGATGAAGATAGGATTGTGCTGTGAGTTGCACCATGTAGAACAACATAAGAACAGCCATCTGGATCAAGCCAAAAGCCCATCTGATCGAGCATCTTGTTCCCACAGTGGCCAGCCAGCTGCCTCTGGAAAGCTCACATGTAGGAAATGAAGGTGTTCCCCTCTCCTACTGTTGCTCACCTGCAACTGGTTTTCAGAGGCAAGTGCAGCTGGCCTGACGCCTTGTGCTCCATCTGCCTAAAACGTGGGTACAGCATTGCATGCATGCCCATCTGGGGAGACGCGTTGTTAATGGAACCTTGCATTTAAATTTCTGTGTCCTATTGTCCTTAGAAAATCATCAATCAATCAGTGCTATTGTTTATCATATGTATGGACAATCTCATCTCCTTTCAAGAAGTCCCCCCAGATGAGTTGTCATTAAGGGGAAGACTGTTAAGTAGCATCTTCCAGCCTGGCAGATTCAGAGACACTTAAGGAATACAAAGTATTCCCACAGAAAATGCCAGCTGCAAGGCTTTGTAGTGGCGCAGATGTCTTGCTTGTCTGCAGGGCTTGCTAGTCTAGTTACCTGTTGTCTATGCAAGCCGAGATTTTCTCACCACCCCTTCTTTATTCTCCAGATTGGGTTATAGCAAGGGTTCTCAAACTCCCAAGGTAAGTCTTTGTGAGGTAGAAAAGAAAAGTGATTGCAAACCTCTTCTGGCATTCTAAGACTCCGGGGGGGGGGGGATCCTGCAGAGGGCTGCCCAGGCCTCCCCACAACTCCTGGACCTTGCACCAGCCTTCAGTAAGTAAAAACACCCCCACACCCCCCATTAGCAACATGATCCTGAGGATTGTGTTGCTACCTCTCCCCTTCCTCTGTCCCTTCAGGGACCAGGGGCTGAGGCTCTTAGGCAGGGGCATCTCAAATGCCCAAGTTTGAGAACCCCAGGGAGTTTTAAAATGATTAGATGAATGAATGAATGAATGAATGAATGAAGTGAGGGCCCAATCCCTCCCAATTTTCCAGTGCCTTTGCAGCCATGCCAACAGGATGTGCACTGCATCCTGTGGTGGGGAAGCAATTACAGAGGCCTCCTCGAAGTAAAGGACTGTTTGTGTGCTTATCTCAGATTGTGGATAGGATGGGGCCCTAAGACATTTTTTTGTGTGCTATGAGCTATGGAATGCAAGTCTTGCAGCTCATTGGTTGCCGGTCACGATGGCTGCATATTACTGCTGTATTCAGAGGTGATATACCTCTGAATGCCAGTTGCTGGAGAGCAGGCGTGAGATAGGGTTATGAAAGGGATATATTATAGAAGAAAAGGACAACAAAGAGAGCCAGGATGGTGTAGTGGTTTGGGAGGTGGATTTAGACCTGGAAGATCCAGGTTCGAATCCCCTCTCAGCCATGAAGGTTCCTGGGTGACTTTGGGCCAGTTACTTTCTCTCAGCCTTGCCTACCTCACAGGGTTGTTGTGAGGACAAAAGCAGAGGAGCAGCTGTGTACACCACCCTGAGCTCTTTGGAGGAAGGGTAGTAAAAAAATGTGAAAAAAAAACAACTTCCCAGAGTCACCTTGTTGGCCAGTGTGGGAAACAGTAAATAATGCTGAACTAGATAGACTTATGGTCTGATCCAAAGGCTGCTGGTGGTGGTGACGGTAGTAGTACTAGTAGTACTAGTAGTAGATGGTAGTACTAGTAGTAGATGGTTGTAGATGGTAGTAGTAGTAGTAATAGTAGTAGTAGTAGATGGTAGTACTACTACTACTAGTAGTAGTAGTATCAGTATCAGTTTGACAACAATATTTATACACTACTTTTTTAGCGAAACAGTTTACATAGCTAAATAAATAAATACTTCTCTATCCCCAGAAGACTCACAACTTTTTATATGTTTTTGTGCTCTAAAGCTGGTTAGCAACAAATGTGGCTACCAGCCAAGGCAAGACCCCCCTCTACAGATTGGCCCAGTAGCAAATCCCATTACCGGTCCATGGTGTCTTTCACCAGCCTCTTTCAGTACCACTTGGCAAATGGTGGGGAGGCAGATACCCTCTAGCATTTCACAGATGGAAATAGGGACAGGGTTGGCAGCCATCCCTATTCTCATACCTACTTGAGCTCCACTGATCCCCCTCATATTATGCGTGGCTGAAAGCTGCGCTCCATCTGCTCTGCTTTACTAATTTACTCTGCAATCGCTTGGCCTGCAATCTTTTTAAAACCCTCAAGCTTTGTTTGTTCTTTTTGTGAAAAATAAGCTAGGAAAACCATAATTGTCCTACAGTCTGTTACCAGTGATTCAAAATGAGCCTTGACTGTACATAATATGGTACCATAAAGTTCATGAGTGTGCATATATATACAATGTGCATTAGAATCAAGATGACCCTACTCAGAGATCTGAATAGATCTTGAGGTTGGACCCTGAAAAAATTGCAAATCAAGAAACACACACAAAATGTTCACACTCCCTTGCACACTAACCAGGGCATGGGGTTACCAGGGACATGGACCAGGACATAGGGACTCTCTCTTACAAAGGGGAGTGGTGCTATAGCTCAGCGATAGGACACTTGATTTGTAAGCAGAAGGTCCAGAGTTCAATCCCTGGCATCTTCAAGTAGCTCTGGAAAAAAAAGCCAAGGTTTAACCTGTCAATTAAAGTTCAGTAAAGAGAGGCAGTGCTCTAGTATCCCCCTTTTGAATGTGCTCATTTTCACCCGAGAGGTCATTGTCATATTGTTGTTTTCTGTTGTACAACAGCATTTTCCCTATGCCTGGTGGTTCATTTTAATTTACCTGGATCTTTGTTGTTTATCTGCATTATTTGTTACCCTGCACATGCCTGATCTTGTCTGATCTCAGAAGCTAAGCAGGGTCAGGCCTGGTTAGTACTTGGATGGGAGACCACCTTGGAATACCTGGTGCTGTAGGCTTATACCATAGTCTTTCGAGACTGAAGGTTGCCAACCATTTGTGAGATCAGAGACTCTTTCTCTTTTGTGCTCTGGGAAAGACGCCAGTCTGAAATTTGGGAGAGCTACCACCAGTCTGTGAAGATCAGTGTTTCTGGGCATTTGTCCTTCACTGTACCACTTTGCATGGCCCACCTATTGGAAGTACCATCTGACGATGATGTCATCCTCAGTTACTTCCTGATTGGGAGGCCAGATGCAGTGCAACACTGGTAAGGGGCTCAGGGCTGGCAGGAGGGCTTTTTCATGCATGTGAAAAACACACTCTGGAACTCTGCCCACAGAACAGAGCCTCCTGCTACTGTTTGTCGCATCGCATTGCTGGTCTTACTGCCAGATAGCAGAGATCTGGGTGTCCCACGCGTACCACCAAATACTAACTCAAGTTCCACCAGTGGTACAAGTACCAGTGGTAGAGAAATGCTGGTGTAGATAGTTTTGACATAGATGTAACAATGTTCTCACTCCATTTAATGCATACTCATATACAGCAGTGGTTCTCAAACTGCTGGGTCATGACCCACCAGTTTGTGTAACGCTTTCCCGTCCCTTTAAGGGGCGGGGGAAGGGGAGGGAGGCAGCCACGCAATCCCCAGGATCACGTCGCTAAGGGGGGTAAGGGGGGTACTTACTTTGTACTTACTTCAAGAAGGCAGGGCTGCAGGAGGTGTGGTGAGCCCTGCACAGCTCTCCTGGCGGCTTGAAACATTCGCTAAAAGCAGGCGCAAAACACTTCTGTTTTGCAGGAGATGCTTTGCACCCACTTTTAGCGAATGTCCCAAGCCTCGGGGAGCACTGTGCAGGGCTGCGCAGGGCTCCCCACACCTCCTGCAGCCCTGCCTACATAATGTGAGTGCAAAGCACCCCCCCTCGCCCCCCTTAGCAACACAATCCTGGAGATCGCGTTGCTGCCCTAGCCCCTCCCCCACAAAGAACTTACTGAGGGAATAAAGCTTCCTCAAAGTTTGAGAACCTCTGATATACAGTATTCATATATGGAACGGTTGGTGGGCAGGTAGGTGCATATGGCAAGGGTTTGACCTCCTAGTCCAAACGCCGATCCTTAAATGCAAATTTGCATTTTTTCCTGGAGAAAGTTAAGAGGGCACAGCGTGTACTGAAATGAAAGGGAACTCACAAAAGCATTCCTGCACACAGCCCCTTCCCTAACCTACCCGACCCATCGTAATACCTAACATTTGTATTGCACTTGATGAATGTGGAAAGTTCATCACATGTATTATTCTTACAACAGCCCTACAAGGTAGTGAACCGTTATTATCATCCCGTATATTGCACTTAGATTTGAGAGGGAGCTGTTTGCCTAAGACCACCAAGTAACTTCATGATAGAGGAAAGGTTCAAACCGAGGGAGTCCTGATTCCCAGCTTAATGTCTCGGCTCTGCACCAGCATTTCTGTGCACGTGCTACTTTTACTTGCTCAAGGAGTTTTGCTAGGAGACTCGGTGCGCGTTGAAATATGGCAAGGTGTCACTTGCTGTAAATATCCAGCAGCTGCAAATGGACATAGATGTCATTAGAACACAGAATGGTCGAGTGGCGTTATGAGATCTCTCTTGGTCTCTCAAAGGTTTTTGCAAGGAGAATGATCTCATGCTGCATGCTCATTTATATTCATCGACTGGCAAGCAGGGCCATTGGTCTGCCATAATAAGGAGTGTGATGAATGAGGTCAAGCCTTCGAAGAATGTCTGGCTGGGCTTCACTGTTTGTCTCTCTGAAAGATGACAACTTCAGCAGACAGACATGGATTGCCTTCTAACAGGTATGGAAAAACAATGTTTCCTTTTCCGAAAGAAAACAGGCCACAGGTCTCAAAGCACTCTGACTGCCAAACCCCCAAGAGAACAGCGTTCCTGTGAACCATGCTGTCCTGGGAACTTAGCCTCTAGCAAGTCTTGAACCTGGGACCTATGGTAGGTCATGCAAGAACACAGCCTATGCTCCATGATCTTGCTGGAAGAGAAAACCATGAGAGACCAGTCAGACCAGACCAGCAAAGGTCCCTAAACACAATTGAATGGCTCAGGTGGCAGTTCCTAACATGCATATGGAAACTTCCTGGTCCAGCTTAATCACCAGCAGTGGTGTGGCTAGTGGAGGACATGGGGGGCGGGTCACCCCGGGTGACACCCTCAGGGGGGTGACACTACTAGTGGCCAAAATTCTGGAAGCCTTGGTATTTATGAATAATACCATCATGTTTTATATCAATCGATAGGTAATTTAATGCAGAATGTACTGAAACACACTGCACTGAATTATCTATATTCACTCAAACATTTTAGACAAATATCCAGAAAAAGAAAATACAATTTCCCTTGTTTCTGCACCCTCTCCCTCACCCTACTTCTCTACCATATTCCATGGCACTTCATTGGCAACTGTGTGCCCCACCATATGATCCTGTGGCCACCTCTTGACTCCAGTTGGCCACTCTTATTCCTGCTATTTGCAAAGAGTGGTAGGGCAAGGGCCAAGAAAAGGAAGGGGAGAAGTAGTGGTGCTCCAGCTAGATCTCATTGAATGCAGCCATCAAGGCAACATCAAGGTACATTCAAGCTCCATCAAGGCATTAAAGGCACCAGCAAGCTCCATTTATTTCAAATGGAACATCCTCTGGATTACATATGGTACAAGATAGCAGTAATGTAGTTTGGATTAAGCACTAAAAATACAAGGACAAGAGAACAATGATGCAAAAAGATTAAAGAATTATAGAATCTGTCTCAAGGATTTTTTAAAAATGAGAACCTGATAGAATAAGCATCTTTGAGGGCTATTTGGGAGAGTATGGACTGATCCATGCACTACTGGATTTCTTTATAGTTGATCACTGTGCGTGTGATGTCTGGGTGCTGAACGTGTGAACCACCACCATTAAACAGCATTGCATGAACATTTTTGAGTGGTGTAAATTGGCAATTACCTAGTCACACATACAAATAATCAAATGCTGTTCCGACTGTCAATGAATGAGAGCGTACCCGTTCGCTTCCAAGCCCAATTCAAGGTGCTGGTTTTGACTTCTAAAGCCCTTCACGGTTTGGGGCCAGGTTTTCTGAGGGACTGCCTTCTCCCATATTTTTCAACCCGCCCTCTTAGATCATCTGAAGGGGCTTTCCTGTGAGTGCCACCTTTCTCCCAGAGTTAGGGGGATGGCGGCATGGAGGTAACCCTTCTCAGTAGGGGTGCCACAATTATGGAACTCCCAGGGGAATTAAGATCTACCCCCTCCCTCATGGGGTTTTGGTAAGGGCTCAAAACCTTTGACATTTGGGTTGTCTTCCTCCTGTGCCACTGTAGCAGTTCCTTGAATGTTAACAGTTTTGCCCTCCTCTGATTAGTTTTTTTTTTTTTTTTTAATTAATTTATTTATTTCATTTTTTTTTTTTCTATCAATTGTAAGCTGCTTTGGGCATTTACTCCAGCAGAGGAAAGGCAGAATAAAAATCTTTTAAATAAATAAATAAATAGCACCACCTTCCCAGTGTTGTCATCCTGATTTCTTTTTTCCTTCCTTGGTATCCTCTTTGCCAAAGAGGAAGCAAACACATTCATTTGCTATGCTGCATGACCTCCCCATCAGTAACCCAGACGACGTCTCTTCTTGCACAGCCTGAAAGAAGGGCTTTCTCAGTACTTCCTAATCACATGTGCATTTATCAAGGAAAGAGGATTTTAATTGAGTTGCCTCTCTGGATTAAAAAAAAACTCCTTTACAATATCCTTGTTATCTGGAGGGTGCGGACGAGATTTCAAAAAATGACCTTTGATTTGGATAGGAAAGGGTGGAGTTCAAGTGGCTAGCCATTTAGAAATTTGATTCCTATTTGACGCTCAAATGCGTGGGCCATTTTGAAATGGTCTTGACATTGCAGATGTTCTTTCTGCTCTTGAAAGAGTCGATGGAATGTTAAAGCAAGACAGGAGAATTAGGGGTTGTGTGATGCTTGTAGACCTTGGTAAGCCTGTCTGTTTCTTCCGTAATTTAACTACCCGCTAACTGAGTTGAGATTAGTTTGTATGTGGGAAATCTGGGTTCAAATTCCTGCTCAGCTATGAAAGTGCCTGGGGAGGGGGGATGAGGAAGATCCCCCTCTGAGCTAGTGGGAGAGGAAAAGAAAAATGTAATAAATAAACAAGTAGACAGAGGATACTAAAAATATAGAGTCTAGATTTCCCATATCCTCTGTCTAGTTGTTTATTTCTTTCATTTATATTATAGACCATTTCCACCCCAGCAATGAACGGGGATCTGTTATCTCTGGTAGCCAAACTCTGGCACACATGCAGAGCTTTCAATCAGGCTGTTTTCAAGACTGGGATATTTAGGATTTTAGGAGGCAGAACATAACATGATTGGAAGGTGTGCATTAGGGTCTATTTTAATCAGGGGTACTGTAAATCTCCATTATTTTCTGTCCCTAACGTGCAAACCACATGTTGGTTGTTGCAAATAAGCGACTTAGCCGGGCAGCTGGTTTGAGAATAGCACCATCAAGTATGTGGAAGGAAGCAGCAATTGGATTTGCAGGCTGTTGTGTAATTCAGTCAACTGAGCATGCATTACACAATGTTTCATGTCTTCATTATACTGCTTAGAGAGAGATGTCTGTGCTTTTGAATGGGAAACATTATGAACATTTAAGCCTTTTGCGAACAGTGATAGTGCTGTACGCAATGATGTTTTGAATGTGTACAGCAAAAAAATATGCTGGTTCGTGCTTACTTGCCCAGCTCAGTGAGGCTGGCTGGTCACCCTCATGGCTGGGTATTCAGTGGAGCAGAGGGCTTGTCCCGTGGTTGTCGCTGCCTGGCTAGACCAACCCTCTGGGGTTGGCGATGATGGGCCAGCTGGATACACCACCTGGCATTCCCCAGAGTCAGGTAGCTTGCCCAGGTTTCAGTGCGGGACGTAGATGGGCAGTCCCATTTCTCCCTTTTGATAGAACCCGCATGTCTTTGGTTGAATTTTAGGATCCTGCTGCAGTTATGTGTTTAAATAGTTAATAAAGCGGCCCATTCTTCCAATAGAACTCTGTCTGTGTCTTTATTGAGGGGTGAAGGGATAAAACGCTGGCAATACATGCATGTGATAGCAAGGACAAATGTATTGAAAGCCTCCTTCTTTCATTCCAAATCTAAATGGTTGGCAACTTTCAGTCTCGAAAGACTATGGTATAAGCCTACAGCACTCGGTATTCCCAGGCGGTCTCCCATCCAAGTACTAACCAGGCCTGACCCTGCTTAGCTTCCAAAATTAGACAAGATCAGGCATGTGCAGGATAACAGTTGCTACCAGAATGACTTTCTGAGATCTTCTCCCCATTTGGCTTGGGAGAGCATTTGATTTCATGTGATTAGTTTCGGATTTGTCTTGTTAAGTTTCAAAGGTATGGTCACTTTTCAACAGAGAAAAATCTGCCACATTTCCAAAATTAAAGTATGTTTCAGTATGTTTATCACAGTGATCAAAGGAACAGGCCATGCAATTTTCAGCTTTTTGTTCTAAATGTCCATGTTTTGCCTGAAATTTGATTAATTGTACTGGACTATAGGTCACTGAAAGGCATTCTGAATGTTTTGAAGCTTTCAACAGTGTTTTTCTTTTTTAACTTGGGGAAGCTTTCCAAAATGCATTCTCTAGCCTGCAGTCTGACCTGGCACTAACATAGGAACTCTGTGCCATATCATTCATCCTATGTATGTTGTTGGCAACCTTCAGTCTCAAAAGACTGTGGTATCGCACTCTGAATGGTGGTTCTGGAACAGCATCTAGTGTGGCTGAAAAGGCCAATTTGGGAGTGACAGTCCCTTCCACACTGGGAGCACGTGCAGTCTGTCCCTGGTCTGTCTCCCTGGCTATGAGCCTTCCTTCTTTGCCTCTTTGCCTCAGTCTGTTGACCAAGTGTCTCTTCAAACTGGGAAAGGCCATGCTGCACAGCCTGCCTCCAAGCGGGCCGCTCAGAGGCCAGGGTTTCCCACTTGTTGAGGTCCACTCCTAAGGCCTTCAGATCCCTCTTGCAGATGTCCTTGTATCGCAGCTGTGGTCTACCTGTAGGGTGCTTTCCTTGCACGAGTTCTCCATAGAGGACCCAAATCTGAGCACACTTCATTCTTTCTCCCAGTCCAGTTCTCCATGTTGCCACTCATTAGATCACATCTATCAGCTGACAGTGTCCTCTTCAAGAGAGCATCCTCTCTTTTCTTTTGTCTTTTGCTATGGTTTTCCATTGCATTCCTCAAATACAAATTAGTGAAAGCAGTCATCTTTGGCTTTTCAAAAACAAATTAAATTTTTAATATCGGGTTGAGTTGACAGAGCAAATATGCAAAAGCAAGACTAATTAGAGCTTCAAACACACAACCTTGCCTGCAAAAAGGGTCTGTGACCTAGAACATGAAACTAAGTTGGGGATATAGCATAATGCATTTTGCTTCTTAGAGCATGGCTGGCAGCTGGCCAGCTTTTTTTTCAAACAGTTAGGACATTCTTTGTTACTGACTCGGGTAGGAACAGTTCACTATACCCAAAGCCAGTTTAGTCATGTTCTTTGAAGTTGCAGGAGAATACACAGAGGACCAAAGTGATAAGGGGACTGATTGCATTGTCCCCTTAGAGATGTCATGTACGTCCAACATGATGATTATATTTTCCTTACTTGTCACTAAGACTGTGGCTCAGGAAGAGATACAAGGATCCCCTTGCTCCCACTCTGGTAGGTTGCAACTAGCCTGTCTTCCATGGAGCTAAGGGTCTCCCTCTTTCCCTCTCTCCTTGCCTCAATTTGAGCCTCACAAAAACCCTGTGAGCTAGATTAGGTAGAGACATAATGACTGGTCCAAGCTCACCTTCAAAGCTTCAGTGGGAGTATCTGCACTGAATTCTCTCTTTCTTGCTACTCTGTTCACTGCTACAACACACTGGATATTCTATGGTTCACTTATTCTGACCCAAACGTGATGTACAGAGTAGCCCTGTAGGCAAGGGAGGTTCTAGTCTTTAACTGCATCACAACATTTGCAACCTCTCCACATGTTGAGATTAAGGTGGGAATCTGGAAGGGGGCTTGGGGAATAGTGCTAGACGGGGTACCCATTCTGGTTGCTTTTTACTGTTGGCTCCAGCTTCTGCCCTCTCCCCCTTGCAATTTCCAGAAAATGTCTCTGAACCCTAACCTCTACAACTCTTGGAAACCCTTCACTCCAACAACTGTCGAGAGATTCCTTGTCACATATATGGCTCCATCCTAGATGAATCCAAGTATTCCAATTCACACAGACTGTTCTTTGCTTCATTTCATGATACAGACTTGATCCTGGAGTCAAGTGGCGATGCTAGGGTTTGAGTCACCTGGTGTGGGAGGCCAGCATATCAACCCCCCCCCCCCACACACACACACAATGGGCCTGTTCTCATGCAATGGGCTTGGCAACACCCCAGGTGGTAGGTATGGTGATGCACCATCACCCCTTGTCCCTGGTTTTTTGGCATTAACTTTTCATAGAATAGAGATATCTCGATGTGGTTTGTTTCAGTGCATTCTACATGAAATTACACATTGAATGATATATAATATGATGGTATTATTTGAAAATACCAAGATTAAAATTTTTTTGGCTAGTATTGGTGTCATCCCCCTATGTGCATTGCCTGGTGCGGCAAGCATTCCCTGCACCCCTCTAGCAACTGCTTATACCTTACCGAGCTTATAGAAATGTAGCTTTCCAGAAATATAGCTTTTCAGAAATAAGAGCCAACATGTTTATTAGACTGGATTTTGTTCCAGGCTAATAAAAATGTTGGCTCTTATTTCTGAAAATTCACATTTCTATAAGCTCAGTGAAGTATAAGCAGTTGTATATTATAGGTGCTTAGGATTCAGCTAGAATCTTATGACATCAGGTTTCTAAGTACAATTAGGTACATGAAGTTGTTCCCCAGTGGCCTTATGTGATGCGCTGAACCACATTGGGCAAGGGTGATTCTTGCTGGTATAGCAATGCAAACTCATGCTGCTGAGACAGCATTGTGTTCTGGTCAACTTGGGACACCTGTTCAGGGCGAAAGGTTGTGAAGTTACACTGAATTGGCTGAAGTGCCCATCTCGCTGAAACAGAAGCAGAGGATTCGCCAAACCAATCAAATCCTCAAAGGATAATGTTGGAAAGCACAATTAATGTCAAATTTGTTTCGGTCAGATTCAGAGCTTAGGGCCCAATCCTAAAGTCACCCAGCGCTGGCGCTGAGCCCTAGTGCCAACACTGGGCACTGTAAGCATGCTATAAAGCACCTTTACAGCAACCGGTGAGTAAGGAGTGCTGGTGCTGTGCCCATGCCAGACAGACTTGGGGCTTCACCCAAGGAGATCTCCAGCTGCTTCCCAGTGCCCGCTGGGTATACTGGTAGCACTTTGTTGCTGCTGCTCCAGCAGGCACTGGGAGGCTCAGGATTGGGCTGTTAATCTGAACTATAGCACATCAGTCTTAGCAAGGGAAGTTGCTTTCTGCATCATGTCTCTGGATGAGGAAACTAGCAATTCCATGCACAACTCAAATTCCAAGCACAACTGCTGATTTTAACCTTCAAGTTCATAGTGACTTTGGATCGGGGACCTTAAAAATCACCTCCTTTCACATGAACCTGCCCAGATAATCAAGACCATCCCCAGAGGCCCTGCCCCCTGTCCCCTTGCCACTTTGAATTAAAGTAGTTGGTAACTGGAAATTGGCCCCTAGAGACTTGTATTCGTTTCAGTGCCAGGAAAACACCTCTCTGTTTGCCCAGGGCTTTTTAAATGGGTTGATTTTGGGCTGGAAATGTTATTACTGCTTTGTTTTATTGCCATTATGTTGTTGCTGTGCTTAAATGTTATTGGACTTTTATTGTTTCATCCTTGTAAACCTTTTGGAGAGCTTCAGCTGAAGAATGGTTCTAATAAACACTCCAAATAAATAATAATTCTATTAATGTTTTAGGGCCAGATCAGTGTTTGCCTGGATCCAGGCAAGAGAACTGCAGTGGGCCCACTGCCCCCTCTCCCCACTCATAAGCTCCAAGCAAGCTAACTCTCTCCCTAGTGACATCATACCATCACAGCAACACTTGTGATTATTAATTCGCCTATGCCCTGCTCTTGTCCCATAAAGACCCATAAAGACACATCTGATGAATAAAGACACATCTGATCTGATTCATCTGATGTGTCCCATAAAGACACATCTGATGAATTGATTGGAATTGATTCAAGACAAACAAAAAGTCTTAATGCAGTGCATAGATTCACCTGTGGAATTCACTGCAGCAAGATATGGGGGTGACTGCTCACCTGGATGACTTTCAAAGGGATCAGGCAAGTATAAGTCTATCAATGGCTGCTAGTCATGATGGGGTTCAGAGGCAACTTGCATCTGAATACCAGTTACTGGAGGGGGGAGGCTTTTGCTTTTGTGTCCCATCTGTGAGCTTGCCACACCCTTGTGGGAAACAGAATGTGGATTCAAATGGACTTTGGTCTGATATTCTTCTTTTCTCGGTGGGCCCTTTAAACAACCGCCAATGATGCAATAAGAGCCACCTACAAGCAGTCACACATATAATAAAGCATCATAAAGCTTGGCAGCAACTGTTACCCTGCACATGCCCAATCTTGTCTGATCTCGGAAGCTAAGCAGGGTCAGGCCTGGTTAGTACTTGGATGGGAGACCGCCTGGGAATACTGGGTGCTGTAGGCTTATACCATAGTCTTTCGAGACTGAAGGTTGCCAACCACTTATAAAGTAGCTTGCAAAAGACTTGAAGGAGAGAGTAGAACTTAAATTTAATATACAACCAGTCAAAAGCTGGCAGTGTAATGCTTGAATAGAATCAGACTGCATGTGATCACATTGCTCTCGATTGCTAGCTTCTGATTCTCTAAAACAGAGTTTCTCAAACTGTGGGTTGGGACCCACAAGGTGGGTCGCGAGCCAATTTCAGGTGGGTACCCATTCATTTCACTATTTTATTTTTAATATATTAGACTTGATGCTCCCATGGTATGTGATTGCATTTGGGGAAATGTGACAGACCTGTACTTTTAACAGGCTACTATGTATATGCTTTTAACAATGATAGTAAATGGGACTTACTCCTGGGTAAGTGTGAGTAGGATTGCAGCCTAGGATTGTGAAAAAAATATTCCTGCTTGATGATGTCACTTCTGGTCATGACATCACTTCCGGTGGGTCCTGGCAGATTCTCATTCTAAAAAGTGTGTCCCGTTGCTAAATGTGTGAGAACCACTGCTCTAAAACCAGTGGTTCTCTTACTTGTTAGCACCAGCACACACTTTTTAAAATGACTATCGGGCCTCACATGGCTTTACAAGACTTAAAATAGGTGATCTAGAAAGAAATAATATTTGTCTGTCTGTCTATTTATTTGCAACAAGCTCTGCCCATTTCTCGTAATGAAGGAGCTCTATTGAATACTCTCAGTGCTTGAGGGGCTTAGTGATATGACCAGCCTTCACCTCCCCACCAACTACCAATCATTGACAGACTTGGGGGAAAAAACACCAGAAAAAAAGACACAGCCAAATCTTATCCTGCAGTGAAACAAGCAGGCCGGCTGGCCTGTGCTATATCCAGCGCAGGGATGGGACTGGCTGCAGCACAACCCAGGGCAATCGGTTCCCCTTACCCTGGGTAACACGGCAGTGGCCCGAATGGGGCTACTCAGTTCTGCGCTACCTAAAGAGGTTAGGATCTGGCCTAAGTGTGCTGTCCATGCACTGGCCTGCCTCTTCCTGCGGTGGCCCAGAAGTGCCTTAAGGCACTTTTGCAACACCTCTGGGCCAGTGCAAGGAACTTGCCCGGCCCAACCAGGCCCTTGGATTGTGTCATCAAACATTTATCCTGATCGCCCAAGTACAAGCAGGGAGATCGGAGTTTGTATGGCCTGGCCATACACACAAGCCCCTTCCCCTGCGAGGGGATTGGTGGAGGGCTGTTGCTGGGGGGAGCAGATGTATTTTAAGGACGCAGCAACAGCCCCCCTTCCTTCTTTGCTTGTGGGCACCGAACGGACCTGACCCCATCCAGCCACCTTAGGACCAGTGCAACTTCCGAGGAGGCCTCCTGCACTGGATCCCAGCATGTTTGATCTGTAAGGTGTAAGGTGATCTGCACTGGATCCCAGCGTGTTTGATCTGTAAGGTGTAAGGCTGTAAGGTGATCTGTAAGGTGTAAGATCTGTAAGGTGGGGATGGGGGTTTGGACAGGCTCTGCCCAAGGAAAGGATCAGGTGCAGTCCAGGCACACTTTGCTGGGAGTAAACCCCATGGAGTGCAGGGGGACTTGCTTTTGAGCAGACATGCTTGGAGTGTGCGCTCAGTCCCTGGCCTGGTGGACGGAGGGGGCAGGCTGCCACCTTCCAGCTCAGAGCCTGGTCTCCCTGCTGGCCTTGCTGGGGTCTCCAGCGAACATGGTGCTTGCAGCTCCTGCTGCTGCTTCCTGGGAAGGTGCCCACAGGGGTTGCTGGAGAGGGGTGCCATGATCGCACGGCTGCTGCAGGGCTCCCACCTGCCCAGGTGGCAGGTTGCAGTGTGCTCCTTGTGGGAGCAGGCTCCGCATGGTGCGGAGCCCTCCCAAAGGCTCAGGCGCCTGGCCACGCGCTGCGCGAGCTGCAGGACTGTTGCAGCTCCCTGCGCACGGCTGGCAGGCAAGCCTGGGGCTCCAGGAGGTGTCCTGTCGAGCAGACGACCTCCGGATCCCTGTGGCATCATGCACATGGGGAGCCGTGGGCCAGCTGAGCACCTCTGCCATCACCCACTTTCATGGGAGTAAGCCCCAGGGACTGTAATGGGGTTTACATCTGAGGTGCCAGGCAGAGGCTTAAGCGCTGGGGCTGCAACCCCAACCACACTTTCTAGGGAGGAAGCTCCTTGGGCTATAATGGGGGCTTGCTTCTGATGGGGCACGCAGAGGCTTGGAACATAGGGCTCCAGTCCTCACCCCACTTGCCAGGGGTAAGCCCCATGGGGGCTATAATGGGGCTTGCTTCTGAGTCTGCGTGCTGAGGCTTGGAACATAGGGCTCAGATCCTTGCTCCAACTTCCAAGGAATAAGTCCCACCAAGTATAAGGGGTCTTGTTTCCGGGTAGACGTAGCTGGACTTAAGGCTACAATCCTGTCCACACTTTCCTGGGAGTGTGTTGCATCGATTTTAATGGGACTTACTGATGAGTACACAGGCATAAGATGAGCTCCAGTGAGTGCAAGCCAGCACAGATCCAGTAGCTCCTAAACGGGCGCATGGGGATGCAAGGAACTGGGGCTTCCCATCTTGCACCGGCCTGTAGGAGGGCACTACAAGGGATTTTGATTTACGCCTCAACCGTAATTTGGATGTGCCCTCTGGGGCCAGCCAGTCGGAATATGGGGACATAAGACACCATGCCGGTCAGGGCTATGGTGTATTGTGCTCAGCAGGGCTATGCTTATGAGCAGCATTTCTAGCTTTAGGGCTTGTCTACCTAGTAAAACCCCACTGGGGGTGGAGGATCCCACAGTGGGGCTCGAGGCATGGCTGGTTATGCCGCCTAAAGTGGCTTGGGGGAGCTGGAAAGGTAGCAGTCACCTGATAGCTAGCGGCAAGGCTTCGTAGTCCTAGGTGCTGGGGGATGTGCCATGGGTGCAGATCCCATGCATTTTTGAAGGCAGCTCGGCCGGCAACTTCACTAGGGGCAATCGTTTACGAGCACATGCCTGCTGGCTCTGCAGCATAAAGCAAGTCATCTCCACACACCTTAGGGACCCTGAGGGTGAGCACGGGATAGCTGCAGAGGATGCACTGCCTCCACCAGCAGTCAGAAAGGGGAGCAGCACCAGTTAGATCATCCCCCCCCCTTTACTTCATTGGTTGAAGCCTTTGACCCACCCATCGGTCACCATTAAATCAATGTAGCAGTTTAGTTGCTAGTTTCTTGACCTGGGACAAAGGTATTTTGTTAGTTTTGTAAGTTCCAAGTTGCAACCAGCATTGGAACTCTGCAAGCATCTGGGGAGAGCTTCACTTCTATAGGCATTTTGAAATGAACATGCGAACACTTTTGCCGAGCATGTCTCTTGAATAAATGACAGAGCTGAGGTTCTTCCCCCCCTTTTAGGAAGAGCATCCTGGCAGATGGCTCAGGGGCATGCCTAGACTTTGAGTGCAGTCTTCTGAGACCTTGGCTGAACATGGACCAGTATGCCATCTGAGCATAGGTGGCATTCAGATCCAGATCCAGTGGACCTTTCAGATCCAGCTGCTGGAGAAAGACATGAAGGTTCAGCAGATTTGGCAGGTCAGCTCCCTTCCCAAAGGAAGGTTCTCCCCCCCCCACCACCTTTTGTCTCTCATGCCTTCACTACTGGTGCTAGAAAAAAAGGCCTTTCAGTTAGGCCCAGGAGTGGATGGCGGGATTACGCTAGGGACTTGCAAAATATGGAAGATACTGGCGGGTTTTAGTAGAGCCACCTTTATAGTTGCTGATGGGCACAAGCCAGCTACCCCCAGCATCATGTGTGAGGATTAACATGAAATTTGCTTACGTTGTCCTTTGGCTTGTGAGGCTTCGCTGGGCAGCTTCGTATCTGAGTATCTTTAAGGGGGCGCATTCTTCCCCCATGAGCTGCTTGCCAAATCCAGGTTTGCGTCCCCCCTTGTGGCATTGTGGCCCCTCCTCCTAGGAAAGGGGTGATGTCCAGTTACCAGCCCGCGTGACAGGCTTGTGGCCCTTCTCCTTGAGAGAGAGGATTTTTCTGTTAACAACCCACTTAACGGGTGCTTGGCCCCCACTACTTTAAGGGCGATGTTATTACCAGCCCACTTAACGGGTATGCTACCCCTGCCCAGTGGGAGAGGGATGATGTTCTGTCAGCACCCTGCCAGCAGGTATGCTGCCCCAGTTCCTTGAGAGAGAGGTGAGGTTGCCAACCCGCTTAATGGGTGAGCGGCCCCTCCTCCAGTGGGCGAGGGGTGACGTTCTGTTAACAACCCACTGGCAGGTATGTTGCCCCTGTTCCTTGAGAGAGGGGTGAGATTACCAACCCACTTAATGGATGAGCGGCCCCTCCTCCAGTGGGGGAGGGGGGAGGTTATGTCAGCAATGTTGCTACCAACCTGCTTAACAGGCAGTGTTACCAACCGCTTTAATGGGCTCTCCCAGTGGGAGAGGTGGGATGTGCCGTCAACAACCTGCTAACAGGTACACAGACCTTATTCCGTAGTAGAGAGGGGCAATGCCGCCAACTCACGTAACAGGTGAGCGGTCCCTGCCCAGGTGAGGGAGGGGCGATGTTCCGATGGCAACCTGCTTAGCTACAACTACTCCTTTAAGAGAGGGGCAATGTTTTCCAACCTCCTTGACAGGCGGGTTGCTGCTGTGCCCGGTTGAGGCGCTGCAGGAGTACATAGCACATTCAGCGGCGTGAGCAGGAGCCCTGTCCCAGCATGTGGACGGCTCCCTGCTGACTTTATTCCAGTCTAGGGTGGTCTTTTCACATGTCCTCATAGCCCTGGAGTTGCAGCCAAAGGAGTATAGCCTTCATTCCCTGCATATCGAAGCGGATTCTGCAGCCGCGGCGTTGTGCCTGTCCAGGGGCGACGTTCAGCAGAGAGGACGTTGGCGTTCTGCAGCTTATAGGTGCTACATTTGGATCTTTTAGAGGCAGGCTCCTTCATTGGCACCCCTCTCTTTATGGGGGGGGTGCTGCAAAGGGCAGGGGTTGTGACAATAACTTCTCTTTCTCCTTCTGCAGGATGTGGTGAGAAGCCAGTCCATGAACTGTCTGCAGGCATTCCATGGTAGTTTGGGCCCGCAAATGGGCAGCTGTGAGGCAGTTTGGAAAGCAGCTCGGGGTCGGCCCTGCCATGCAAGTTGGCTGGTTGGCCAAGCGGGGGATGCGGTGGGGCCAGCTGCTGCCTGCAATGGCGGAGTAATTGAAGGAGAACTTGTCGCCTGACGTATTGGTGATCCACCTGCGTGAAAATGGTCTGTGTGGGATGTCCGGGCTACCGCTCAGGCCCAGAGCAGGCAAGGAGCTCGCCACCCTTCAGGGTTGGCTGCCCAGCATCACGGTGGTCTGGTTGGACTTCCTACAGTGGTGGGTGTGGCGTGGTGCCAGCCGCTGTGCTAAGGTGGGGAGGAGGAAGGTTGCCAAAGAGATTGGCCAGTTTGTGGATGGGTCATTGTGCATCCAGCCATTGCCTTCTCGATGCCTGCTCTCTACAGAGGAGATGGGGGCACTTATCTGAGCAGGGGGCGGACATCTTTCTGAGAGACGTGCAGGATGGCCTTAAGGCTTTTCTCCCCCTGTTTGGGAGTGGGGAATCCAGCACTAGGCTGACCCCTCCTTGTGGCAGGTGGTGCGGTAGAGGCGTTCTTGGGACTTTGGAGTGCACCTTCAGACAGCATAGGCAGGGCAGAACCCAATAGCAGTCCTCAGGGGCTCAGCGGCACGAGGGCATTGACTGGGGCCCTGGCCAGGACCACGGGGGTCTTCCTCAGAGGCTCAGTGGCTCGAGGCAGCACAACCCGCGGTCCAGCTGCCTTCCCCTTATGAGACAGACCTGGATGAGCTGCATCACCCAAGAGCGGGGCACAGCTTGGAGTCAGGTGCACATCCAGCCTGGGGGAAGGATTTGGTTCTGGGGCCACCCAGTGGTCCCGCCTCCACACCACAAAGGGGTTTTCGCTGCCCCTGCAACTGCAGGTCTCAGCCTCCTTTCCGTATTAAAATGCTAATAGTGGCCCTTTCTCCCATGTGCGTTGTCTCGAGTGTTCATTGGACTATGCCCAGACAATCTCCCTATATTTACTCAAGCTTGCAAACTGCAGTAGCTCAGCTGTTTGGTAGGCAGTTAGCAGATATCTTGCAAACTGCATGAGCTCAACTCTTTGCAGGGGAGTTAACAGCTATCTGATTTTTGAAAAACCTCAGGCTTGAGGCAATTAGTTATCTCAGGGGTGCTCAATAGGTGGATCGCGATCTACCAGTAGATCGCGAGGCAAAATGAGTAGATCGCGGAGTGCCGACCCCCCCCTTCAGGTGCCTCTGGGAGGAAACGCCGGGAGTAAGGCCTTTTGTACTCAATGGGGCTTACTCCCAGGTAAGTGTGGCTAGGATTGCAGCCTCACAGCCTAATCCTAGGCATGTCTACTCAGGAGTAAGTCCTGTTATACTCAGTGGGGCTCAAGGTACACCAACATACATTGTACACATAAATGTTATATGTTATGATGGCACGAACATTGTAAAAAAAACTCTGGTAGATCTCTGGGCCTTGCTGGGTTTCAAAGTAGCTCTCGAGCCAAAAAAGTGTGAGCACCCCTGAGTTATCTGATCTTTCAATCACCCATGTTTTTATTGGAGGCTCTGTGGGACCCACAAGAAACTGAGTTGCAACCCACCAAGTGGGTCCTGGCTCACAGTTTGAGAAATGCTCTAAACCATCTGTATGTGTTCAATATGTTGCATATGTGTTTGGTAAGCTTCCTACAAGTCCTAGGGATGAGAAAGGCATCCAAGGTATAAGAATCCTGTGTCTTACATCCATGGAGTCCTTATGGTACTCTTTCTTTAGGCCCTCTAGCAATGTGTTCAGTCTCTGAATATTTATGACTCTGTGAAACAAATTACATGGAGGTTAATTTTCCATCCCATATAGAAGCATTATTTTGCCCCCAAATATCTTGCCCACAAGGGGGCTTGATAATTAGCCTACAAGTAAGTGATCTTTCTTTACTACTCTTCCATGCATACAAAGAGCTAAGCATGAGTATAAAGAGAGCTGATCAAAAATCTACACAAATTTGATTCATCAGATTATTCAAGAGAGGCTTGCTCCGTGTGCCACTGTTCCTTGTGGTTGGATTGGTAAACATATTTGTCAGGGCCTTGTGGTGCCTCCTTCAGTGGGAAATAAATACAATACAATTTTGCAGTTCAAAAAGCATGTGGGCTATATGACCAACGTGCTTAGGTGACATAGAAATTCTTTTTAGCTGCAAAGCAATATGTTTCACTGGGTTTCAATCGTTAGTATACATGGTATAAGGAGATCAGTGGATTTTGTGATGGGAAACGTGTTTGAAATTAATGATTTCAATTGTTCTTGATTCTTAGTGATTCAAATCAATCCACCTGGCTCCACCATAAACACAGGCAGGGCTGACCTTAGGAGCTGCAGAGCCCAATTGGAAACACTTTTGTTGAACTCCCTCTAATTTTGCAGCCCCCCCCAACTAATTTTTTAGCTCTTAGCTTGAATAGAGCCAGACCAAGAAAAAAACATCTGTTAGTTCTGTGCAGTTGAATAGGACTCCTGTACCTTTAGTGGTACAGCGTGCGCCCAGCCTGCAGCGCTCCCTGACTCTCACCCATCGCCGCCCCATCCACAGCTGCCCACTCCGGAGCAAGTCGGGGGACAGGATGGTACTGGGAGCTGCCAGGGCAGGCAAAGAGTGAGGTGGGCATGCTGCCTCCTGCGTAGCACCAATTTGGGGCCAACTAGACGCAGCAGTGGGTGAAAGGATAGCATGGGGCCCCTACCATGTGTGAGGCCCAATTGGGCGAAATTGCCCCAATTGTCTAAAAGCCGCCCCTGGTTATGCCAATTTCTGATAAACTCCTACGTTTAAAAATACTAAGAAGAAAGACTAGCCTGCCCTCACGCTTTGCTGTCCTTCCTTGATCATTGAGATGAAAAACAGAACAGAATGCACTGGCAAAACTAGACAGTTTTGGGAATCGCAGTGATAGATTCAGGGAGACAGAATGACGGTTTGTATCTCCACGCATTGTCTGCTCACTGTTGTCCAGGTTTATGATGTGTTTAATATTGTCTTCCTCAATCATTCGGCATGTCCTCACCCTGTTGCCTCCTATCAGATGGCGCAAACTTAATAGCCTTCCCCAGACAGCCAAGTGGTTTATAGATGAAGCGGATGCTGCTCTGTCTCCCTTCACCTGCTCAACTTCTGGCAGGCATGGGCTCTGTGAGTTGCGCATACCTTCTCGCCCAAGGTTACAGTCTCTCCATTAAGGCTCTTCTGCGCTTGTGAACTGAGTTACCCAAAAGTAATTGAAACTCTGCTGCTTATGTTTGGGGGAATGCTAATGAAGTTTGCTTCGTTTCCCCAAGACATTTGAAACAGATAGGGCGATGGGGGGGGGGGGGAAGCCTTGTGAACAGATTTTTATTTTCCCTTCTGTAGGATGTACTGTGAAGGAACCAATTTAGATAAAATGAGAGGTCAGTGGAATATTAACCTGAGCATCAAAATCAAACCACCTCTCTCTCTCTCTCTCTTCATTTTTATCACTGTTTTTCCTAGACACGTCCACATTGACACAATTATAGAGGAAATTAAATTCCATCCTGAAAGCCCAGGGCTTCTAACAATAAGTATACATGACACATTCAGTTAAAATGTATTTCTTTCTGTCCGTAGCCTCAGGGTCCAATCCTATGCAGCCTACACCAGCTCACTGCCGGCACGCACTGTCGCAAACATGCCATAAGGCACATTTGCAGGGCTTAGCGCCAGCCGAGCACCAAAACTTGCCCAGGGCCAGGAGATACTTGGATAGTTGGTGCTCTGCTGCTTGGCGGTCGCCCAAACCACTGGGCAGCAGAGAGGTAGGTGGAGGCATGGGGGAGGCAGGGAGGAGGTGGGGGGGAGGCAGGCAGAGGGCGGGGAGGATGGTGTGGGGTGGGCAGAGGGCGGGGCCAGTGGAGCTCAGCTCCACCAGATCCTGAGCTCCATGTCGGGCCACATGACCCAACACAGAGCTCTCTGATTCTGCGCCAGCCCAAAGTTTGCTGCAGAATTTAGTAGCCCCATTGTGGGGCTAACTTGGGAGAAGGGGATGAATACCCAGTTGCGCATTGGATACCATGGCAGCCATTTTCAGCGCCGCAGCAGCCCTGTGCTTCAGGCAGCTCAGGATTGGGCTGCTCCTCCACTCTTCCATCTTGAAAAGAAGCAGGAGAGCTTACAGCAAGTAGACATGAGCGATAAATGCATTTTAATATGAAAACAACAAATTACAAGTGAAGGAGAATCACATTAGAATATATTAGTAGTAGTAGTAGTAGTAGTAGTAGTAGTAGTAGTAGTATTAACTTTATTTTTACCCCGACTTTCTCCCTGAAGGGACTCAAGGCGGCTTACAAACAAGGTTAAAACAAAATAAAAAAACATAATTTAAAAACAGATAAAAACATAACATATCATAAAAACAGTAGTCAGATAAAAAAGTAGTCAGGTAAAAGAGCATAGCGCAGCAAACTAGAAAAGGATCAGGCCTGTAACCAGATGTTAAAAAAGATATTAAAAGATGTTAAAAAGGCCATGAACTCAGAAGGCTTGTCTACATAGAAGGGTCTTCAGGCCTTGCCGAAAAGTTTCAAGAGAGGGAGCAGTTCTTAAGTCAAGGGGGAGGGAATTCCATAGTGTTGGTGCCACTACTGAGAAGGCCCTATTTCTTGCCACCACCCCACGTAACTCCCTAGGTGGCGGCACTTGTAAAAAGGCCTTCTCTGACCTAAGAGGACGAGCCTGAATGTACGGAATATAGATGGAATATATATAGCATGGAAATATAGACCCATTGGACTAAAATTGCCTTTACTGCTCACTTAAAAAGTGGTGTTTTTTCTGCAAAAGGGCATTCCAAAGATGTATTTCCTGCAGAAGTGCATTCCAGAGTCCCAGCAGAGAGGCCTTGCCTCATCTGATCATGTGCAACATTTCCAGCAACAGGGAGACATTGAGTATGGTCCAGCTGGAGAAGATGCTTCTTCTGTGTGTACAACATGTGTGCGTTATATCACCAGAATGCCCAAAATACTGTGATTTACAGGATTTTCTTTCTGAGTGAAAAGGTAAACTGAACACTGGGATCTGTTAGAGAATTGCCTGCCATGCTTTTTCCCATTTACCTCTTTGGGAAATAAACACATTCATAGCTCACTGGATTATTATTATTATTTTTTTTAATTTTTGAGATGTGTATACCTATGCACAATATAAATATCTCTAGGTAGTTGACAAAAGGACCTTGTTCCTTTTGAGCAATGGTTTTGGGACCTCATTCTAAGTGAGGAGTGGGGGCGGGCAGAATACAGAGCATCAGCAGACAAGAATTAGCAAGGTCTGTTTAGTGTCTTTGGAGTTCAGAGGTAAAACCTTGGGCAAGCCGCTATCTTTCAGCCTCAGTTTCCATCTGTGAAATGGGGATGCTTTACCCTGTCTCGGGAAGGGTAATCATAATCAAGATGTGTCTCTAGAGGCCCAAATAGCTTCCATGGTACTTAGTACCTCCACCGGCTTCAGCTGTTGCTCCAGCTGTGATCATTCCTGGACAGAGATAACCTGGCCACCATTATCCACACTCTGGGAACTTTCAGAATAGATTACTTCAATGCATTATATGTGTCTTTTAGCCAGATACTAGTCCATTCTACTGATGGGGGAGAGTGTGGCTGCAGTGTCACCCCCCCTTGCAAGGACATATGGATGTCACACTAGATCAGTGGTTACCAAAATGGGAGCTGTAGCTCCCTGAAGAGCCATGAAAACCAGCCAGGAGAGCTGTGGAATCCATGTGAAAAACCTTCCACCCTATACACCCTGATGTATAGGATTGTAGCCCTAAAAGGAAGTTGCGGCCATAGGCCCAGTAGGTCAAGGGAGCTGCCAGTCGAAAACGTTTGGGAACCACTGCACTAGATGGAAGATATGCCTGCTCGCACTTCTCCATCACACAATTGAGAGGAACAGCAGGTGTTTCATCTGAACCAACTTTCCGGTTCTTTCTAGATCCAGACTTGTGGCCAGTTTTTAGTAGCAACCCCATCTGTCGCATCAAGAAAATGACTCCTGCTCTTGCAGCTGAACTGAACTCTGAGTTCCCCGAAAGAAGGGGAACATTTTAAACAGATCATCCATAGGGTTCTATTCACAGTGGGCCTATTCCTTTATATTCACCTTCTTCCTTCCCCTCCCTTTCTGAAAAGACACATCTATACCACCTTTCATGGAGAACAAGTCAGCAGGGATCTGGGCACATGGTGCCTAGGTAAGGATCTGTCAGCACTTTCCAAGTGAAACAGTGACATGGAAAAATTCTAGCAGTTGAAACATCTGCCAGGAGATATACGCTAGCATCGATCACTCCAATGTGTTTATAGTGAGGGGGTGGACCGTAAAACTAGTCATGGAAACACCCACCTAGAATATCTGATTTTTAAGACATTTCCTGGAGGGATTCATGACTGAGAGATATAGCTGTGCCTGACAGTGCCTAATGCTTAAGTACTGCGGCCATAGGCCCAGTAGGTCAAGGGAGCTGCCAGTCGAAAACGTTTGGGAACCACTGCACTAGATGGAAGATATGCCTGCTCGCACTTCTCCATCACACAATTGAGAGGAACAGCAGGTGTTTCATCTGAACCAACTTTCCGGTTCTTTCTAGATCCAGACTTGTGGCCAGTTTTTAGTAGCAACCCCATCTGTCGCATCAAGAAAATGACTCCTGCTCTTGCAGCTGAACTGAACTCTGAGTTCCCCGAAAGAAGGGGAACATTTTAAACAGATCATCCATAGGGTTCTATTCACAGTGGGCCTATTCCTTTATATTCACCTTCTTCCTTCCCCTCCCTTTCTGAAAAGACACATCTATACCACCTTTCATGGAGAACAAGTCAGCAGGGATCTGGGCACATGGTGCCTAGGTAAGGATCTGTCAGCACTTTCCAAGTGAAACAGTGACATGGAAAAATTCTAGCAGTTGAAACATCTGCCAGGAGATATACGCTAGCATCGATCACTCCAATGTGTTTATAGTGAGGGGGTGGACCGTAAAACTAGTCATGGAAACACCCACCTAGAATATCTGATTTTTAAGACATTTCCTGGAGGGATTCATGACTGAGAGATATAGCTGTGCCTGACAGTGCCTAATGCTTAAGTACTGCAGTCTCTTTGTTTGATACTAAGTAACCCTCCAGCTCCCAGGCTCAGGAGGACATTTTTGTCAGGGCTGATGTTCCTGATAATCTCCAAGATTCGATGGAGCATTGTTCTATTTTAAGGGGGTCAAATTATTATCCCTTTATTTCATCACAGTAAACATCCTAATAGTGCTGGAAAATGCTGAAACAGTGTGTAAATGGAAATAAAGGGGAATCTGTCTTCATTTAAATAGATCTCCATAAAGTAAAGCCATAGAGTATGACTTAACTGCTAATATCTTGCAGTAGGGTGTATGTGTGTGTAGCCTCTCATTTGGCAACAAAAAGCCTACTCTACAGTATTTGAATATAACTGCCTACAATATCTGGAGCATTTAAGACTGTAACCAATTTTTCTTCTTTTCAGATTCAATTTCCATTAATTTTTTTGCAGAGCAATTGATTCTGGACATTATGTTGTACATGGCTGAACACCTGACCATCTATCTCATCTTTAAACACTTTGCTGTCATAGAATAGAGAGGTACAATTACAGAACACTTAAAGAGAAGAGATATAATTGTGTTTGCGGAGCTGGTGCCTTTTAGTTGAAGAAATGTTCCTTCCGCTCGAGTGGGGAAAAACACAGTGAGGCTGACTGTCTGTCTGTGACAACAGCAGTGAAGAGAACTCCCCTCATATCTATTTGCATGATTAGAAACCCCTAGCTCTGACTTGCTGATGGGAGGAATATAGGAAATTATTATAGAAAATATTTATACAGTATATAGCTTTTTGACAAAAAGCAGGGCACAAACATAGCAAAATAAATCAATAAATGGTTACATTGCCATATATGGGGTCAGACCATTGATCATTCTAGCTCAGTATTGTACACTCTGACTGATAGCAGCCTCTCAAGAGAGGAATTTTTTTCCTGCCCTACTTGGGAGTGCTGGGAACTGAAGCCTGGACCTTCTGCATACAGAACTGATGGTTATATGCTGAGCAATAGTCCCTCCCTAGATTGGTGTCCCTTCCTGCAATTTTCTAGTTACAGGAATGGCAAAGAGGCCTGACCCTCTTACCTTCCACTGCCCTTACTTTTTGAGAAGGCTACAGTAATGGGGGGGCATGATTCCTAGACTTTCCCCCCATAGTTTGAGAACTGCCCTGCTGGATCAAAAGACTGCCTAGTAACAATGATACCTTCAACATACACTAAATAAGACAGATGTGCTATGACTGGGGCAAGAGGACAAAAATACCATACATATTGATCTGAATGTAGACCAACTGAGGTGAGCAGTCACCAGCACAGTCATTGCCTAGAAACACAATGGAGTGACAGTGTGCAAGATGTGGGAACCAAAGACACAATCGCCAGGGGGTTGGGATGATGATGATGATCATCATCAACAGTAGCATTGTAACATTATTCAGGAATACTCCTGTCCCCTAAGCCAAATTTACAGGAATAAGGGATAGGCCATAGCTGTAGACCAGGGGTGTCCAAAGTTTTTGGCAGGAGGGCCACATCATCTCTGACACTGTCGGGGGGCCGGGGGAAAAAAAGAATTAATTTACATTTAAAATTTGAGTACATTTACATAAGTTTACATAAATGAATATATTAAAGATGAACTTATATGAATGAATGAAGGTCTTGCAATAGCTCAAGGCCTATAAAAGGCTTTGTACAAAGCAAGGTTGGTCTTTCCTTTGCTGCCGCTGCTGCATCATAGACATGAAACTGCAAGCAGTGGCAGGAGCCCTCATCCCACAGCTCACGCAAGAGGTTAAACAGTTGCCCTCACGCTAAGAGCAGCTGCATTGGGCCAGTGGGGGCTCCAACAAATCTCCCCAGGGCCAGAGGCTCATTGGAGACTGGGGGCTGCCTGAGGGCCGCATTGAGAGTCAAAATTGGCCCCAGGACCAGGGTTTGGGCACCCCTGCTGTAGACAGACTGTAGACATGGCGCAACCCATACCATGGAGCTATAGAAAGTAGAAGACAAAAGCTCTGTACCCTGCCTCTTGCATGGTTGCATCAAACTCAGATTTCCAGTTTTATTTCAAGGTAAGCCTCATGGGGACCCTGTAAATGAAGCTGGAAGTCCTGCACTTCTGGCGTAAAAGAAACAGTGTGGCAAACAAGATAAAGAGGGGGATGTATCTAGTATGGGCAAGCAGGAAGTGGATCATTAAAACTTGCAGCTGCAGTCTTGGGGTGAAGCACCCTTGAGTGTGGCAAGTGTGTTTTGAAGCAGTAGGAGAAGGGAAGGCATACTGTTATTGAAATTCCAGGCAGGTTGATGCTCTCATTCACTCTGATCGTACCACAATTAACCCTTCAAAATGTCTAGAGGAAAATGCGACAAAACAAATCAGGCAGCAGTTCTCTACAAGGGAGAGAGAGATGAAGGCCAGTTGATGAAGGTTGATTGAAAAATGCCTCTAGCTTAGCCAGAGTGCTGCTGTGCCGTCAAGGGTATCAGCATGAGGGTATATTGAGAGAATCTCTGTTCAATTCAGCCCTCAGTTACAAAGCTGTGTTGTGACTTTGGGCAATCCATTCTTAAGAATGTATGTGGATTGTTGTTGATATTTAAGCTTTAAAACTATCAGAACATAAAAAAGAACCCTGCTTGATCCGACCAAAAGCTTGTTTACTCCAGTATCCTATTTTCAATAACAGATGTGGTGATCAGATGCCTTTGGAAAGCACATAAACAACGTTTGTCCCCAGCATCTGGGATTCAAAACTCCAAACATGGACTTTAAACTGGACGATCCAGGTTCAAATTTCCACTTAGCCATGAAGCTTCCTGGCTGACCTTGGGCTAGTCACTCTTTCTCAGCCTCACCTACCTCACATGGTTCTTGTGAGGACAAAAGGAGGAGAGGAACTATGTACATCACCCTGAGCTCCTTGGAGGAAGGGAAGTATAAAAATGTGAAAAATAAATAAATTCTTAGTACAGGTATAATCTAATTATCCTCAATTTTTTTTTTCACCCATGGTTTCATCTCTATGTGATGAGAAGGGCCCTTTAAATTAAAGGAAAAAAGTCATTTAACAATAGCCTTATTCATGCAAGAGAGGGCAGCTGGCTGACAATTCATCAATCATTCTTTCTCCAGGCACTTAGAACAGCTTCTCTCCAAGGAAAGCAACCTCTCCCTTCCAACTGAACATGTGAAAGAAAGATAATCACTTTCCATTCTTTCCCAGTGCTATGCTCTGGGTGAAGGGAGGGATTACTGGCTCAGAGTGAAGCCTTTATAAGCGCCTGGAGAGAGACTGATTGATGGATTGACTGCCTAATGACTCTGTCTTATATCACAAAGGCTGTTTTTAAATAGCAAAGGGACATCATTTTTTTAAATAGATTTACTTTAATGTGATTTTTGCCACAGTTGGGAACAGAACCCAGAACAGAACAGTCGAATAACAAGACTCAACCTGTAATAAGAATAACAATTTGATATCCTGAAGAGGGTTGATCATTCAAGAGGGCTGTTATTCTTAAACTACAGCAATTCCCTTTTAATTTCAAGATGGGTTAACAACTTCAGGATGGCAACTAACTAGTGTAAAAAAGGTGATATGTGGAGCCTTCAGAAAGAGCCAGAGGGACGAGGACATTGAATTTTAGCCCTTTTTTGTGCCCATGCATTTGTTCATAGCCTGCTTTGTATGTAGCTGGTTACTGAGAAGCTAAGCTGTAGGCGTTTTTTAATCAACCTTAGTCAGTTGTTCTCAGTCTAATGCAAATAACTGCTCAAGAGAAACCATGTTAATAGGGTCAGAGATTAGAAGTGCAGTCTGGAAAATGAAAACACTTTTAGAAAAATAACAAAATAAAAGAACTCCACCACGCAGAATGGGAAGTAGGGTTGAAGCAAGATGAAGTATATCAACAAGGCCTCCCTAATTTGATTTTTAGCAATTCAATTAGGAGGCTTTATAGGTTTTACGACTCTTTGTTGACAACCCACCTCCCTCAACCATTAGTTTTGAAGCTGGTGCGTACGGAATAATCAGGAACATTTCGGCAGCAACAGAATAATCAGGAACATTTCAGCAGCTTAAATGGGCAAATGAGTTAAGGCTGTGAGTTAAGACATATGCCCATCATGGGCTGCTGTCCAGGGTAGGCCAGCATCTTCATCTGCTAATTTTCTCTTTGTGGGACTGAAATTTTAGGCAACATTCAGTGATAACTTTAGATATGCCGGGGCCCCTCCCAGATGCCCTGACCCCCGACTTACCCTGGAGCAGGCACCCCATGCCCAGGGTGGGGAGGCTTCACTGCCCCCAAAGGGGGCAAAGCAGGGTGGCTCACCCCAACCAGCCAGAGGGGGCTGGCAGGGCAAACAAGGAACACAGAAGGAAACAAGCCAGGAACAGGAATGGCCTTTTCTGCCCCACCTGGAGGAAGGAGAGGGGCCAAAGGGGGCAGGCTTGCTCCATAAAACAGGGAGGCCAGGGATGAGAGGCAGGCAGTGTGAAGCAGGGAGCTGTGCGGTAAACAGTTCCTGCTCCTAGGCCAGGTTTGGCAGCCCTGCTAGGGAGGAGGACAAGGGTGCTGGAACCCCCTCCCCCTTCAGCCAATCTGAGGCCTCCCTGGGGGTGGAACAAGCCTGCTCCAGGCCCCTCCAAGGCAGGGACCCTACAAGATATTTTCCTAAACTGAAATTTCCAAACAAAATTCCCAAGACTATCTAAGGAAACCAAACTGGTTTTGATAAAACTGGCAAGATTTTTAGGGGGATAGGTTTCTGTGTGTCTTTAATGGACATACGCAGATTTTGGTCTACGGACTTGATGCTAGGGACAACGTCTATAAGCAGAGTTTGAAGGACAATGTCAAAACTGAGCAATAGGCAGTCAGCAAGTGGGGAGGGGGAGTCAGAGCTGGGGGCAGGGGAGAATCAAGAGAACAAATCAAGAGTCAAGAAAGATTTATCATTGCCGTGGCAAAGTTCCAGCCTGGAAACATTAATCATCTTTCTTGCTGAAGAGAGTCAGTGGTCTACCTGGCTGAGCAGAGTCACCTCAGTACCATTGAACCCTTTCTCGCCTTCAGAAATGCTTGCACCTGTAACCTTCTTGACTCACATCATGGAACAGTGGTGCAAAGAGATGTCACTTCTCAGCTCTTTTGACAAGAACAGAGAAAGCATTGATAGCTATTTTGCTGAAAGGAAGCTAGAATGTAGGTCTCACAAGAGGATTATGGCTATAAAAATCAGTAGTCTGCTTGTCAAAAAGTGGCAATCAGCAGTAGATCCTAGTAGTTGCAAAATGGTTCTCTTGAATTGAGCAGACAATGAATGGGAAATGGCAGATGGGTGGACTAATTTATTCTAGTTGTAATGAATGTATAATATTTGTTTCATAGAATCATACAGTTGGACGTACCCAGAAGGTCATCTAGTCTAGCCCCCTGCCTGTAGCAGGAAATCCTCCTAGTCTCCTCCTAGTTCAAGTCTCCCACTTGTATTGTAAGAGGCTCCGAGCAGCACTGTAGCTCTCCAAAGTTCTGTTTAACCAGCGGCTGACTTGTCCAAGGCTGAGCAATGAGCTTTGCTGTGGAACAAGAACTTGAACATGGGATTGTCACATCCACGCACCCCCTCCCCCCCAAGAACACTCGCACCAGTCTGGCTCGCAACTGCTAGCAAATGGCACTCCAGAATTATACTTGGGTCATGACCCTACTGTTGATTGTAAGGTCAGTACAGATTTAGAAAAGTACATATCTCCTTGCAGTTATTTCTCCATGTGCCTTGATAATATCTGAGAGTACATTGGCCGAAGCCCAGAGCTAAAAAACCTCCAAGTACAGTTTGCTCTGCTCTCTGGACAGGTGATTCTAGCACATTCAGTCTGGCTTATCCAGGCTTGACATCTTAATGTTTCATTTGCTACCTGTTGGGGAAAAAAAAAAGACAATAAATCCCTTTCCCATCTTCTCAGAGGGCACAGCTGTGGGGTAGCTGTGCTGGAGCCTGTAATTTTGACAGTGTTAACAATCAGCATAAATAGGCCAGCTTTCTTGAGAGGTGTGAAATCTTCCAGCAACTTGAAATGCTGCAGAGAGCAGGCCTAGAGATGTATAGAGAAATGTAGATATATAGGTGGATCTTCCCCCCCCCCCCAGTTGTTAATTATTTGTTACAATTATTTTTAATCTAGACATGGTAGACACCAAGAAGTGGCACCGTAAGTGAGCAGTGGGGCTAGCAGCAGCCAGTAGCTCACCCTCCTCCATCGCCAGTTGCTGGACTCCTGTGATAATGGGAAGGAGAAGCACAAACCAGTTTAAAATACAGTAAAATTCAAACAAAAGGAACAGCAATTCATAAATGAGCAATAACATAAAACAATGACCAAAAACACAAACTGAAAACATGGTATGGGATACTCACCTATAGAAATGGGAAGGAGAAGAGGGAAGGACCATCAGCATAAATCAGGGGACATCCACTAAAATTGAGTGTTGGGGGAGTTAGAACAGACAAAAGAAAATATTTCTTTACTCAGCGTGTGGTCGGTCTGTGGAACTCCTTGCCACAGGATGTGGTGATGGCGACTGGCCTGGACGCCTTTAAAAGGGAATTGGACAAGTTTCTGGAGGAAAAATCCATTACGGGTTACAAGCCATGATGTGTATGTGCAACCTCCTGATTTTAGAAATTGGCTATGTCAGATGCAAGGGAGGGCACCAGGATGAGGTCTCTTGTTATCTGGTGTGCTCCCTGGGGCATTGGGTGGGCCGCTGTGAGATACAGGAAGCTGGACTAGATGGGCCTATAGCCTGATCCAGTGGGGCTGTTCTTATGTTCTTATCACAACTGAGAATGATTGCTGAAACACAGAAAGGGAAGGGCATATGAACATACCAATGCTGTGTGCAAACATTCCCCCCCCCCCCATGGAAAGCAAATGTGTTTGGCAGGCTGCAGTATATAAGCAGACTTTAGAAGCTACGTGGTGTGGGTTAGGCTATGTCAGAATGCCAGATGCAAGGGAGGGCACCAGGATGAGGTCTCTTGTTATCCGGTGTGCTCCCTGGGGCATTTGGTGGGCCGCTGTGAGATACAGGAAGCTGGAATAGATGGGCCTATGGCCTGATCCGGTGGGGCTGTTCTTATGTAAGGACCATCAGCTTAGATCAGACACCTGGTGAACAAAACAAGTTGTCAAATGCTCAACAATGAAGAGGCCAGGCAGGTCTTGTGGGACAGGGAGTTCTAAAACTTGGGTGCTGTCACTTATAAGACCCTGTTACACATCTCCATCAGCCAGATGTCAGATGGCAGAGGGGGTCTCCGCTGATGAGTGAAGTGGATAGGTTCCTTATAAATATGGTTGCAAACTTTCACTGATAGATTGGTTGGATTAATTGCTTAAAGAAAGATATTTCAAATGTCCAAAAAGGTATCCCCTATTAATTGGGCAACCCATCCTTTTTCGAGTGTTAATTATTTTAACTATACCTACTAACAAGAACCACAGGCACCACCTTAGAGGCATTTCCCCTTCATTCGTACACAGGAGGGATAGCTCTTCTAGGATGTCACATGCTGTGACACATCGATGAACCATCTAAAAATGGGGGGGGGGGGTTGGTTGGTTTGCAGTATCTCCCATAGAGATTCAGAGGTCCCCTGGTGCTGCCTGACAGTCAGCTTTTTACACAGAGTCAGATCAGCACATTGCTACATTACGTTGTTGCATTGTGCAGAAGGAGCTTCTTGGGGTGCGGGGATGACAGCTGACCATCAGAGATACTGAGAGGTTCTTTCCTGCTTCTACTTCTGGTAGGTTTTGCACAGACTTCTAAAGCCAGCTTGCACTGCAAAATGAAGGTAGCAGAGGAGATGAAAGGTGCGTAATGAGTGACAGCCTCCTCTTCATCCCTCAAACCACCCACAAATTTAGACTGAAAGTGTTCATTTAAAAACTTTTGGCACATACAAAGCTAGGCAGGACAATTCTATTCAACCCTGGCACAGCAGGGTGGGGATGGCCCATGCTGTATCCAGCACTGAAATTGGGCAGGCCAGTGGTCTCCATGACACTCTTCCCTTACCCCATTCCCCCTGCCCCCACCCCAGGTGGGGTTTCACTGATTGAATGAGGGAGGCTAGGAAAGATAGTGGGATCAAGGAAGGGTGTGTGTGTGTGTGTGTGTGTGTGTGTGTGTGTGTGTGTGTGTGTGTGGAGAGAGAGAGAGAGAGAGAGAGAGAGAGAATTTCACACATTGCTTTAAACATCTAGCTAAATTGTTTGGTTGCAGGCACTGAAGTAGCAATAAATTTTATAATGTGAAGAAGATCTATGAAAGTTGTACTGTTCATTTCATAAACAAACAGCTAACATACTCAGTAGCTTGGGTATTATCCTTAAAATGACTTTTTTATAGTCAATGTTGGGCTTTCCGGGGTTAGACTTAATGACTAAATTTCTCTTGAGTGCATTTTAATCTTTTCTTAAAACAAAGATTTGAAAAGGATGTTATTTCAACTCGGGGAAGAGAAAAACCTTCTTCTGCATTTTTATAAACATTTCCCCCAGTTGCTACTGTCAAGCGAAAATAATTTTTAAAAACTGGCAGAAAAATGTTGGTGAATATGCTTCTTTTTTTTTTTAGCATAATCAAAAGATGATCTTTTGCTATGGATCTTTTCTATGGAAAATTTCATTTTATATATTTATGTAAAGCAGCACACGCTTATAGGAACATATGCAAATACCTTTGGGAGATACTGGCCAACTTTTAAAAAGTACAATATACACCAAATAGAAGTTGCAAAAGCCTGTTAGACCATATTATTCAACACCTGAAAAATAACAATGGCTGTAATCCCAACCACACTTTCCTGAGATTAAGGCCCATTGAAAAAAATAGGACTTACTTCTGAGTAGACCTGGTTAGGATTATGCCCAATGAGATATAAGATCCCCCAATGGTTCCTTATTGTGGTTCAGGCAAGGAAGAATTTCTCTGGAAGCTCATCAAGAGTTCTGTGTAGCACAAAAGCTTGCCATCTTCCCAATACAGTTCAATAAGAAATTATCAGCTGGGTTATTTGGGATCCTTGGCACACTGGGCAGAAATAATTGAAAAATTACTTTTTACAAAAATGAACATGGAGATTCTCAAGAAATCAAATTTTGCATTAGAGTTCAGATACCTTAGTGTTTAGTACACACGTGGATATCCAAAATGCAAACAGATATGAGACTGCTCCCATATTTAGTCTTAAATTAATCATTTGGCTTCATGCCTAGGGCAGATTCTGGCTATCAGTTCTAGACAGTAGGAACCGAAAGCACGTATGAGTCACATGCTGGGTTTTTTTTAAGAGACCTGGATCTTCCAAGCAGCCTGGAACAGATCCCAAAGTAGATGAGGAGAATCTTTGGTATTTTTAGTTACCTCTGTTGGCAGAAAATAGCTAGAGTGGGGTGTCTCCACTTCTTTAGTCCCTGTGATGCCAGCTTCTCTTGTGATGGGGCAGGGCATTAAAATGGAAGGAATATTCATTGGCATTATTGGAAACCAGAGGCATTTTAGTAGGGTTCTACTGAAATAGGCTAAGAAAATATCCACAAACGTGTCTTTTTTGGAACACAGAGATCTGGCCAAATTCTGCTTTCAGTGATTGTTTTGCCATTGGCCCTGCAAAGAACTACTTATTTAAATTACTGTTCTTGTATCATTCCTTTCTTCCATCATGGAAAATGAGGCCATGCACACAGAGTTCCTGTCTAGATCCAGAGCGGTGCTTAGCTTCAGTGAGGGTATTGAATCATGTGCCTTCAAAACATGCCTTAGGCAACCCACCTCTTCCTCCAGTGCCACTGGGATGTGTGAGCAATTGCACAAGTGCTGACTTGGCACTGTGGATCTTGGGTTGCAGCTGGAAGAGGGGTGGCTTAAAGCTGCACTGTCAATGTATATTGAAACCAGCAGCATGGCAGCAAAAGAAGGAATGAAGACGTGTGGATCCTGTGACCAATCTTTCCATATCTTTCTTTCCCATAGACATCTATGGGAGCTTTTGTGGAGTGAACTCATCAAAAAATCCGTTGTGACCCAAGGGCCTTTGATTGCACCTTCCTGGTCCTAAATGGGTGGACCAAAGCTGCAACAAGTAGCAACATGAGTAGCTCTGGAGGCCAATAACTTCATTAGCAAGGACTCCTTGACTGAATTTGGCCATGGAAATGGAAAGGACATTTAGGTTTGGTGATTTTTGTGTTGCCAACAACTTTGTTTGCTCCAAGTTTTGTGTTTCTGACAACTTTGTTTGCTCCTAATCAGGAAACTCCCGAGATGTGGTTTTTAGAGTCATATGAGGCTTCCTCCAAACCAGTCTATTAGAGTGTTTGGGAGGGGGTTGCTTGATTGCTCTGACAATTAAAAGGTGTGGCCTTCCTCTAGGCCTGTGGTTCCCAACCTCAGGGACATGAAGCCCCAGAGAAACTGGAACCACTGCGTTCCACTTTAAGGGGAGTGGCTACAGTAGTGATAGCAATAATGGCACCTTACTGCTGCATAAAAGGGGTTTCTCAAAGTATCTGGGGTTGCGCCGTCCATCCAAAAAGAGTGGGGGGTTAGTGGCCCCCTCTATGGGCCTTCCTGGTTTAATTGCAACCCACTTCCAATTTTTCTTGGCAGTGGAACGATCACTGAGGTGCTGTCACCCCCACCTGCAAATACTTACAGTGTTTGCAACTTTTGTGAAAAAGACTGGGAACCACTGCACTAGACCTGTGGGTCTGAGGCCTCTTTCATTGCTCCTGTTTCAAGCCATGGTCCTGGTCTGAGCCATGCTCTCTTGGCAGACATCCAGCACCATGTATGCCTGTATTCACACTTGTCCCACATCCTGTTCATTGAATGAAAGTAAATAGAAATACAAGTCAGGCATCCGCCATCTGTATTCTGTAGTAGTACAGCACAGGAACCATGTGATGACCCATTTCTGAAGGCCAGACTTCAGGTCCGCTTAGCCAATATTCTCTTTCCAACAGTGACTGCAGTCACTTTTGGGAAGCTCAGAATGATAACCCCCTTCCTTCATTTGTTCATGTGTTATTCAGAATCATGTTATTCAGAGGTATTACTTGGAAGATGGCTCTTTATATGGACACCTGGACACCTGAAATTTAAGCACATCAGCATTTTTAGCAGAGATTTAACTCTAATCAGTTTACCCAGGAGAGGGGAAAAATGCAAAAGTGTTTTGTTTTTGTTCATCACCTGCAACATCTCTCAGGTGAAGTATGTAATTAAGGCATTTTCATGGTGACTGCTTTGCTTCTGCTTTTCATGAGATTTGAGGTCTATCTGGTTTTCCCCTCTACACATGGTCTCTGGGAGAATTAAACTATCATAATGCTCAATGCCATCAAATGATCTGGAATGCCACAGAAAAAAGCATCTGTTGTGATATACTTAATAACACTCCAGAGCATCCTTTCCGAGGCAAGGACCCCTTCCGTTAATCATTGTAGAGTCTGTCCCTGAAAAAGATGGGAGCAGTAAACCAAAAGAAAAATCAGTTACAGAAGTTACAGCACAAATTATGGTTTCAGGTAGGGATGGGCTATTCATAAGTGGTATTGGAAAAATTTTAGAAACTGAGTGCATGTTCCAAGGTTGACATTCAAATGATTGAATGAGGAATTGCAAAACAAAATTCAAATTCACCCATTGAATGTGGAGGTGCAGCACCACTGCCATCTACATGGCATCCTGTGGACATTTTTTTTGCTGCTGTAGATTTCCTCGGTTTGAGCCCCAGCAGCCATAGTGGGTCAACTTGGACCTGTGCCAACCTTATCGCTAGCGAACGTCTGCATTGATCTGTGCAGGTGGATCAGTCCTGGATACGGTGTGCGCTGATGCTGCCAATCCTGCCCCCTGTGGGGCCTGATGTGCCCCATTGCCACATTGTTCAACCTCATTCCTTTCCTCCCTCTGCCCTCCTCTTGCTTCTGGCCGGACGTACCTGTTTCAGTGGGCCTCCTGATGCCAGCAGGAAGGCCAAGCACCAGCTGCAGACCCTGGTCAACAGCAAGGCTCATTGTGGCTTTTTAGGAGTCTCTCTTTATATTAGTAAAAGGCCTAGTGCCAGCTGGAACTTCACGTTCCTTCCTAAAACTCATTTACCACCTCTTCTAGGGACTTACTATCTGATATTCCTTACTTATCTTCCGTTCCTCTTCTACCCCAGTATGCCCTGTTTAAGTCTAAACCACAGGTGATGCATCTCAACTACTACATGAGCACTGTAGCCAGAGAGCTGATGCTCAATACAATACTAATGGTTAATTCATTGAGCTGATGCTCATGGCCATCATTGGCAAGACCATTATCTCCTCATTCTACAAAGATCTTCCTGGAGATTCCTCTACACCTCCTCTCACCTGAAACACAAAAAATGCTGCAGGGACAACAACCCCATGAAGCTCTGGGAAATGTAGTTTTCTCCTCCCGTGTGAAATATCCTAGGTGTTGACACAAATGTAGATGCATTTCATGCACGGGGGGGGGGGGGGAGAAGAAAGACACAACAAAGCTGCTACTGCAGTTTCCTCTGGAGCAACTGTGGTGGCAGTACTAAGGTGGGTGGATCTCTAGGAGAGAGGGAAGAGTTCTACGCAGGCTTGAATTAAATGGTATGGAAGTGATGATTTGTCCCACTAGAGCAGGGGTGTCAATCGCAAGGCCTGTGGGTTGGATACAGTCTGCAGAAGCTCCTTATCCAACCCACATGATAACTGGGCTCTCTCAGCACTGACCTTTGAGCAACACTGCTTCTGCCAAGGCTCTGGGAGGAAGAGATGGAAGGAGGCAACAGAAGGCTAGGAATGCTACAGGGGAAAGGCTCAGACCAAGAGGGATGGGAGAAGGAGGCACTGCTGAGCTGCTAGGAGAAACCATTTTGTGGACCACCCTTTCAGCAGTGTTACTCCTGCTAAGGTATCACTTCTCAGACCACTTCTCCACTTCTGAACTTCAAAGTGACACTTTGGCAAAAGCAGCACTGCTGAAAGGGCAGCCCACTTGATAATTGGACTCTCTCTCATATCTTGAAACATGATCAAGGTTTGCACATTTTTCTCTTCTGTCATTTGGAGCTAATGAGCTCCTAGGTGAGAATGAAGCGCTTATTTCTGGTCATCATGTGCTTAGTGATGTCACTTCCTGCTTAAAGATGTCACTTGCGGCCCTTAACGTGCCTTCAATACTATTTGGCCCACTGTATGAGATGAGTTTGACACCCCTGCACCCCTGTTCGTTCTTCAAGCCTATGTACTTGCATGCACACAGAGCTTATCAGGGTTGCTCCCTTTTCTTCAGTGAGATGGAAGATTGTTTCCTGTTCACAAGGCACATGTGTAAAGCATCCCCTGTGTTGCAAAACAAAACAAAACAAAAACAGGGCTGGCCCCTGCATACGTCAAGTTAAGCCCATGTCAGAGCTATGCAAAGTTTGAGTTTGTGGTCGCTGCTTTTAGTGAGCTTAGGAATGGCAAATTCTGTGATGGATCCTGGCCATTGTATTTCATGTCACCCATCATTTTGGGCTCTGGGCTCATGGTAGAAATAAACTCAGGGTGCATTTCAGCTGCCCTCTATCCAGCTCTAGTCTATTGAACAGAAGTCTGTGGCAAGAAAATGTGCAGATAAGTGAATTCCTTCATACACAAATCCCTCTTGAGTTCATGTGGGATATTTTCCTCTGGTGTTTCCCAACAGCAAGAAATGGTGATTGTTTCCAGCACACTCTCATCAGAAGCCATAATGCCATGCTCTGATTCCAACAAGGCGCTATTGGACATGCACATAACCAAAGCCACAGCCATCCCCCCTCCCTGATAGATGAGTTGATTGGCATTTTTTGGTGACTTTTTGTTCTGTTCTGGTGCATCCAAAACTGAGAGTTCAGCTTCCAGCCTAAAGAAAGCATTCCCTAGTGGGAGACAATGTGACCTCTAAACAACGGCCCCCCTTCCTGCAGGTACATTTAGCAAAGCAAGCAACTCAAGACAAAACGTGGAATGGAGCTAAGCAGGCATCTTCCTCGAAGGATGCATTATTGCTGTTGCCTGCTGTCCACCCAGTCCCGAAGAACAACAGAACAAAAGCCAGGAGAATAAATTGCAAAGGAACCCATGTCGTTTTATGACACACTTCATTTGCAAGTAGCTGGCCAACCGCCGTGCCTCTTTACCAAGAAGGGAAGAGCAGGTGAATACAGATTAGAATTGTAACCCAGTGCAAGATGTATGGGCAGCATTAGGGAAATGACACTTGGAGCTGAACATAATAAAAAGCATCTCACCAGGGAGGCTGGCTGACTGGGCAGCTTTATGAAATGCTATTACCATGCTGTTTATTCCACTCATTTCAATGTATGTGTAAGATTTCCTAGACTGTCATTTTTTTTTTCCTGGCTCTAAATCATAGGAGATGGAGGGGAACAAAAACCAAAATGAACACCTGCTAAGATGAGTAGCATGAAAGGGATGTGTGTGTGTTACGGGACTGGATACTTTGCAGCAGTGCCTTGCCAAATAACCCCAGTTCCACTTCAAGGCCCAGCTCATGCTCTAAATGCTCCTGCTTTTGTAGCATGTACCAGTACTTACAAAGTATTCACATTGAACCTGATGCTACTGCTTGTTGAGACCTGTTGACCAGGGTTCTTCAACCTTGGGGTCGGGACTTCACTGGAGTCATGAAGCCTCAATTGTGGAGTCGCAGCAAATTATGGGTATGAAGAAGGTTGAAGTTCACTGGACTAGAGCACCACCAGGTATAGGGGGAGGCATCTGGTATACCCCTTCAGGTAGCCAGGAGATTGTGTTCCAATCCTGCTCACGTTCTTTGCAATTGTGCTAAAATAGCTTTCACTAGTGCCAGGTTTCATGGTAACTTTTCTTGCTTTCTCTCATACGAATATTTGGTTACAGTCAACAATGCCGGGAGGGCATTATGGGGCAGGAGGTGGGTGGATAGGGTCCTGGGATGGGGCGGGATCAACAGTGGGGTCCTCAGTTCACACTTTATTTGTTTATTTATATACTGGGGCCCTGGCATGAAAAAGGTTGAAGACCACTGCTGTGGACCAAAAGTTAAAATGACATGTTAAAGGAATTCCTTTGAAATGTTCTGGGCCCAATCTTATCCAACTTTCCAGTGGCAATGCATCCCTAAGCTAAAGGAACAAATATTCTCTTACCTTGAAGAGGCCTGTATGACTTCCCACCCTACTCCCCACAGGATGCAGCACATGTCCCATTGGCATGGCTGCATCAGTGCTGGAAAGTTGGATAGGACTGGGCCCTCAGAGGGTTACATCAACTTGCATTTCGAAATCTGAAACAAAATGTTTGAATGCACTGTGAAGCATTCTTCTTTTGTGCTGTGCTGTTCCCCTCCATGTTTTCACTGAACCAATGAAGGTGTGGCATGGCCATACTTTCTGATCCTGCTCCTAACATCAGGGCACTCTGGCACCTTCTCCAAGTTCCATGCTTTGTGCAGAAGATTGGAAACAGGAGCCTGTGTGTCTATATGTGTTGACTCCCCTTTCAGACTTTCTGCTAGATGGTTGGGAACAGAATCAGTAGGGCCTGCCACTCTTCCACATATTTAATGAACATGTGGAAGAAAGCACCCAATGGCCATGATTAGAGGGGTTTCACCACTCTTGGTTATCAACTGAGTTTGCATAAAGTGACATTTGAAATGATGAACCAGTTGAGAGTGAGATGCTAAATTTGAAGTATTGCTGACTTTCCCATCCATCCCCCACTTTCCAGAATGTTGCACATTTTAATGAAATGTTTCTAGAATCCCTTCAAAATCCACAGATGTTGTGTTTGAGGAGGAACATCCACCTCACTTCATATTACACTTGAGCTGACAACCTTTGTGAAGGTTTTTTTTGGTTGAAAAGTGGAATATACAGGGTTTAAACAACAACATCAACAACAGGTTAATGAGAGTTAGGTGGGACCATCTTTCCAAACACCCTTTTTGAATTGTTTCTCTAAGCCAGTGGTTCTCATACTTTTAGCACTGAGACCCACATTTTAGAAAGAGAACCTGTCAGGGCCCACTGGAAGTGATTTCATAACTGGAAGTGACATCATCAAGTAGGAAAATCTTTTGCAATCCTAGGCTGTAATTCTACCCACACTTACCCAGGAGTTAGTTCCATTGACTATCATTGTTAAAAGCATATACATAGAAGCCTGTTAAAAGTATAGATCTGTAACATTTCCCCAAATGCAGTCACATAACATGGCAGCATCAAGTCTAATATATTAAAAATAAAATATTGAATGGGGACACACCTGAAATTGGCTCACGACCCACCTAGTGGGTCCCAACCAACAATTTGAGAAACTCTGCTCTAAACAATTACAGGGACAAAAAAAAATCTTCATTTTAAGTTTTCTGAGACATACCCAATATGACAACAGTGCTTTCGATTGGGGCATATGAGTCCTGTGATGGTGGTAAACACATGGAACATAACGAGAGAAATGGCGAACCCACAAGAACCTTGATCTCTTTGTCTTCAGTGGATCTTCTGTGCAGAGCCTTCATGCATGCATAGTATGTGCCTAGTGTCTCTGTGTGCAGTCTGAATCCTACATTTTTATTCAAATCCCAAACTATTATTTAGAAGGTTTTGGTGGAACTCAGACTAGTCCCTGGGTACAACTTTTGTGCTTTGTTTTCACAAGCAGGAGCTGCTGCTTGAATATGGTTGCTCAAGCAAAAAAGAAAAAAAAAGACTTGGTTTATCTCATGCCCTTGTTAATTCATTTAAATGCATGTACATTTGCAATTGTCCATTACTGAGGCTAACTTTTTTTTTTTTAAGTAGCTAAGGAACAAAACAAATTGCCCTGTCAGGGGAGGGCAAAATCAATCAGTGAACATGCAAGACATTAAAAGACATTTCAGTTCACTCCCATTTTAGTACAGATGAAAATGATTAAAGATCCAGTATACAAGAAGGGATGTTCTGACCAGTGAGAGCCTGCAATGCAATGACTACCCGCTGATCCCTGTTCACCCCATCCTCCAAAGCTGAGGGGAGCCGTGCTCCCCTCATCTCCAGAGGCTTTTCTGAGCTTTGTATCTGCGTGCTACCTCTACGAGTCTCAAACTAGCAGTTTTGGGCAAAAATATGTAACTTCCAGTTTCTGAACCTCGTTGAGGCAGCTTCTGAGAGGCTTTGCATAATGTCAAGCCTCACTTAGTGATGGAGGTGCCAGTCCACAACCCTGTCACAAACGACGCACAACTGTATAGGTTTCTTGAAGTAGTGTCCTTGGTCATTTGACATAGTAGAGAACAATACTGTCTGCCAGAACTGTCATTAAGTGGGAGCTGGGAGGCTCAACTCAGGACCAAGTCAGAACTTTGTTTGGATACTGAAAGTCCTTCCTTGTTCTAACAGGAAGTCTTCATAGCCTATCTTGTTGGGGAAAGAAATGGCCAGCTATAGTGGGTATAAATACTCCAACACCTGGGAGCTCTTCATTGATCAGGAAGAAGCTCCAACCTTTAGCCCTGGTGACTCACTAAGGGTGCAATCTTAACCCCTTATGTCAGTACTTTCAAGCACTGGCATAGCAATGCCAATGGGATGTGTGCTGCATCCTGCAGTTGGGTGTCACTCACGGAGGCCTCCTCAAAGTAAGGGAATGTTTGTTTCCTTACCTCGGAGCTGCATTGTCATTATGTCAGTGCTGGGAAGCACTGGAAAGCACTGACATAAGAGGTTAGGATTGCACCCTAAATGAGGTAGCTGTGTTTAAACCTAGAGGTTCCTGCTAAGTAGTTGCCCACAAATGTTGCGCTGTGACAACAGGCATGGCAGCTAAAGAGCAGTTTTGAGTGACAGCTCAAAGCTGTCTCCTCTCCACTAAAGAGCCCCAATCTGGAAGCGAAGGCTTGTACCATCAGGGACTTAAAAAAGAATACATGGAATGAGTATCCAGACCAGAGCACTGCAGTGAATGAAAAGCAAGTCCTATGGATTTTTGTCGTGCGTGTTTTAAAGCAAAAAAACAAAAAGCCATAGCAGTTCTGTTAAGCCCTTGCCAGTTTTTGTTATTGCAGCTGGAGTTTAGCTCTTGCTTATTTACAGTTTTGCTGAACAAAGATACAGGGAATAAAGGGTCCCTCACTGTTTGTCTCACAAAGATGAAAGACGGGAGGGAGGCTAAGAATGAATCACCTATTATTTAATGCCATCCTTGGCCCCATATCATGAGGCTCATGCCAACTTTACTGTATAGCTGGAAGACTTTGATCCAGGTTTTAGCCCAGCGCGGCCGTATTAAATGAATCCTCTTATCTTTCCTGATGCCTTTCTTGGTGCCTGTTTTCTTCTTTATCTTTCCGAATTGGCCTAATGCATTTTAAGAAAGGGCATCTCATGCATACTTAAAAATGCCTGTTGCTGTCACAGAATCACTGCAATTGCTAAATATAGACATGCAGCAAGCTTAAAAATAAAATGCATCAATTTCTTATTTAGACTACTTTCTCAATTTGTTTTCTACTTCACTGTTAGTGAATATGTACACATGTACAATGTCGGAATTCTTTCTCTCAGTGAGGGTTTAGTCTTTCACAATGGTTGGTCTAGATGGCTTTGTCTTGGGCTTGCATACATCCTCTTCCCCTTCCTCTCCTTTGGGGTCGGATGCCCACCTTTGATTCATGGTTCATGAGAATAGTTTTCTGTTTGTCTGTCTGAATTGGGCAAAAAACTGTTGGTCACCACAAGCCACGGTTTGGCTCCAAACCAGAATTGGAAATCCATTTCAAGCTGCGATTACACATTCTGCTTTGGAGAAAAAACTACAGTTTACAATAACCTCAGTTTTCCCAATTCAGGTGCATCGGTTGAGAGGTAGAACAAATATAGTCATGATAAACCAGGAAGTGAGAGAGAGAATTGGAGAGTGTAAGGTAAGGAGGGACCCAAGTCATGGACCAAAAACCAATTCATTCTTTGGCCATGATGTCTGAATTAGACCCTTGTGTTGAAAGGTCTCATCAGTGGTAGCACAACCACAGAGCAGAAAGGCGTTCAGTATAAGGATGATAGGAACTCTTTGATTCCACTGGGAAGTTATCTTGGTGAAGATAGAGAAGGTCTGTCCAAACCCTGGACTGTGATATATAAAGTGAATTTCACCATCCATTATCGGCATATGCAAGAAGCCGAGCACACTCAAGGGTTTCCAACTTGTCAAAGGGGCAGTGAAGGTAACAATATATATTCATTTATGCCAATAAAGGTCTTACTGAACTGAACTGAATATATATTCATTTAAATTAAAATGACCAGACTCTTCTCCTTGGGTGTAGGAAAGTGGCCAAAAAATGAAGTGTATTTGCAGTGTTGGAATATTAAACAAGCAACATTTTGGTTGTTTAAGTATGCTGAAATAGTCCATCATAAGAGTGAAACTCATGAGGGCTACTGTCATAGCAGGTGGTAATGATCTCCATGGCTCACCTAGGGTTGATTTTTTCCTGCACTGGCTACTATGTCGTATGCCAATAAAGGTTTCGAAATTCGGCTACTATGCAAATATTAGGTACATGTAGGGTCTCCAAGTTTCCAGGATTGGCCTGGAGTCATCATAATGCTGGAGACAGCATCACAGCCCAATCCTATCCAGCGCTGATGTAGTGGGGTTGCACAGCATCCTATGTTGGAACTGGGCATGCTGGAGGTCTCCTTGAGGTAAGGGGGCATTTGTTCCCTTGTCCTGGAAAAAGCTGCAGCTGCAGCAACTCTGCTCAGACCTACACTCTACTAAATCACTCAGGTCTACTCAGACTTGCGCCTGCTAAATAGTTGGCACAAGTCCGAGTGGATCCATGTCAATGGATCTCCCCTGGGAAGGGGGATAGGATACAGCGTGCACTGCTACCGCTGATCCCGCCCCCTCCCAGGCCCAATCCATCCTGTTGAACAGTTGCCCCTGTTTCCACCCTCTCCCTGTCCCTTCGCTGCCTGGCACATGCATCATAGCTTCCACTGCTGCTGGTGGGACGGTGCAGGTCTTCTTGCTAGCATCCCATCTTCTGCACTGTTGCAACATGCTTTATAGCACATTTGTGACAGCGCACACCAGTGCAGCAGTCGTTACACCAGAACACGAAGCGAATAGGATTATACCATTAGTCTCCAGTCAACTACTGAAAGCAATCCTGGAGATTTGAACAGGACCTTTCTGTTCAAGGTTCTGGGCAAGGTAATTCTGGGCAAGGTAATTGAGCGGGTGGTGGCGGCCCAACTCCATAGGGTCTTGGATGAAGCGGATTATCTGGATCCTTTTCAATCTGGTTTCAGGCCGGGCTTTGGGACGGAAACTGCCTTGGTCGCCTTGGTGGATGACCTACGCCGGGGACTGGACAGGGGGAGTGCGTCCCTGTTGGTCCTGCTGGACCTCTCAGCAGCTTTCGATACCATCGACCATGGTATCCTTCTGGGCCGATTGGCCGAGCTGGGAGTTGGAGGTTTTGCGGTGGTTCCGCTCCTACTTGGAAGGTCGGTCCCAGATGGTGTTGCTGGGGGATGCCTGTTCGACACCCTGGCCCTTGAAGTGCGGGGTGCCACAGGGTTCAATTCTGTCCCCCATGCTATTTAATATCTACATGAAATCGCTGGGAGAGGTCATCCGGGGGTTTGGAGTGGGGTGTCATCAATACGCTGATGACACCCAGCTTTATCTCTCCTTTCCTCCAGACTCCAGGGTGGCGGTTGAGGGCCTGGAGTGCTGTCTGGAAGCAGTGAGGATCTGGATGGGGGCTAACAAGCTGAAATTAAATCCGGACAAGACAGAGGCTCTCCTGGTTCGGAAATCCTTGATGCAGATGCTGGATTATCGGCTTGCTCTGAATGGGGTTGCACTCCCTCTGAAGGAGCAGGTCCGCAGCTTGGGGGTCCACCTGGACTCGCAGCTGCTCCTGGATTCCCAGGTGGCGGCTGTGGCTAGGGGGGCCTTCACTCAGCTTCGGCTGGTGCGCCAGCTGCGTCCGTACTTGGATCATGCAGACGTGGCCACGGTGATCCATGCTACGGTGACATCAAGGTTAGATTATTGTAACGCGCTTTATGTGGGGCTGCCCCTGAAGATAGTTTGGAAACTGCAATTAGTGCAGAATGCGGCGGCCCGTGTGGTCACTGGAGCTAGGCGGTTTGACTCTGTCAGTCCGCTTCTCCGGGGGCTACATTGGCTGCCCATTTGTTTCCGGGCCCAATTCAAGGTGCTGGTTTTGACCTTTAAAGCCCTATACTGCTCTGGGCCAGGCTATCTTAGAGATCGCCTACTCCCATACAATCTGGCTCGTCCTCTCAGGTCATCAGAGAAGGCCTTTTCACAAGTGCCGCCGCCTAAGGAGGTACGTGGGGCAGCGGCAAGAAATAGGGCCTTCTCAGTAGTGGCACCAATGTTGTGGAACTCCCTTCCCCTTGACCTGAGAATGGCTCCCTCTCTGGAGACTTTTCGGCGAGGCCTGAAGACCTTGTTGTTTAATCAAGCCTTCTGACTTTATGGCCTTTTTAACATCTTTTATACATCTTTTAGTTGCTTTTTACAGGCTTGATTCCTCTAAGTACTGCTGTTTTATGCTCTTTTATTCTGACTTTTATCTGACTACTGTTTTTATGGGTTCTGCTAATGTGTTTTTTAATGTGTTTTTATCTGTTTGTGAAATTATGTTTTAATCTGTTTTATATGTTGTTAGCCGCCCTGGGTCCCTTTGGGGAGAAGGGCGGGATAGAAATAAAGTTTTATTATTATTTATTATTATTAATTTCCAACCTGTAATGTGGGGGGGGGGGATCACCATAGATCACTTCAGCCAGAGTTGGCAACCCTAACTACATCTCAATGCTCTCTGGCATTACAAAGACAAATACATAGTACATTTTTAGCCACTAGTTGACATGTATTTTCTTAAAGTGGGGATGGAGCTCTAAGATCAGAAAAAAGCTGAGGAAAAGGTTTAAAAAGCGACATGTGTTTGGACATCTGATCCAAACTGCTGCTAATATTTGACCCAGGCTGCTGCTATTCTATTTAAACTGAAGACCAATTTTGGGAACTCATCCAATAATGTTTTACTATACTGTAATGCTCTTTTGTCACTGTGCAAGTGGAGCAAAATTGTCTTGCAGGAGTTTCTGAGGGCCATTGATGACAAACAGCAGTGAAAGGCTCCCAATATTGACCCACAGTTGACTTGAGATCAGCAATTTCATCAGTGTATTTTTCAGGATATAGTCACTGACTGATAAATCGTGTGTTAAATTACAGAGATAAGTAGCCTTGCAAAAATACAGCTTTGAATGGGTACCTTTGCCATCTGTTGGCCATTTCAAAATAGGTGCTTGGAGTGTCTTCCTCCTGTAGAGGTGTCTAAATCCCAGCCATGACCTCAGAGGGCATTAATCTGCCCCTCTGATCATGTTGTCGACAGCCCAGCGAAGTGTTTAAAGCACAGGAAGCCACTTTATCTCTTGACTGCTTCTTCCCTTCCAGCATTGGCTCGGTTCCAGCCAGGATTTGATAGGAACGTGGGGATTTTGCATTAGCAGTCTCCTGCTGTACAGCCCTTGAGGTGAGGCTAATAGCGTTGTCACACTTTGCAGAGAGTCGGCAGTCTCCATTGATTTTGAAGTGAGAAATTTGCAAGTGCATTTCGGTATCTCCTATATGCCACTGCTTAGGAACACAGAGAGTTTAATGTCTGCCCTTTGTATGAAATGCAAAGTAACGCCCACCTGGAGCATCTTCTGGGGAGCCCAAAGGAGAGCGTCTTGAAACTAGCTAAACAACATCCAGAGGTTTATTGCAGATCAGTGGTTCTCAAACGTTTTAGCACACTTTTGAGAACGATAATCTATCCGGGACCCACCAAAAGTGTTGTCATCAACCTGGAAGTATTGTCATGGCTGCAAGTGACATCATCAAACAGGAAGTGCCATCATTCTTCTACCAGAGCTGCTAGTGATGTCATCAAGCAGGAAGTGATGTCTCCCTTTAATACAGTCAACACCATGTGGTGAAGGCACGAGTGTCGACTATAGTAAAGTGAGAGTATCTCGTGGCATTTTATTAGCATTTCACATATTCCTGCAGATCACCAACATGCCTAATTCACCCACCTCAGCAGCTCTTCAGGACTGAAGCTTCTCTTGGCTGACTGGAAAGTTTCAAAATGACGCACCCAGGTTTGCCAGCTTCCAAGATGGCACCACCCATTTGGCACCATTTGTGCTTTTCCAAGATGGCAGCTGCCGGTTTATCACGATCCACCAGAAATTGGGTCACGATCCACCAAGTGGGTTACAAGCCACTGTTTGAGAAACAGTGTTCTAGATTGCATGAATAAATTCTCAAACGTTTGGTAAAGTCAATTGTAATATTCATTTCCCATGTACACCTTTCCATCTTCGTACATACCTAATCAATTCTTTAAAACACCTCTTATATTGAAAATTTAATAAAAGTATTAAATTATTATATTAATTAAATATAATTATTTATTTAATTAATTATTATTAATTATTATAATATTTATATTATATTATTATATTAATTTCAATGGGAAAATTTTTTTGTTCCAAAGCCATTCCAAATTTCACCCTGAAATCACCCTTCATACGTAATAGCAGTAGGTATCACAGGGGGCAAGCTACACCATGTACGAGCTACACCATGTGATGCACTCAGGGGGATGACACCACTACTTGTCAAAATTGTTCAAATATTGGTATTTTACCATCATTTTATATATCATTTGATGCAAAATTTCATGCAGAAACAAACCATCTTGAAATACCTCTATTATATCAAAAGATATAGCCAAAACACAAAGAAAAATAAAACACAACTGCCTTCTGTAACAAAAAGTGGATTTCCTTAACTCAGAACTGACCAATGATAGTGATTGTTCCAAGATTCAATGAGGTGTTATTATGACACAGAAGGGAACCAATCATGTGCTAGTATGAGCTCTCATTTCCTTGTATCAGAACTAGTACTAGAACTCTTATTCAGTTGTGTGTCATCAAGTTGGCCACTAGTTTTTTGTTGGTGACTGATTTGTCAGATGACCTGTACTGTTCTGGATTTAAATAAATAAATAAATAAAGTTGATGGAGGTGACACCAACCCTAGTGATGCCACTGCATTTAGGTTGTGCATATGATATTGTAATGTATTCTTCATGGTCTGTTGTGGGAGGAGGTCCATCGTGGGGGTAATGCAATGAGCTGTCGCACTGGGTGACTGAAAGCCTAGTGATGCCTCTACTAATGGCATCAGGGAAAAGTTTTATGGCATGATAAAATGGAATCAACAGCATTTAACAACATTATGCAGCATCAGTAAAGTGTTACAGTCGACGATGAAATATTTCAGAAGTTCTAGCATCACATACTGAAGTTTAGCTTTAGTTGCAAGCAACTCTCCCACAATTCACCTGTTTATCTCCTTTTCCCATGAGTTTTTTCATCTGCGCTTTAGGACACATATTCACAGTAATTTGTAGATACACAGCACAAAAGCAGATACACTGTAAAAGGGAGCATATGATGCCCTGAAAGCATGGGGGCATGCTATGCATCAGGCAGTGTCTCTTCCCCAGCCATGCTTGGTCTGCTGAGGTTATTGAAGAAAGCTTTACCCAAAGCCTGCAGGAGCCCACCTGAGAAAGACAGAGCTTCTGGACCTCTGTCCTACCAGGAAGGATATCAAAAATGTGATCCAACCTCGAGCAACTCCTTCTTGGGCATGAGAGGCAAATTTGTCCTCTTTTGTGCCTCTGGAGCTTAAAGCTTAAAGCTCCGGAGATGAGGTGTACCCATTGGATAAAATAGGAGGTAGAACTTTCTTCCGCAAGAGACTTGGTCCTCTCCCCCTCACACACACCACTGACAGACATTATATTGAGAATCTTGGTATGGATAAAGAGGGATGGTCTTAGTATGTGACATATGCATAAGTGAAAATTTGTATAGCAAGAGTACTTATGAAGAGGGAAGGATATATTTTCAGAAGCATCTGGGACTAGAAACTAGATGCTTCCTACTGTACATTCTGACTGCTTTTCGTAGTGAATCACTGAAGTCCACAGAGAGAAGGCAAACAAATAGGTTTGTTATCCTTCCAGGTTCTAGCATAGTTCCACCCTCTAAGGCTACCCCTGGTTTCCTCTTGTCCTGGCTATAAATGCTTTGCTGAGTTTTGCCTGGGCAACTGTTGGACTCTTTGTTTGACTAGATAGCTTCCAAGTACCTGCGCTGCACAGCTTTCCAACTTAGTCCCCATTGCCTGCCTTACCACCCCACTGAGGCCTTCTGCATGCTTGGCCTTATTTCATTGGGACTTATTTCATTCATTTCATTCATAGATCTAGCTGTGCCTGGCTGTACATAACCCAGTACTGGCCATTATTAGAGATGGGGAAAGGATACATTCGCATCATGGGAAATTTTTTTCTCCCTCCTTTTGTCCTTGGTTTGTGTTTAATGATACCTTTTTTGTTGAGTAATTTACTCCACATAGTGAGGTTGATTATTTAGGTCCAATGTATGTGAGATCTCATTTAGAGAAAAAAAAAATTGCCTGCAGCCCCAGCAGAATTTCACTTTTCCCTTCTGTTTGCAAGATGGCAGCCAAATCTTTACCAGAAACATTCCTTTCCAATAACCGCAAACCCCATGGCTGTTTCCTCCGTTTTAATTGAATTCCGGGGGGGGGGGGGGAGGGAACAGGGAACAGGGATACAGAAAAAATATGACTACTAGTTCCATTTAATCCACAACAGTGTTTCAAAGTAATAGTTATATTTACATAGTGATTTCTGGGTGTTGCAGAGTTCACTGTGTTGGTAATTCTTGCAAGAACTCTGTTAGGGTGAAGCCCAATACTATCTTTTTCGTCCTCGCAGATGATGCAATGGCATGAAAATGGTGACAACTGAATCCTATTGGGTGGGGCATAATTGCAAAGGTCTCCTCTAGAAAAGGGAACAATCATTCCCATACCTGGAGGCAAACCTCCACAATGTGGATAGGGCTACTCAGACCTGTGACAGCTATTTTGCACAGGATCAGGCCTAGGAGAGGGGTTAGGATATCAACAGCTCCATCACTGCCAATCCCTCCCCCCTCCCAGGATCCCATCCACCTATCCCCAATCCCTTCCCATCCTCATTTTATCCTGCCCCATTCCACCCTCCCACCACCCCACCTCTCTCACTGACTTTCATCCATCAGTGATCAGCAGGAGAATCAATGATGGGGCAGGAAGACACAGGTCTTCCCATCAGCACTCCAGGTGGCATTCTAAGTTGTACGCCATAGGAGCGAGTTTTGTGACAGGGGCTGGCTGCTTTATTGCAGTCAGCACTGTTGCAAGGCATGATCCAAGGACGGGCGCCTGTACTAGGTAAGTATAAACTGCCTATACTATTATTCCCATTTTGCAGGTGAGAGAAATGAGGCTGAGACATAAACATTGCCTTAAGACCACTTAGGTGAGTTCATGGCTGGGGAAAGATTTTGATCAAGGACTTTCTGGATCACACTTTAACAGTACAATCCTATGTACGTCTTCTCAGAAGCAAATCCCACCGAGTTCAGTGGGGCTTACTCCCAGATAAGCATTCATGGACTGTAGCCTATGTGTAGCTTGTTTGTACATAACTAAGGAGTAAGTGCCTCTGAACTCAGTGGGTCTCACTTCCAAGTAAGCACGCTTGAGATTGTGCTGGGAGTCACGTCACTATCCTAGCTTGTAGTATTAGGCCAATTAAAATGTTTGAATATTAATCCTTGGCTCCATTTCATTCTCGCGCCTGTGTGAATAATAATATTGTATACAGTCTAATTATTGGGTTCTTTATTATTTCAAAGATATTCATTTAGTGCCTTCATCCATCAAGAATGGCAAATGACTTTGCGAATGTAACATGTGCTGTACCAATTAGATACAGAGGCATCACTTCACCCATTAGTGAAATGCAAACGCCTCTTGGGGGGTGAGCTTTTACCAGTTGCTTCATAGCTCCATCTTCAAACCCAGGAAGGAAGAAAGCAGGGTGGGAGAGACCTGGTCATGAAGTGCCACACACCCACTCTGAATGGTGTGGCAAAGTCTCTCAGCAGAGCTGTGCTGAAATGATACAGACACAGCCTCCGATCTGTGCATGCGTGTGAACATGCAGGGCTGGCCCATCTATGAGACAGCTGAGGCAGTTGCCACAGAACCCAATCCTGAGCTCTTACCACCCAGACTCTGCCCTTGATGAGTGTTGCAAACGTGCTGTAAGGTACGTCTGCAGCCCTCTGTGCCAGTTCAGCGCTGGCCGGCACAGGGCTAGCGCCGGTGAACCAGCACTGCTCCAGGTTGACCGAACCGCTAGGCGGTGAAGAGGAAGGTGGGGGCATGGGGGGAGGCGGGCAGGAGGCATTCCAGGGCTGGGGGAGGCAGGGGAGGGTCAGGAGGAGGCATGCCGGTGGAGGGAGTGGAATGGAAGGGAGGCAGGACTGGAGAAGCTCTGCTCTTCTGCATCCAGAGCCTCAATGTTGAGCCATAGGCCCAACCTGGAGGCTTTGTTTCTATGGCAGCCCAAGGGTTGATGCTGAATCAAGTAGCCCCATTGCAGGGCTACATGCCTTACCTGGAGGAAGGGGACAAAGGTCCCCTTCCTCCGAGGAGCCGCCAGCAGCTGGCCTGTTGCACGCAGGATGCTGTGGCGGCTGTTTAGGTGCTGCAGCAGTCCCAGCTCATCGGGTAGCTCAGGGTTGGACTGTCAGGCAGCAGGATAGAAGGGAATGCTCACCTCTGTCCACCCAGTCACCTCCATTGCCTTTCCTCCTCCACCATGAATTAGAGAAGGAAGAGAGATGACAGAGCAGAAGAGAAAGTGTGGAGGAAATGAATGGTGGACTAAAGCATCTACAGTGCTCTAGACCACCAGTCTCTCACCTCTGCACTTCCTCTTCTACATTTGCTCTTCTGCTCTATCCTGCTGTTTCTTGTCCAGTCCAAGAAGTGGGAGAAGGAGAGGCTGGCACATTACCAGCCTCTGCTAAAAGTAAGGAGGCATTTTTTAGCACAACACCTCAGGCACCAGAAGGTTCTGGACCAGTCGTGCATTGTACAGGGGAAACAGGAGATTTGCAGTAAGGTGTTGATGGATCACTAAGATCTTTGTTTTTCGACTCTACAGGGTTCATAGATTCAGAGATTTCCTAAAACCTTCTGGAGAAGGTTCTCGGTGAACAGTGGTGACTTGAATAAGGACTATATAGGGTCAGTATTAACTGCCTATGCAAAGATGGCAGAACATTGGCCTCTTGACTTCTACTGATCTATTGTCAGGCACTGTAGGAAAGTAGAAGCCTTGGGAGTCAGGGTGAAAATAATTTGTTACAACAAGTGTGCAGTTGGGGGTGTGTGTTGTGTGGGTTCCGAATCTGAATTGGCATCATGCTGCAAGGGGAGAGAGGTTTAGCATTCTATATGCTATCTTGCCACAGCTCAAGGAGGCACATATAAAAATAATAAAATAAACAGCACTAATAAAGCAGATGCACCAAGAAGGAGGAGATGCATGAACCAAATGCCTCCCAGAATAAGTAAGTTTATAATCCTTTCCAAACAGCAGTGTTGCAAGCAGGCCAAACAGTTTGGAATAATAACCAAATAGTATTCTTTGCTTCCCAACAGCAGCTGCTATTTATTTTCTTTTTATTGGTACTATGCTAAGCACCTCTAAAAAGGATATAGATGCACAAATGATGTTCGGGACTTTACCCATTAAAAGGTAGAGCACTCAATGGATATATGACTCACCAGGCATAAAATGTAGCCATTACATGAACAGAATGAAGTAGCCTTCCTGGACTACAACAGGATATGGATGACAGGTGGGCGGGCAGACTGCTTCTTGCCCTGAAAGTTGTCTGATTGTTCCATTCAAACACTCAAAAAGATTTGGGTTGTTTGTTTGTTTGTTTGTTTGTTTGTTTGGTTTTTTTTTGGGGGGGGGTGTTTGATTGAATCCTTGAAAAGATGCCTTTTCTGTCCCTAAAGCAAACAAAACTTACCTGGTTGGGGGGGAAGGGGGAAGGCAGCAGCAGCAGTGAGGTTCTCAACTGAATACCTTTTCTCCTCAAGCCACACATGAAAGTACCTTGGCTTGTCATCCCACAGCTCTGCATGTCATCTGAACCTGGGAATTGTGGTTTAATTGTGGTTTGCAGATCAGGGTATGAAACCAGGATTGGTTTCACATCCTGGTCTGTGAGTTACAATTAAAATTCAGCTCCCAGGTTTGGACAGCTGTGGTTTAACAAAGTGGGATTTTTCTGCTAAGTGGGGGGGGGGGTGATTGGAGGAACCTTGCAGGCTTGGCACTCCATAGATTTGTGTTTTAAGGTGTTTTGGATTGTCTGAACTGGTCCTGGTGTTACATCTGGCTTTGCAGTACAGAGACCTTGGAACTGGCCACCTGACAACCAGAAACATGAAGAAGCCCCATGAGAAATGTGAAGTGTCTTACAAAAACTCATTTGGTTTCTCCTGAAAATTCTCAGGTGGTTCAACCTGGGAAGAACTTTGAAATTAAATTCAAATTTCACTTTGTGAAAAAACATTGGTGCCAACCATTGCTCATGCATGAACAGTATTTCGCATGAGTAGAACCAGCGCTAGTTAGGCACTAAATATATTCTCCGTGAAGAAGATAAAAATGTAACCTCCCACACAATTTGGATTTATCTGTCAGTCACCTACTGTGCCAGATTCAACACTGACAGCAACTTGGAAAACTTCTCTGCTTGCAAACCTCACAAGAACAGTGAGTTCTTCCTTGCCTGTATTCTTGTATCTAAACACCTCTCCCCCCCCCCCAATTCTCTGTCTCATTCTCAAAAGCAGATGGGCTATTGAAAGCCATAATAATCGGTAGTGCTCATAGAACAGAATTCTCCTTCGGTTATTTCATTGAGTATCTAACAGCTAAGAATGGAGCCAACAATCAAAACACAGCTGGCCAATTTGAATTTTATGCCTACAAACTCTTTCTGGATCATTGTAATGGTGCTCTATGGGGAAATGGCCATTCAGAAATTCAGCTAATTGAGCAAAGGAAGGTAGATTCCATGTTGTTCTTCTCAGCTTTCCCCAAGTGACCACATGAAGTGCAGATGCAATGAAAGCCAAGGAGAATTTCAGCTCATGCTATTTGTCCAGTTCCATTGATTGTTTATCGCCCAAGTTCATCACAATGTAGATGTAAAGGTGATATTACAGTGTAAGCCAGACATTTTCAGCCACTGTACCTTGGCACACTGGTGTGCCACAAATGGTCTGCAGGTGTGCCGCAGGAGTGTGGGGGGAGTCATTTATTAATAGGACCATTAGGTGATGTGAGCCCCCACCAACAGCATGGTGTGCCTTGTCAATTGTCAAAAGACTGATGGTGTGCCTTGACAATTTAGTACCTTGTCAGTGTGCCACAAGATGAAAAAGGTTGAAAATCACTGGTGTAAGCAGAGGGAGGGCACCAAGATGCAGATCTCTTGCTGTCTTGTGTGCTCCCTGGGGCATTTGGTGGGCCACTATGAGATACAGGAAGCTGGACTAGATGGGCCTATGGCCTGATCCACTGGGGTTGTTCTTATGTTCTTATGTAACTCCATTACAAAGCTCAATTATAACACTCAATACAAATGCAGCACTTGGATGTAGAAAGTGGGGGTGTCAGACTTTGACATCTCATCTACTCCACCAGCACTCTGCTAATCTCACCGAAAAAATTTTTCCGTTTCCCTCAAAATACTTAAGAGATCTTTCATCTGAACACGGTCCCTCCAAAATTCACCTCTAACATCACTTTAGGTGAGATTCGGTGGAAACAGTAATTTAGATAAGGATCTTTCAATAACCATGAGGTTTAACTGAGCCCAAAGTCCTGTGCCTCTCTTCCAGTCTGACATCGATTCAACACTAGCAGCAATTTAGTGACGTCACCCTGGAGCCATCTCAGCACCCAGGAAAGCCACTCGCATCAAGAATATAATTTGAACTGTCGCTGTTATTTTAATGATTGCCCCGACAGACACAATGCTTAGGAGTTAATTTACAGGGATCATTCTTGCCCAGCCATTTGGAAGCAATTTGTGAGTAGTGGGCCTGCAAAACATGAATGGAGAGTCAGAAAATATACTTTTCTTGCTTCCACACAATCTAATTTCCAAAGGGGGTGGTGGCATTTAAGAATTCAGAGTTAGTTCTCTGCAATCAGATTTGCTTCACAGGAGGAGGATAACTGTCCCCATGAAATGTGATGTTTCCAATAAGCAGTGATTCATTCTCCAGAATATGTAAACGAGAAAGCATGATGCATTGCTGTTCTGCTGTACATGGCTTTCTGTAGCAGTGTATCTGACTCAGAAATGCAACAGATAAAAGGAATTTTTGTCTTCATTTTACGCATGATCTTTTGAAGGTATGATTATTACTTACTGTTTGAGCTAGGATCAGAACTGAGCCCAATGTTCTCTAGTGAACATTTTTAGTGTAGAATGGGGGGGGGGGCTTTGTAGGAGGAGTTTCAAAGAATCCACCCCCCCTCCCAAGCCTGTTTGGTGTTCACAGCCCTACCTGGCTGCCTCGTTTCATATGTTGTTTTAAACAAATTTTCTTCCTATTAAGAGTAATGTTCTTACATAATCTCTCAGAACTGGCTATAAAACACTTGTACATTAAATCCCCTACAAAAGTACAGGTTAGCTTCCAGGGGTCTGCTTTTAAGTTGAAATGTACTTAAGTCTAAGCATCCAGTTCTTACCAATCTAGTGCTATCACACCAGCACAAGGGCACCACTGAAGGACATACTGCACTGACACAAACACACCAGTGTAGCCATCTGTAATTCAGAAATCTGTAACTCAGAGAGCTGCTCTAATTCCAAGAACCAGCTTGTGGCAAAAGTATGATTCTTGGGTGACTACTGGACCAAAGTCATTACGACATAGAAAGGTGCTGTCATAAGAAAGTTCCTTTAGTTTTAATTTGTATGTTCTAATCCTATCTTCCACCCCTTGCACCAATGCAGCCATGCCATAGACCAGTGATTTTCAATCTTTTTCATCTCATGGCACACTGACAAGGCACCAAAATGGTCAAGGCACACCGCCAGGTTTTTGACAATTGACAAGGCACACCATGCTGCCAGTGGGGGCTCACATCTCCCATTGGCCCTATTAATAAATGACCTTCCCCCAAATTCCTGTGGTGCACCTGTGGATCACATGCGGCACAGTGGTTGAAAATGGCTGCCATAGACACATGTGGTTCATCCTATGGTGGGGGTCTGCTCACCATAAGAGATTCTATGGAACTCCTCAGACCTACACCAGCTCTATAGCTAACATAAGTCTGAGGAGAGTAAGCAGGTAGTGTGGACCAAACTGAGAGGGATTGGATTTGGCTTGCCTATTTGCTGCCACGGACCACCCCTCTGGCCCAGTTCCCACCTCCTGCCCTCCCCAATCCTCCCAGGAACTCCCCCTGCCCTTCCCTCTCTGTTGTGGTCCACAGGCTGTGACAGCATGGCTCTGATGCTGCTGCCACAGTGGCAGCAACTCCGAACGGCCTGCCAGAAGCATCCTGCCTGTACAGCATCACAAAGCCATTTACAACAGGGGGTATCTGTTTGGCAGATGCAGAGCAGCCCATAGGATTGAGCTATAGGTCACATTAAACATAATTAAATTGTAAGATTTACAGCCCAATCTTAAACAGGTCTTGTGGCACCGGAGTGCTCATTCTGGCAGTGTAAGGCTCTGTATGGTTGTTGCAAAAGGCAAGAAGTCGTTTGGCGCAACCTGGCCACTACCACAAGTGGTGAGTGACCAAATTTGCATGCCAGTGAACCAGAAAAGCCCTTCAGCACTAGTAAGTCAGCACAGGGGGCTAGAGGTTGGCAGTGAAAGGGAGGAACAGTGAAGCAATGGCGGTGGTGAGGAGGGCAATTCAGGGCCTTAAGGGGGTAGTATTGGCAGCAGTGGTGCATGCTGATATCCTAATACTCTTCCCATCCTCAGTTCCCCAGCCTGAGTCTGTGTAGACTTGTGACCACTATAGAGGTGCAGGTACAAGTAGACCCAGAAGGCCAACATGGTCTTACCTCCAGGCAAAGTAACAAATGTTCCCTGGGCCTGAAGAGACCCCAGATGCTGAAACTCCCCTGTGGGATTCAGCAGGTACCATGTTGGTGCTGCTACACCACCATGTGGGGAGTTAAGTAGGATTGGACTGTTAGGGAGCAATCCTAGCCCCTTATGTCAGTGCTTCCCAGCACTGACATAAGTTGCAATGCAGCTCTGAGATAAGGGAACAAATATTCCCTTACTTTGAGGAGGCCTCCGTGAGTGACACCCAACTGCAGGATGCAGCACACGTCCCATTGGCACCTCTATGCCAGTGCTGGAAAGTGCTGGAAAGCACTGACATAAGGGTTTAGGATAGTGCCCTTAGTATGTAATATTTTTCTCTTCATTGGCTTTATAAAGAGAGTAGATGGCAGCGGTAAGAGGCCTTGATCAAACTTAGCTTTAACCTTCCAGTCTCTCTTTCTTAATTAGTAGCGGTAAAAGGTAATTGTGTCTTATTACTCTGTTTTTGGAGACACCTTTGTTCAGTTTCATAGTCCTGACCATGCCTTTTTGTAAGTTGGAATGTTCATAACTTGAACTTTCTTTTTCTTTAAAGCTACAAACAAATATTTTACTGCCTACCTGGGAGGTCTGCCCTCACCACATATGCAGAAATCACCACCTTGTATGTGGTTCCACTTCATTGTCCAACTGACAGACACCAGACTACTCGCATTAGGTAAACGGAAGATGAATTGAAACTTTTTTCCAGGCAAATTTGACTGTGGGTTATGTGCTTGAGAACGATTCTCTTTAGTCTGTCTTTAGTCTGCACATAGTAGAGCATGGCTTGGGGCAAGGTTGGGACTTGGCTTGGTGACCTTCCAGCCCTGTGATTATGTATGCTTCACTCAGCTCACTGATGATCCAGTGAAAAGGGAGTCTGCCACTGAACCCTCAAGCTCTTTCATGGGAATAGAAGACCCAGTTGTGGAATGAAACCTGGAGCCTCATTTGATATATGAGATTGCTTTTTCCCCTCTCTACTCCCCGTGAAAGTAGGCTTGGCAAGAAAAGCCAGAGCTGTTGTAGCAACTTTATTGCATGTGTGTTGCCTTGGCACTGACAGGAGCAAACATAAAATCATCGGAGCTGCTGTGTTCGTCTCCCTGTGGAAACTTCCACTCCGTCTTCTCTGTGCTTTGACAAAGACAAATTGTAAAGCTTGCAAAATTAAATTGTTCATTTCATCATGTTCCCCTTTGACTTATGGCTGGTTCACACAATACTTTTTTTTTGCCTCCATGCAAGCAGTCCAGCCCTTCCCAGGTTCAGAGTAGCACACTGTGTGGAGGTTTCTAGATAAAGTCCGCATCAATTCCTCTGACTACAGAGGCAATTTTTTCAGCCTCTACCATTTTAGCTAACTATACCTGGCTGCTGCTAGTTCTCACATTATGTTCCCTCATGTATATGTATCCCCAAGGAACAGTGGGAAGTGGAATTTCCTATGGGAGAGAAGAATGAATGAGTGAACTGCCCCTTATCCATGTGCTGGCAAATCATGCGACTGAGTCTTAAGTTTCCTCTGAAGGCCTAGTAGAGCCAGCTCCAAATTTTTCATTGGGTCCTCAGCAAAATGTCCTCCTTAAGCCTTCCTCATAGCTGAAAGGGCCATGAGATATTTATTCCATCACCACCCCACAAAGATATCAAACAACAGATGCAGAAGTGGACTCAGGGATCAGCAGTGGCCCGTCCTCAGGCTCTCAGAAACCACCGAATGATGTCACCCCTTAACTCTGATCTTAACAATTAGCTACATTTCATTTCCACAGGCTATCCATTGTTCAGATTTCTCGTTCCACTATCAAATCTGTCGCTGCACATTGAAGAAGTGATGCAGACTAACAGCCCAATCCTATTCACACTTTCCTGGGAGTAAGCCCCATTGACTCTAATGGGACGTGCTTCTGAATAGACTTGCATAGGATTGGGTTGTGACTGGGTCAATCCAGGAACTATCCTCAACCCATGCACCTCCTACAGAACCAATATAAAATGGCTGCTGCTCTGGGCTCCTGTTTCTTGCTTAGTTTTTTTTTTCCCTTCCTGCAACCGCTTGTGGTACACTTTAGTTCCTACTGCCAGTCATTATCATTACTTTACAAGAAGGTGAGAAAATTTAACTCTAACCTCTCAATCCTCGTGTATCACAAATGTGGATACACGCTAAGGTTGGAACTCAGAAGCTATCTTGGGTCCCACCTATTTTAAGAGCAAGCCGTAATGCTTTTGCTACCGCCAAAGTCTTTGTGTGTATGTGTGTTCTTTGTACAGTAAGAGAAGAAGCATGCTGGGAATCACTTATACCCAACTTTTGGAAGCTCATTAGATCATTTGAAGAAGAATGCACAAACTCTCCTTTTGCAAATGTTTCCTTTTCAGGCACTTCTTTGAAGTCGCAGGCTCAGGGTGTGAGTGACTGAAAGCAGGGAGATATTATGTTTCTCTGTTAACAGGCTTTTATCAATGGCATTGCATGCCTTCCTGGGATGCATGACATCTCGCAAATGAATATGACATTGCCAAGGCTTTGTTCCGTTTCAAATGCAGACGTTTGTGAAAGTAACAATAAATGTGCCTATATACCTCTCCCCCGTGGAGTGACTTTCTGCTAAGTATTACGGGGGCATTCGTTTCACTATCTGGGTTTATTACATTTATATCCTGTCTTCCTTCCATCGTGGAACTTCACGTAGGCGTGATTGGTGCCCACCAATCATCCAGCCCAGTGGCATTACTAGGGTTTGTGCCATTGGGTGCGGGAGGCCAGCGGGTCACCCAATGACGAACCTCCTCCCATGCAGTGGGTGGGGCAATGTCCTGGGCAGCGGGTGTGGTGATGTTCCATCTCCCCATTCCTGCTGGTTTTTTGGTTTTTCCTTTTGATAGAGTAGAGATATTTCAAAGTGGTTTGTTCCATTGCATTCTGCATGAAAATGCACATCAAATGATATATAACATGATGGTATTATTCAAAAATAACAAGATTTTAAAAATTTTGGCCAGTTGTGGTGACACCACCTCCCCACCCGTGCACGTCACCTGGTGCCGCCTGCGCCCCCCCAGCAATGCCACTGATCCATCCAGCAACTTTTGAGACCTGCCGTGCAGTCCTACCCGTTTACTCAGAAGTAAGTTCAATTGTGTTCAATGGGGCTTACTCCCAGGTATATGTATAGGATTATAGCCCTAGAGCCTGCTTAGCTTCAGCAAGAGAGATGTATATATAAATCCACTCACAGCTTGCCAGGGTCGACCGCTCCTGAGCTTCTGGTGAACTGGATACCCAGCAACACCAGAAGTGTGGAAAGAACAGCATCATCAAATTAGATTGGCTCATTATATTCCGAAGGCACAGATTCCCGTTCTACAACATCTGCACTGACTGGGTGCATTTAGATTGGTCTACCACCTCTAGACATTCATGGAACCAAAACCTTCTCAAAAGGCTCTGGGGGGACATATGTGCTGACTCTTGGCTGACTCAAGGCCATGAATGGCCTTGTTGATCCATGGTCCAACAGGGTTGACAAGGTTTATTGACACATTCACTTTCTCATACACAGGCTGGCCCTGGCACTAGGGAGGGTAGAGAAGAGTAGCAGATTACAGGAGAGCAAATTCTCAATCATTTAGAGCCCAATCCTATTCTTACTCCTGCCAATACAGCGGTGTCAAAATGTCTACCACTGCATTCTACAGTGGCAGTCCAGGAAGACTTTTCTGGGTAAGGGAACAATTGTTCCCACACGCATATGGGGGAGGGGGTCTATTCAGACCTGCACTAGCTAAATAACTGCCATAAATCCACATGAACCCATGCTGCGGGATCAAGACTGGGAAAGGGATTAGGCTTAGGAATTTAGCAGCCACCATTGCCACTGAACCAGCCCCATTCCCAGATCCAGTCCACCCTCCCCCAATTAGGATTGTGCTATCCATGACCTGGATCCTAACCTGCTGTATTTCACAGGCTGCTTTTCCCATGATCTTGTCCTGCATGGGTCTATGCCAGTAGCTGTTTATTACACATGCAGTTCAGTTGAGTGAATGGGCATCGAGGAAGGGCGGCAGGATCTACCCCTTTCCCGACAATGGTCATTCAGTGCTGCTCTGTTTTGAGGGCTACCTCCATGTGCTTGGCATCACTGAAATGGCAAGGTTCACCATCATGTGGAGAGTACCCTCCACGCATACAGTCACTTGCATGCAGGCTTTGTTCAAGAGTTGAATGTAATTAGCCTTCCCGTCCCCCATGTGTGCTCAGTCATCATATGAATTGCATGTACACGTGAAACAAGCTAATCAGTTAGACTTTAAATGTTTGCATCTGTAGGATCAATCACAGTAGGTAGCCTTTATTTATATGCATTATTTGTATAATATGCTTTTATTATGGCCCAATTCAACCCCAGGCCAGCGCTGGTCTCCCATGCTCTGTTTGGGAGAAGGCTGTTGCAAAAATGCTGTAAGGTATTTCACAATGGTCAGGAGGAGGAAGGTGCTGGCCTGGAGGACAGCACAGGCAGACACTGGGCTTCTGCACCAGTCAGAGGAGCCCCAGGAGCTGTAGGTGGTGAGTATACCATCAGGTGGCACAGGGGTATTCCAGAGTGGTGGGAGGACAAAGTGGAGAGGGGGCAAAATAAAGTAAGGCCCGAGAGGGGGCGAGGTTGGTGGGTGGCAGAGACTGCCACCAGATCCTATCCCCTGTCCCACACCTGAAAACCCCACACAATTCTACTTGGATCTGTGCCAATGATTGAAGTGGTCAAGATCTGAGTAGACCCATAGCAGCTGCCGGGGCTTGACAAGGGGCAAAGGAACAAATGTCCCCTTATCTTGAGAAGACCTCCAGCTGCCTGCCTGGCCCTGCAGGATACAGAGATGCTGTTTCTGTGCTGCTGTACATTAAAATGGGGCTGCCCACCTATTTATTCCATGCCATCCGTGTATCTTAGCAATCCAGCAAGAACTTTCTAGAAATCAAGAATTAGCTCGGCATTTGCCCTTATCATATGTCCCCAGAAGTCTCCCCCACACCATATTAGTTCTATAACCGGAATCACAGCACCTCAAGCAGATTTCTTCTTTGAGTCTTTAACACACTTCCCCAAATAGCTAATGCCATTGAGTGACTACCTTTCGTTATTTCAGTGGGCTGAATCACATAACTAGGTTAACTTTTGAGCACATTTTGCGATAAGAGAATTCATAGTTAAATATGAATGGGGAGCATTGTTGTTCTCGCAAGGAGCTAGAGCTTTTAGCAAGACGTGGCTGTGGAGGATGTTCTCTCGGCAGGCCTCCAGTTACATATAATGAATGGTGTTCTGCACGATAAAAGCAGAGCATTCTAAGAGACAATTAAGGACATGCCCAGATCAGGGTTTGCCATTGTACCAAGGCAGTGCCTGAGCGCATAACTGGGTGTGCGGGAAGTGGCACCAAGAGGGTGGGAGGGGAAAAAAAACAACAACAAGATACCTCATTGAACAAGATTTTCCACATTTGATATCTTTCTGTTTTGTTGACCCTGTCAGCTCCATTAATTCTTCATTTCCTCTGACAGGCTTGCACAATATTATGATCCACCAATCCAAACACAGCACACTCCTCAAGTGTGGTAGCCCAACTGGGCCTCTACTCAGTGGCGTCACTAGGGTTTGCATTACCCAGTGCAGGAGGCCAGGGCATCACCCCCATGAGGGACCTCTTCCCATGCAGTGGGCGGGGCAACGTCCCAGGTGGTGATTGTGGTGATGCACCACTGCAGTTTTTTGGCTATAACTTTTGATAGAATAGAGATATTTCGACATGGTTTGTTTTATTGCATTCCTAATGAAATTATGCATTGATAGATATACAACATGATGGTTTTATTCAAAAATACCAATATTTTAAAAATTTCGACTAGGAGTGGTGTCTCTCCACCCCACCCCACCCCATGCACATCACATGGTACAGCCCACACTCCCTTGGAAGTTGGGGAGTTCACAGGCATCTAGCAGGCCATCTTATATGCCTGTTAGTTACCCTGTATATTCAATTTGGTGAGCCACGGAGTTTGGGACCCACATGTCTGAACTCTGATCATTTAAAAAAAAAAAAAAAACAGCCATAGGCTTGTCAATAAATTAATCAATGGAGATTGACTGGACTTAACTCTACATTAGATTGAGCTGCTAGTCATTGTTTGACTTTTAGTCATTGCTTGAGTTTTAGTCAATTACTTAATTGATTCAATTTGCATACATTTGCATGTGACCTAACCCCATACTTCCTTTGTTTTTAGATTGTCTGTGTCACATCAGGCATCATTTTAGAAGAGGCATTCTGTCCTGTGTAAGGTTTGGGAATGTTTCTTTTAAGGGGGTACTTGCATGCTGCAGGGTAAGAATAATGGGAACAGTAGCTAGTGCCCTTAAAAAATTAATAAAAATTGCTGCCTGATTAATCAGTTCATTGTCTTAGTTGATTTTTTTCCTGATTAACTGATTAATCAATGAAATGTGGCAACCCAAAAAGATAAAGCACTAAATGGCTGGGACAGATCTGCTCAAAGGAAGGCAAATTGCAGTTCTGTTCCGATGTGTGAATCTGAAAGAACTCCATTTAAAAAAAATTTTTTAAGTCTGATTTCTTTTTGTCAGCCTTAGTTTTAACTCTCATGAGTGAGTTCTTGCAAAGCTCTATCTTGGTGCTAATATGTACACACGGGTTGTTACGCTACACAAACAAGACACAAAATAGGCCAGCCAGCTATTGATTTTACTAACCCTTACATAAACACCAGAAAGGAAGGTCTGAAGTCATTTGGTGGGGTGGGGGGAGGAAATGTGTACATTTTTTTTCTTTAATCCAGGTGTCTGGAAGGTCAGAAAGAATTCTCAGTTCTTGTGCTATTGAGTTACTCTTTTCAGCATTATAAATGTCTGCTTCACAAACTGTCCAGGGATTTGCTGAAGAAAACGGTGAATGATTCATCAGCAAACCTCTGATATTGTTAGCCGTGCCAACTGAAAACCACTCATGATCCTAAGCACGCATCACATAATGCATTAGTCTTACTAGGATACTTCCAACGTGTAGTGAAATTAAATTCAATTTCATTTCCTCCATCTCTGCAGTTAAAAACAGTACTAAACCGTGGAGTTTGGTGGCTTCTTGCAGCCCAATCCTGTACTGGTTGGGGTTGTCATAAAAAGGCTCCCATTTTGGGAGTGCTGCCGCAAGAGTTGCAGGCGAGCATGGGCTCCAATACTCTCCGATGAGCCAGAGGTTCATTGTAGACTGGGGGTTCCCTGTGAGCCAAATTGGGGGTCCCCGGGGGCCACAAATGGCCCATAGGTTGGGTTTTGCCCACCCCTGTCCTAGAGTATATATCTCCAACAGATTCCTTTAGATCCTCTGCTTCAAGATCTCTGGTGAGAATCCACCACCTCCCTTGGTAATTTGTTCCACTGCCAAATTACCCTTACCATCAAGAAATTGTCCCTGATGTCCAACCAGCATCTCCTCTCTTGCAATTTGTACCCATTTGATCGATTTCCACTCTCAGAGGCAGTTGAGAACAAATTTGTTCTTTCTTCCATATGATAGCCCTTCAGGTATTTGAAGAGACATACAGTATTTGAAAATGGTGAAGGATGCAGGACAGTGAGAAAGGGTTAAAGCTACTATGTCTCTTTGTTTGGGGGGAAAAAATAACTAAGGGGGGCATAGCAGAATTTTATAAAATCTGCTTAATAAACGATTAGGTGGCATCCCGGAGAGTGCTTTCACTGTCAAGATCTCCCTTTGCAAACAGAACCTTCCTCTGTGAACAGAAGGACCCCTTCCATGAGCAGAACACACCTTTTGCTCACAGAGGGGGCTCTAAAAGATAGAAGCACCGGAGGTAAGGTTGGGTGGAACCCTTTTCAAAGAGTTTTCTAGTTCCATCAAAACACATTTTCCCTTCCCCAGAAATTATTTGTTTGACTCACTTGAGCCGAAACTCTTCAAATTCACCTCCCATTTCACTTGAGGCAAATTTGGGAGCAAACCTAAAATAAATACAGCAATTAAATTAAAACAACACTTCTCAGATTTGTTGTAAGGGTTACTGTATGATAAAGCACCTGAAATGCTTTGAACACTTGAAAGCACAATTCAGTGTTAAGAGCGATCATCACTGTAGCGGCTCCCAATGCCTGAATTCAGCCTTACTCTGCCATGCTTCTACATAATAATTTTATCTAATACAGAGCCCAATCCTATGCACATCTATTCAGAAGTATGTCCCATTATAGTCAATGAGGCTTACTTCCAGGTAAGTATGGATAGGATTGCAGCCACAGCGTTGTAGTCATTGGAAGACTGTGCTGGGGGAAAACAACTGAGGGAAATAATTAGTGAGTTATAGCTTGTTTAGCTTTTAAATATCTACTCATTTTGTGAACAGCACAAATGTTGAATGCTGAAATGTCTGTCCTCAGAAGACAGCTTTCCCAGTCCACTTCAGTCTTTTTCAGGTTTTCAGCCTGCTCCTGGGTGTTTGTGGGTAGCTTCAAACTTTTCCTGACTCATCGTATGACACGGACACATAGCTAGGGGGTAAGAGGGTGTTTGGGATCAATTTCCTCCTTGACAGCAGAAGAGCTTTTGACTGTCAAGAGGCTGTTTATTCAAGCACGATCTTCTTGGAATCTGGAATTCGATTTGATTATTATTTTATTAGGAAACTCTTACTGGATGCAACCTTTCTCAGCTACTAACAGTGTGCCAGGAACCATTGTATGACCCACCTACTCCTGATGTGTGGGAAGTCTTACCATTTGAGGGGGGGGTGATACTATCCTAGTTGGGGTATGTTGCTATGTTGGGGTATGCTATGTTGGGGTATGAGATCTCTCCACTAGGATAGTTTTGTCATTTGCATTTTTTAGGGAGCAATACTAACCAACTTTCCAGCGCCGAGGTAAGAGCAATGCAGCTCTAAGGTAAGGGAACAAACATTGCCTTACCTTGAGGAGGCCTCCGTGACAGCCACCCAACTGCAGAATGCAGCACATGCCCCACTGGCACACCTATACCAGTGCTGGAAATTTGGTTAGGATCGCACCCTTATATATCTATTTAGATTTATATATCTATTTAGATCTCTTTTTTCCAAAACCAAACAGTTTGAAGATATTCACAACCCCCTCCCCCCTCAAGAATACAGACTTAAGGACACATATAAGACCATAAAATATAACATCCACAATTCTAAGGAGAAAGAAGTCCAAATTCACCAATGTTAGCTACAAATGAGAATCTCTTTGAACCCCTATAAAGAAAATCTTAAGTGCATCAACAGCATCAGAGGTAAATCTTGAGCTTTGGGGTCATGACTGTAGAGTTCTTGCTTCTAGCCGTCACTATCCCAACACACTGTAAGGATGAGGTGGAAACCAGTTCCTGAGGACTTATAGTGCAATCCCTATGCATGTCTATTCAGAAGTATCAGAATTCAATGGGGCTTACTTCCAGGAAACTGTGTAAAGCAGTGGTTCCCAAAATTTTAGAGGCCCTAGCCTGCTGCTTGATTTATAAATGCCAAGGGATGTGGCTATAATGGTGGTTGGGCAGCACTGCTCCCCCCCAAGCAGTAGCTTGTTTACCCCTTAATGCACATAGCCTAATCTGCCCTGTCATTTTCATGAACCACCAAAAATTTAGCCACTGGTGGGTCTCAAATGCTAGTGTAAAGGATTGCAGCCCTTGACTAGTGAGTGAGTGAGCTTCTAAAAGGATAGGCGGCCCTTAAGGATTCTGTTTCCCAGTACGGTTTATGCAGAAAATGGTTGGCAACCTTCAGTCTCGAAAGACTATGATATAAGCCTACAGCACCCGGTATTCCAAGGCGGTCTCCCATCCAAGTACTAACCAGGCCTGACCTTGCTTAGCTTCCGAGATCAGACGAGATTGGGCATGTGCAGGGTAACAGAATGGTCAGCCCAAAAGAATGAGAGTAGATCCATGTGACCATGTTGAAGGTCTCTAATGTGCATGGGATGTGTTCCCAATATGACCGGCGCGCACACTCCAGACAGCTAATACCGAACACATTGCCCAAGGAGGAGCATCTGAGATTTTGCAAGGGAAGCCAACTTTTAAAAGAAACTTTTAAGACAACTGAAATTTCTCAGGAGAGTACTGCACGTTCCTAGCGTATTGTGTATAATATATCAACCAACAGGATATGTTTACATGTAACGTTCAGCTGGTCAGATGTTTCCTAGCCAGGCAATTAAAGTTACAAATCTTTTTAGGGTTGGGCTGAAAAAGGGAGCCGGGGTTGAGAAACAGATCATCATCTGCACAAAGAGGCCCCTTATTTTTGCAGTCTTTCAGAAACCATTGAACAGGCATGACAACCCCTATTGAGATGGAATCCACCTGCAATACTCAACGTATGCAACATGATTCTACTTTTCTACTGGCAAGTGGGAAGGGTAGGATCAGGCTCTGCAGATTGGTTTTCTTAACCCATTTCTACCCAGCCCATGGGTGTACACATTAGAATCTCTCTTCCTCTCTTGGCCAGTCCAGGAGAGGGCGAGGGAGCCTAGGCTCTCTGTGCAAGACAATTTTCAAGACAAATTTGCTGTTCCCCAAATGCCAGTAAAAAAAACAAAAAAAAAAACTTATTCATTTCTGGTATGGAAACGAGGCCTCCACATAGATCTCCTTCCAAAGACTTGCCCACAATTCCAGTCTTCTGCTCTGCTATGAAACTGTTTGGACTTAAACCTGGGAATAACAACATGATGCGTAGACACTACACAACACTAACACCGGTCAACACTACCAGTATGACCAGAAACAAAGTTTTCAGCCAATACAAAGGTTCTTCCTCACTGTGTACCTTTTCATTGCAAGCTGGTCGATGATATCCTCTGATCTGTGCCTCACTGCTTCACATAGTGTCACAACAACTGGAGACTTTCTGATCTAGAATCTACTGCCAAAGGTCCAAGCAAAGAAAATAAAAGGGTCTGGTTCTAGTTTTTCCATATGTTTCCTAGCACTTCTCTGTCAGTCTTCACTCTGCAATGCAAATGAAAGATGGACAGGTGGAGTCAGCCTCAGGTGAAATCTCACTGAAGAGACTAGCTGAGGACATAAGGAGAAAAGCAATGACTTCTTCACTTTGACAGTTCTGGGTGTTTCCCAGTCTTTAACAACAATTTCACAGTTGCATAGCCTCCTTATGTTTCAAAGCTTGGCTCACTCCCAGCTTCCTATAATTAAACTGGCAGCTTCACTTAGATACCACCTGGATACCTGTTGGTCTTCAACAATTCCATCTACCTAATCTAGTTCCTTCATTCTCACTCCACTTTCGTTTTCTGTCCTCCTCACATACCTCTTTTCATGCCCCATGTATCTTCCTGGCCTTTCCTTATATAAACTTGTGTTTTTTTACAGTCTCTACTCAGTCTCATTGAGTTCAATGGTATTTACTCCCAGGTAAGTTCATATAAGATTGTAGCCTCAATCATCTTTTCCAAAATGAAAGCAGGGTCAGATATCACTCAAACAGCTGTCAGAAACTTCTTGTACAATGAATTGTAGTGTGTCTACAGACATTTGCTAGAGGCTGTCCCTGTTTTGCTAAGCCACAAGTGCTGGCATGTGGTGATGATATCACGGGAGTGTGTCATTCCCCAGCAATCTCAAGGTACCAATTTGATCTGAATCCACTTCACTCCACTTTGTTGAGGAATAAATGGAACAATGATTATTAGGACATTCTAATAGCACAGTAACCATATGCAAAGACAGATATAATATGCCTAGGGGTGGCCAACAATGTTAGAGCTCCTGGACCTTTAACAATTTATCATCTCACAGATGATAAGCTTCACCTGCTGAAATTCCCTCCTCTGAACAAGTGTTAAAGGTCTAGGAGCCCTAAAGTTGGAAGGTTGGCCACCCCGGTCTAAAAAGTTGCAGAAGGAACACCAGCAAGTAGCCTCTAAAAAAGAAACTGTATAAGAGTAACACCACTTGTTCTCATTCTCTCTCTCTCTCTCTCTCTCTCTCTCTCTCTCATGCATGCACACACACACACACATGTGTAAACGTGTACACACGTGTGTGTGTTTGTGTGTGAAAATGCTTGTTCTTAATGTCAACAACAACAAAAGTACTCTGAGTAATTGAAAAGTGCATTTCCTTCAAGTTACCAAAGGTGTCCAGTAAGAAAGGGAATGGCATAAGGTGACCTACTTGTTTGGGGGTCATTTTCCGCCATGCCTCTTTGTGTTGGCTATGGTTTCAGTTCAAATTTCCACCTTTTACTGAGCATCCCATGAGCAGAAGGATAAACAGCTTATTGTCGTGCGAAAATTACCAGAACTGGAAGATTTGATCTACACTCATTTTTTGCTTCACTCATTATATTAACAAGTTACAGACAATTAGCACAGCAGTGAGTAAGCTGTAATTAAGTGTCATGCAATTCCCTAGGCCCTATAACAGGAAAGAAGGCAGGTAACACTGGTGCCAGCTGCAGCTGTATATTACTCTACGGGGCTCCTGCTGCTCTTAGGGGACTAAAAGAATCAAAAGGGGGGGGGGAGATTATTTCTGTTCCCACCGGAGGCATAATATATATTTGTTAGATTAATGTTATACAACTGTGAATCATCATTTGTTGCCTCCAGCTATGCACAAAAGTTTGTTTGTGGTGTTCTTTGGAAGACTTGCCATTAATAGACGGCAGCAGAAGTCAGGAAATGCCAGGATCACAAAAGTCTTCAGCACTTCCAGGGATCCTGCATAAACTGTGACATTCAGCAGGATGGCAGGAAAAAGGCCATGCAGAGGAGGCCTGCAATTGAGGGGAGGGCTGCAAAATAACACAAAGGGTAACTATGGGGCTGTGTAGCCACATCAGTACACAGACGGAGTACACAAGGTGACCATTGAGGGACTCAATCCTCGATAGGTTTATTCAGAAGTTAAGTTAAAACTATACATTACTTTAAGCCTGCTTCTGAAACCGGACTTAGACCTGGAAGATCCAGGTTCAAATCCCTGTTCAACCATGAAACTTCTTGGGTGACCTTGGGCCAGTGACTATCAGCTCCACCTAACTCACAGGGTTGTTGTGTGTACAGAAAAGAAGGACAGAGCAATTGGGGAAGTTGCAGAGGGGTGTGGGGGTGTGTGAATGGATTTAACCCTTTACCCACCATCATGATCCCAATATGGGTCCCCTTCCCAACCAGCTATTTGCTTTGACAGGGAAACTGCCTTTAGTGTTAGTGTTGCTCTTTTGTTATTTAGGAACAGGGATATATGAATCTCTCTGTTCTCATTCTACTCCAATTTTGTATGGTTTCTTGTGATTTGAGTTCTCATTCACTAAAGATGGAGACCCAAGCAGGATCAAGCTAAATCGGCCTGAGGGTTAAATTTCATACACACTGACCCAGGAGGAGGTCCCAGTTAACTCAAAGAGACTTATATCTGAGTAGTCATGCCTAGGATTGTGCTGTTAAGACATCCAGGAAAGGCCTGGATCATGCTGAAATTCTACCATGAAGGTGGCACAGGTCCAAGAAGACCCATTGCGGCTGTGGTGGCTCACCTGGGGGTAAGGGAAAGAGTTTCTCCTTGCCTCTAGTTGAGCCAATTCTGGTCCCAATCTTGTGCTGGATACAGCGCAGGCCTCCTAGCCTACCCGTTCCAGTGCAAGGTAGGATTGCGCCATAAGGTAAATAGCTATAATTAAGTGCATGATTTAAGACCACCTTTAACTTATGATACTAGTCATGGTCCTTGTGAAACCTTCCTGGAGAGCTGCTCATGTTGGGGAAAGTTGGGTAGACAAGTGGAAAGGAAAATTTATTTATTTTTATTTTTATTTACATTCATTTTATATTGGTTTCAGTGGATAGCCTCTCCATCTTTTGATGCTTATAACTTGGTCATTTTCCAACTGAATATTGTAGTGTTTCTCAAGTCTGTACTGCTATGCAAAACATCAAAACATTTGAACAAAAGGAGCCCTTTTTATTAGCAATTTTAAAAGCAGTCATTTTTCATTCGTTTTCATTTTCCTTGGAGTGCAGTGGAGACCCAGTCTGTTTTTTGATGCTTGTAATTTCAGTGTCTTCTGTCCAAACGGCATTAATGTTGCAGGGACTGTACTATTCCATTAAGGCATCACACTTGGAAAATAAAATGTCTTAAGGATTGGATTCAAAGATCCAAGGACTTTATAGGCAATTTAAAAAGGTACGCGGTCGTATAAGTGTGCATTGATTTCAATGACAGAAATCCAGCGGTCTCACTGTTGCTTCCAACTTCTATTTCCCATCACCTTGGTATGAAATTTTCAGGTACCACTCCCTTTGTTACAAGCCATTATGGATTTTTGATGTTTAATAGATGTTAAATGAATATAGACGAGAGAGAGAGAGAGAGAGAGAGAGAGAGAGAGAGAGAGCCCAATTCTAACTAAATTCCCTGTGCCAATGCAGCAGAGCGAGCATGGCTTCTGCTATACCCTGTGAAAAAATGTCAGCTACTGGAGGTAAGGAGACATTCAAGGTAAAGGGACATTTTTCCCCTTACCAGCAGCAGTGGGGCAACTAGAGCCTGCAGTGGCCAAATCACAAGTCCATGTTGCCCTGTGTAGGTGAATCTGGCCCAGAAAGGAGGATAGGATGCAGTGCTGCCAATTCTGAGCCCCTCCCAAGCCTGATCTGCCCTCCCCTGCCCCTTTTCATGCTCTTGATAGGATAATGCCTCTCTGTTTTTCCAGGTCAGCTACCAGGTTGCACACCCCAAAATACTTTTAGGGAACAATGCACTTTCCCCATTCTGTATCCCTATTTTTTTCTGGTGCCATTATCTGTAGTCTGCAGCATAGTTTAGAAGCCTAGAATTTTCAACTACTTGAATTTGGGAGAGGGCAGGAGTATCACATGGGTCTACTTGTTGCTGATGTCACGACAGTCCTTGACTGTGCAGTGAGAGGGCCTGTTCCTCACTGCTGCCCTGAAATGGAGAGACTCGGCCCCTCTGCTGATGTGCTTCATTGCCCCACCTGCACTGTCTGGTTGGCAACCTTCAGTCTCGAAAGACTATGATATAAGCCTACAGCACCCGGTATTCCCGTGCGGTCTCCCATCCAAGTACTAACCACGCCTGACCCTGCTTAGCTTCCAAGATCAGACAAGAACGGGCATGTGCAGGGTAACAGTTGCTGCAGTTGTCTACAGCTGTGGTTCCCAGACTTTAGGAGCCTGAGGACCACTGAGGCAAAAATTGACATCACTGAGGACCACATGCAACCCCCCGCCCTCTGCACACAAAAAAATACAATTAAATTTGTAATAATTAGAGAAGATTTATTAGATGTATTATTTGTAGAGAAGATTGCTACTTTTGTTGCTGGCTGTGGCTGTAGGAGGTCCATTCTCTTCCCTCTCTGGTGGTCCATGGGGAAGCATCTCTCAAGCAAGTGGTCCCCCACAGACTACCAGAAAGGGCAGAGAATGGACCTCCCACAACTGCAGTTGACACTTCAGTGCTAGCCATAGCTGCAGGTGGTCTGTTCTCTGGTGGTCTGTGTGGAGCACTCATTTGGGAGATGCTGGAAGTGATAGAAGGTGATCTCTTTTTTTTTCTGAGACCTTGCGGACCATTTCACAGGGCCTCATGGACCACCTGTGGTCCACGGACCACAGGTTGGGAACCAGAGGTCAACAGGGACAATGTTTGTCTGCATGGGCAAATGCTGTCCTCAGGAAGCGTTTCTCGTTTTCATCTGTGAAGGGTCATTTTTTTCTTTCTCAAGGACTGCAGCTTATTTGTCTCCCCCCCTCTCTCTCCTTTCCCACCCCCTTCTCCAAAACAAGCAGTGAAACAATTACACTGAAAGTGGATGATTCGTGTTATGAAATATGGAGTGTCTGTTGCCAAAAGGTTAAAAGCAAAAGAGCATTTTCTCACTCACATGGTATGTAAAATGAAGTCACTTTGCCCCGCTTACGCTAGAATAGATGGCGTTTTCATTTTTGAATTTACCAAGGGTGGCAGGCAAGATCAAGTCTTAAAATAATTGATACCACATGAAAAATTTTGGAGATATTTCCAGCTTGAGCACTAGATTTGTATAGAAGAGGGTCTTTGTATGCTAGCAGCTACATAACAGGTGGATGTCTACAGGTAAAGCTTTTTCATCATAGCTTCTCTCCACTGAGAATAGGCTCAAGGGTCAATTTTTTTCCTTTTATCCAACTGTTTAAAGACACAGAGCCTTGTTCCCTCCCCCCTCAAAAATAATGGCATAGTCCATAAGTCATGTATATGCAAAGCCTCCGTAATTCCATTGCGCTGTATTGATTCAGAGGAATGAAAGAATGTAACCCCAGGGCAAAAAGATCTGCTCACCCACCACCGATATATCAAGCATATATTGCTGTTTCCATTTGTCTTTGGGCAGCTTGTTGATGACTCATTAGGCAGCACAGGACATAGTGCTTTGAGAAATGAAAGCAGAAACAAATATTCCAAGGGAATATGACATGCAGCAAAGCCAACAATTCTGTTTCAAAAGAAATTGTTTTAATGACAGTAAAGAGGGGGACGTCACTCAGTGGTGAAATGTGTGCTCCAACTGGTTTCAGTCCCTGAGCTGCTGCCAGTCTGTGTCAGGTAGATGCTACAGGGTTAGGTGGCCCAGTGGTCTGATTCACTGAAAATCAGATCTGTATATTCAGATATATTTCAGATTTGTATATTCATGTATTTGTTATTCTCAAACCAGAGTCAGCCCAAGGACTCCTAAGACTTTAGGAGGCATGCTAAATGCTGCCCTCCCTTATCTGGTGATATTACAGCTTCTGCTCCTCCTACACCCTGGATTGGGGAGGGGAACAGAGGGGAATGGAGCAGAAAAGTATGGATGAGAGGAGAGTGCTGGGCTAGAGTGTCAGAGATGCTCCAGTCCACCATTCTTCCACTTTTACTTCTCCCCTTCCAATCCACAGAATGTGAGTAGGAAGAGGAGGAGCCATGGAAACAAGTGAGTGGGTGCCCCCTATCACTATGACACCCGAGACAGCTGCCTAAGTTGGCCTCAGAGATGGGCCAACCTTGTCTCAGAAATATTTTTTTTTTTTTCAGAAAGTATCCTTTCACTGCAAGAAACAGTTTATTACTCCATGCCACTGTTCAGTGGTTAGAATCTACCTGAGTAGATGAGATGTTAATGCACTTCCTGGTGTTCCAGCCTCATAATTATTTATTATTATCAACAGTATTTATATACCGCTTTTCAACTAAAAGTTCACAAAGCGGTTTACAGAGAAAAATCAAATAACTAATGGCTCCCTGTCCCAAAAGGGCTCACAATCTAAGAAGATGCAAAAAGAACACCAGCAGACAGCCACTAGAAAAGACACTGCTGGGGTGAGGTGGGCCAGTTACTCTCCCCCTGCTAAAAAGAGGAGCACCCACTTGAAAAAGTGCCTCTTACCCAATTAGCAGGGGTTTTGTACAGAATGTAAATTGTACAGAATTTAGTTCTGTTGCAAAGACAAGGGGGTACTGCTTTTGAAAGAACCAGAGGAACAGGTCTGGGGGAAAGATGTCCGGAAATATCTGCCTGCGGGATCAAAACTCAGAGGTAGATTTGTGCTCAGTAGGCAGCACAAACTGCCTTCACCCTTCTGCCAGCTAAGGTCAGCACTTTTCATGGAGAGCTTGCAGAGAAACTTCCAGGTCTCTTTTGCTCTGACTAAGAAAGAGCTGGCACTACCAAACAGAACGTGTTGAAATTCTGAAATGATATTGAAGCCCTGACATGTGGCACCTGGGGCAATTGACCCCCCCAGTCCCCCTTAGCTATGCCACTGACTGAAGGTTCTTCCTTTACTGAAATGTCTCTCCCTTGAAATGCCTACTGAAACTTCACCTAACTGAGGGCCTCCAGTCTCAACTCTAATCAAACTTCTTCTTACAATTGCTATAAAGCAAAGACTGCTTGGTTTACTCACTTGTTAGTGGGGGGGTACCTCTCTCCCATAGGACCAGCATCAAGATTTAACATTATTGGACAGCTGCCAAGGACCCAAGGCCCATCACTGTTTCCTGAGACCACCTCTGTGCCCATAGCCCTTGTGAGGTGATGAATGGAGCAAATATCTTGATGCCCACCCACGTAGCAGGAAGGCCATAGAAGACAGTTTGCTGAGGGCTTCCTGAAATCTGGAGTCAGCCCAGGTCCATGCACCATTTTGTATCTTGTGGGATGGTTTACTTTGTAGAACAACAGGGGTTGTGGTGATATGGGGGACTGGACACAATTCCTCAGAGCCCTTTGACGTTTCAGAGGTAAACTGAATTCCCTTCAACCTTTCTCAGAAGGGTTTCATACATCATTAGAAAGAATCCACTCTGGGAGGCCCTCAGGGTGGCAATTCAGGTCAAGTACGGTCTTTGCCTCGTGCTCCTTCACAGGGCGTTACGAGAGAGAAAGGTTGCAAGCATTCCACCAGGGGAGCTTGCAGTATTGAACTCACCTGTTCAAATGTTTACAAAATGGAAATGAATATTCAGCTGCCCACTGAGGTTCTTTTTCATCGGAACCTTCTGTGGGCATGTTCAAATTTTGGCAAGCAAACGCTTTGCACAGGTGAACAAAGCAGACATACACTTGAAACATGCTAAGAAGCTCAGTGTGATTCTAAGTCAAACAGTGGGATGTTCACTCATCCCTACTACCAGGAGGTCTTGCAGTGGGAAAAAATGCCAGATCGATCCCCAAAGGCTGCAGTTAGGAACTATAGATTTATCATTTAAATAATGCCCAGGTGTGATAGCGTATTTCTAATTTTAAAAAACCGTTGGGCCCATGGCTCTTTCACTTGTTCTCTTCGTTTATATGTAACATTCTGGAATTTGATCCAGAGAAGCTTACATGCACCAAAGTTTCACTATGAGCATATGAAATAAAGAGTTTAAGGGCTGTATCCTCTCCTCCACCAGCACATAACCTGCAGTGCTCCTGATGGAGCTCACACTGCATGCTATGGGGAACGACCAGATGGCCCAGGAGATGTAACAATTTTTCTTACTTACCTCCCCGTAGGCCACCTGGCCTCCAATGGGTCTCCTTGGACCTACATCTTCTACTTTACTGGCCTAAGTCTGAGGAGACTCACAGCCCAATCTTGAGCTGCCTGGCACCTAGGGCTGCAGCGGCACCAAAATGGCTGCTTCAGCATCCTACAGACGCCGGGCAGCTGCCGATGGCTCCTAACATCTCCTCGAGGGAAGGGGATATTCTTCCTCTTGGCAAGGTAGGATGCCTTGCAATGGGGCTACTCAATTCTGCAGCACAGAGTAAAGCAGCTCCATGTCGGGCCATGTCAGGACCCGCCCCCTGCTACCTCCCCCACCATGGCTTCCCTCTACCCTCCCCCACCCCAGAACACCTCCCCATTTTGCCCAGACTTACCTTTGTGCCACATAGCAATCTGGCACTGGACCAGCAGACGCTATCACAGACATGCCTTTCAGCAGTTGGCTGGTGCAAGCCTGTGAGGATCGGGCTCCCAAGGGGCAGTTTGGGGTGGGGAAAGTGGGATAAGATCTTGGCATGACCAGCTGCTGCCACTGCCACACTCCTCTCTCTCCTGCCCCTTCACACTCTCTGCCTGGCCCACTCCATGCCCTAACTGCCCACAATCCCCTCTCCCCGAACCGACCCTGCCTTGAGCATACCTGCTCCAGTGGGACATCTGAGAGCCACTGTAGCGCAATCAAAGCCTCCAACCATTTCTGCTGGCAAGTCCAAAGAGCACAGTGCAGCTTTCTCACTGTTGGTTCAAGGCATACGGTGGTGGACCACTAGATCCACCACCTTTAGTCCTAGATAGGATTGGACTGCCAGTTAATTGGTGGTACTTTGATCCTTCTTGACTTGCTCTGGATTTTCTGCCCCTTCCTCTCATCTTTTCTTGAACTCTGCATATGAGAACATGTAAACTGAACGCCTCACAGTCTTCCTTTTCTCTTTCCTTTGCAGGCTTAAGTGAAATCTCTTCATCCATTTACTAGAAGCAGAAATGAATAACTCAACGAACATAAGCTACTTGGAGGATGCAATGGCCCTGGGGAGTCGTTATAAAACCGTCGAGGTTGTCTTCATCGTCCTGGTGGCTGGGTCCCTCAGCCTTGTGACCATCATCGGGAACATTCTGGTCATGGTGTCCATCAAAGTCAACAGGCACCTGCAGACTGTCAACAATTACTTCCTGTTCAGTTTGGCCTGTGCCGACTTGATCATTGGGGTCTTCTCCATGAACCTGTACACACTTTACACTGTGATTGGCTACTGGCCTTTGGGACCTGTGGTTTGTGACTTGTGGTTGGCTCTCGATTATGTGGTCAGCAACGCCTCCGTCATGAACCTTCTCATTATCAGCTTTGACCGGTATTTTTGTGTTACCAAGCCTCTGACTTACCCTGTCAAGCGGACCACTAAGATGGCAGGCATGATGATTGCGGCGGCATGGGTGCTGTCCTTCATCCTGTGGGCACCTGCAATTCTCTTTTGGCAGTTCATTGTAGGGGAAAGGACTGTCCCTGATGGGGAATGCTATATCCAGTTCCTGTCTAATGCAGCCGTTACCTTTGGCACAGCTATTGCTGCTTTCTATCTGCCTGTCATCATCATGACTATTCTCTACTGGCAAATATCTCGAGCCAGTAAGAGTAGAATTAAAAAAGGGGACAAAAAGGAAGGTGGGCAAAACCAGGATACAGTATCTCCCAGTTTGGTCCAAGGGAAAATAGTGAAACCAAACAATAACAACATCCCAACCAGCGAAGATGGGGTAGAACATAGCAAAATTCAGAATGGCAAAGCCACTAGTGAGTCAGTGGTGGAGAACTGTATTCCCACAGAAGAGAAGGAGAGCTCAAATGACTCCACCTCGGCCAGCGCTGTGGCTTCCAACACAAAAGAGGACGAAGCCATCCAAGAGGACACCAGGGCTTCTGTTTCCCAAGTCAATGCCAAAGTGGATAACTCCAAACTGACCTGTATCAGGATCCTCACCAAGTCCTCGAAAGGTGATTGCGGGGGCTCAGCCAACACCACCGTGGAGATTGTAGGCACCGATGACCAAAACGGAGACGAGAAGCAGAAAATTGTAGCACGTAAGATTGTCAAGATGACAAAGCAGCCTGCCAAAAAGAAAACACCTCCTTCTAGAGAGAAGAAAGTGACAAGGACTATCTTGGCTATTCTCCTGGCCTTCATCATTACCTGGACACCATACAATGTCATGGTGCTCATCAACAGCTTCTGTGCGGCTTGCATCCCCAACACAGTCTGGACGATTGGCTATTGGCTGTGCTACATCAACAGCACGATCAACCCTGCCTGCTATGCGCTCTGCAATGCTACCTTCAAGAAAACCTTTAAGCACCTCCTTATGTGTCATTACAAGAACATAGGAGCGACCCGGTAAAACAATCTTAATGGGGAGGAAGGAGGAAGGCAGTTCAGAGTTTAATGAAACAATGCCATAGCACTTTATGCTCTAGTACGCAATCCAGAAGCCTTGAGGAGATGCTGACTGGGGGGGGGGGGGTCTGTGCTCCATCTCCCACAACTGCACTTCCAAGATTGCAACTTTACTGTCAGTGAGTCACAAAGGAGGCAGGAAGACGTTGATTATATAGGCCAGTTGAGGATGTGAACTTATAAACACTTCCTGCTTTCCAACAATATCATGCAGAAGGGCTTTTGAATCTGTTCTTCTCGGGGGCGCAATCTCTGGGCAGTTCTTCTAGTCAGAGCTGGTCTGGGGATGTTTTGCAAACATGAGAGCTGCACAATGAGCAGGAGAGCTTGGCAAGGGATTGCGCCCTGTGTGAGTTCTTTCGGTTTAACACTTGCCAGTTTGTTTGTCTGTGTATGTCCGTTTGAAAGTGGGGGGGGGGGGCGGGAACCCTGAGAAAATTTCAAAAATAAATACCCTATGTGGATGGTAGATGACCGGAATTGAAGGGAATGGGGGGGGGGGAATTCAGTCAACGTGATGATTTTCAAAAGGTAGTGAAGGATGGGGTAGGTGGGGTGAATTTGATACTGAAAATCTTACTGCTAATCATTACCTCTCCCAGCAAAATAGTATTTTACCTCCTGGGCATGGATCCAGCCACACTTTGAAGCATGCGCTAGGGATGTCAAACGCGTTCAGAAGGCCAAAGTTAGCATTTCATGGCTGAGGGTTGGAAGTGACATCATTAAGCAGATGATGACCAGAAATGAGCACTTTAGGCTCACACAGAAACTCAGTGGCTGCAAATAACAGAAGAGAAAAATGTGCTAATCATGTTCATGTGTTCAAGACATGAGAGAACCCAATTACCAAGCTATCCTATATAAGAGCCCAATTAGAACGGGAGGCAGATGGATTGCTTCCAGGGGATGCATTCCGCCCGCAGGCCTTATACTTCACACCCCTGTGCTAGACTCTTTGCTTAACTGGAATTTGACTGGACTGCAGCTATCAGAAGTGGTAATCAGTTAACAGGTGCCCCATGTTGATTCTTTCCGGCTGGATCAGATTTTGCAGAGTCCTTATGGACATACAAGTTAAATGGGGATGAGCTTGGGAACAGAGTGGTCCCCTTTTTCACTTGATGCACTCCAGGGAACATCTGAAAGACCCTGAAGGTGGAAGCTTAGGAGGATTGACCATATCTCTGATTGTAGGAAGGGTAGATGCCTTACATCATCCCGTATCTATGACTGATTAGAACAATTTCTGGCTCTAGGGGCAGCACCAGGGTCCTTGATTACTAGTTTCTGCTGAATCATGCTCTAGCTTTCCTAAGCTTCACAGGAAATAGTAAGTAGCCGTGATCTAACCCATCAACTTCAAACTATTGTCCACTTTGCCAAAAATCTGCACCACAGTTGTCTGTTTGAATGCATGGTAAGAGACTTGTGACTATGTTGATGCCAGCTGATATATGTTCCATTGCCTAACCTGCTGAGAGTCTGCTATGTTTCTGTAACACTCTTTCCTTCAGGGTCTCAGCAGTGGTATTCCCCAGAGCCCCAGCTCTCCTCCCCACTGTTCTTGTCTCAGTAAGTTGTACAAAGTGAAGAGCAGAGCTCCAGGGAATGCTACAAAAGGGTATGAAGCCAAATCAGATCCATTTCAGATCAGGAATGGTCCCAAGTGGGTCTGGGGTCTATTCCAAATTCGGCCCTGGGTATTGAATGATGGCAGGAAAAAGGCAGAGGTATTGTGCTACAGAAAACAAAATGTGTACATAGCAGACACAGATAGCAGCAGCAGTCCGTAGCAGTCCATCAACAGATACTTAATAATACAGATGCCCTGATCCTTTTAGCTGCTTTTAGTTCCTTTGGAATCAATACTACTTTAGTGTTGAAATGTCACTGATTTAAATTTGAAACGGCCTGATCTTTGTCAGGATTGCACCCCGGGAATCACTGCTCATCCCAAATCCTGAAATGACTTGTAAGCTTAGTATGTCTGCACAGCTCATGAATCATCTCAGGATCTAAACCCAACTCTCCAAACCTTTCCATTGTCAATTGGTACTTATATGAACAATCCCTCTTGTCTCAGTAGCATTATGGCAATCCTATTGGCTTCAATGATAGCACGTCAATAAGACTGATTCCATTCAGCATTTGTTAAATATAATTTGTTAAGTATATAATTAAGAGGGCAATCTTGTGTGTGCTAGGAAGTAATTCCCACTGAACTCAGTGGGGCTTATCTCTGAGAAAACATGCTTAGGCTCAGGCCTTATAGCTTCCTTACTTAACAAAATCTGACCAGTACTTATTTTTCCCTATCTAAGCATTCAATGAGAAAAATCCATAAAGCTTTTCATATGCTACATTGTGTGCACAGAGGAGTGGGATTTCACTTGCTCTCACCTACTGGGCCCCATCCCGTCCTCTAAGTCCATTTGGCATGACCTGGGAAAGCGTCTATACACTTTATGATGCAACCAAATAGGTTCAGTAAACAGGATCAGGGCCCCTTCGATAGGCAGCGTCCCCAGTCATGATACTGCGCGTACATGCCACATTTTGTTCATGCCTAGGAAGTGAGCACATGCAGTGGCTGGGTCAGCAGGTGCAATTCCACTCCCCTCTTGACATGCATTCACTGAAATGCGTAAACAGTCTTTCTGAGAAAAACGTACACAGTCACGTTCAGTCAACCTCTTCCTTCATTATCAATCTGTCCTCTACATTGCTTGCACCTGCCATCTGCTTTTTTAAAAGCCGTGGGAGGTGTGAGAGGTATTTTAAGTAGCATGTATGATTCAGAATAATAGCAACAACAAAAAAGTGGGTTTCCCCTGGACCACAGCCAGTGTTTGGCAGGTGAAAGCAACTTTAGAGACAACTCAGCTACCATATGACTCAACAACAGTGCTTTAGTCTCCAGTGGGCTTGCATCAGTAGTCACTGAAAACACACAGCCCAATCCTACCTAAATCCCCTCGCTGTGATTCAGCGGCTTCCATTGCATCCCATAGGGAGGGAGGTCTCCTCCGGGTAAGGAGACATTTGTTCTCTTGCCCCAGGGTACACCCCAGCAGCTGCAACAGGTCAACTTGGACCTGCACCAGTGCATGTTGACCCTTGCAGGTGGATCAGGCCCAGTGAGGGGGTCAGGATGCGGTACATACCACTGCTACCGAACCAACTCCAATGCGCCCACCCCACCCCATCTCCTCCTCATTCCACCCTCCCTCCACCCCCTTCCACCTGGCTTACCTGCTCTGGTGGGCCTCTGTTGTTCCCCTGACCTGTGTGGGAAGGCTCCGGCCTCCCAGATGGCATGCCACCTCCCTGCGCTGCTGCCAATGCTTTACAGCACTTTTGCAGCCACCAGCAAAACCTGCATTCCGCCAGCACTTCCTTTCAGTAGGATTAGACCAACAGTTTGCCGTTTTATTATGCATTTATGTAGCACTTTGAATCTGAAAGATCTGCCCCACCAGATCTGCTTTAGTTGGAATGCACATTATGCTTTGGTCAGAAAGTCATGGGATCGCTTGGCCAAGTTGTTGGAAAAGTCCCCCCTCAGTACTTCTGTGATGTTACCGCAGAGCTGGCTCCAAGGCTTGAGGGGGTCTCAGCAGGACACCTTCAGCTGGCCCCACCCTCTGCAGTGGTGGTGGCTCCTCCTTCTCACTGCCCACCCACTTGTCCACACAGCCAGTGGATAGGTGAGTGATTGGTGACAAGAGTAAGGAGCAGCAGCTGCTTTCAACGGCTCACCTCTCTATTATCTCAGCTGCTTTCTAGAATGAATGAGCCTGCAGATCATGGCTGCTCTCACTGTCCCACTGCTCAGTTGGACAAGCAAATGAATGAGTGGCAATTGCTGCATGGAAGAGCAACGGGGTGGATCAAGAGGTGCCATTGGGCCCTTCTGGGCACTGAGACCTCAGCAGTGATCTGAACATGCCAACCTCAACCTGCTGGTCCTTTGGTCTAGTAGGTTTTCTGAGTTTTCTTGTCTGAGTGAGGGATAAGACAAGCAACTGAAGCTGAGAGATGGTGTCAGACCACTCAGCTCCTGCCAAGTGGGCTGTCAACAGGGTGGCAAGGCCTAAGAGTCAAAAGGAGGCAAGGTGCCCAAAGATGAGGTGAGGTCCTGACAAAAGCTAGGCAAAGGGAGCCTATGGGAGGTAGTGGTAGTCCTGACGGTCACATGCGCGAGAACCCTAAGGGCCCAATCGTATTCAACTTCCTAGCAACAGTGCAGCTGTGCCAATGGGGCATACAGTGTATCTTCCATGGGAGAGGCAGTCACTGAGGTCTCCCCAAGGTAAGGGAACATTTGTTCCCTTAGTTCAGGGCTGCATCAGTGCTGGAAAGTTGGACAGGATTGGGCCCCTAGTGAGTCTGGCTGCACAGGGCTCTAGATACAAGTTTTCCAATCCTGCACTCTTAGCATGGGGATCACACTGTCAGTAGCTTAACCTTCCCAAGCAGGCATTTCTATTTGATCTTACTTACCAATATATTACCACCACAGGCATGCACACTGAATACGAACATTGCATATTTGTACAACAGTCAGCAAAACCTTTTTAAAGAAAATGATTGTTCTGCTCCCATCTGAGCTTCAGAATGACATGATGCTACTCAAATATACTTCCCCTCTATTACACACAAGATTTCAGATCTTCTCATCCAGCCTATGGAATCTGAAGGTTTTAAATTTCAGTTTTGAGAGGTGGGGATGTGGAATGGAAAAGAACTATCGAAATAAATCCCTCCTGGCCACTTAACCATTTCATCTTTCCTGTTAAAATTAAGACATTGAGAATCTCCAGGGGATTGCTCAGGTTCTCGCAGTTCCCCTTGTTGTTTCAGTCCTGGATGACTCTTTGCATTTGCATCAAGTCATCTCCCCTTTTAAAGTGTGCTTCTGCTGGATATAAATGTGATCCTTAAAAAAAAAAATGTGCCTTTGAGCTTCCTGTTTGTTACCTGACCCCTGCCTCCTTAAACAGGTTGACAAAATTCATTACTTGTTCCAATTCGCTGATGCCTCTAGCTGTGCATTGCAGCGGACGAGAGGATCTCGTCATTGAGAGCAATAATAAACCTCGGTTTTAAGAATCTTCAGGATCATTCAAAGGAACCCATAGCAACTTATAGGTCTTTTCTTGACATGTAAAGAAGCAAAGTCACATGGTTTCACCATCAAACGCCCTTGTATGTATCCTGTGGCGGGACATCATGGATGAACAGGCCCATGCTTTTCTCCAAGCAAATCTGGAGAAGTATGCCATTCTTAGACACAATTGATACCCTTTCCTACAGATCCTTCTTTCAATACCACAAGCATTTACCAAGCATTTACCACAAGATGTTAGCTCCCCAGGCACAATTTTCAAGCAGTCTGAAAGACTCACCTTGAAAAACACCAAGAAATCTACTTCCCATCTGTACAAAACTTTTTTTTAGGAAACTTTTGCCACCTGGCTGATCTTTTGATTTTGCTATTTTGATATTTATCAGGGATCATAAGCATGTCTCTTATCTCTTGAGATAAAGTAACTGGTTGGCAACCTTCAGTCTTGAAAGACTACGGTATAAGCCTACAGAACCCAGTATTCCCAGGCGGTCTCCCATCCAAGTACTAACCAGGCCTGACCCTGCTTAGCTTCCAAGATCAGATGAGATTGGGCATGTGCAGGGCAACAGTTGCTGTCTGTGTTAATGCTATCTCAACAAGGCAGCATCACGTGTCATCTAGAAGCAGAGGCCCATGTATTTTATGTAGGGTTGCCAACTGATCCCAAAAAAGAAATAGTCAGGCTCACTCCAGTGCTTGGATGATTTGCAGCAATCAGCAGCAGGAGCTTTAAAACACTTAGGCACACACACATACACCTCAACAAACATAATCACTTACAATTTCCTGCAGGTTAAACCACCACTAAAAGCCCAGCTATAGGGGTCAGCCTGAAAGTCAACAACAGTCCTGCTCAGTGCTTCCTTTAATTCTGAAACTAGAATGTATATATCTCCCCTGTGGGGAGATGCAGATGCAGCCCATGCGTCTTGCCATAGGTTAAGTGCATTCATGTGCATTTTAGAGGTTACACAAGATGAAAAAAAAAGTGGAAGCATGATTGAAGCATGCTTTTGTTCCCCTACTCACTCTCACCATTCCCTGCAATTACTATTCCTATTTAAACACTGAAGTCAAAAGTGTTGACAAAGGACTAACAGTAGGGCGCTGCAATGCCAAAAGGGCTACCACTGCATCCAGTGGCACCACCAGAGTGGTGCACCAGTGGCACCACTTTTGTCCCCTCCCCCCTGGAGAAAGCCCAAAGCACCGCAATGGGGATTCTCAAGTCTGTGCCAGCTATTTTGCCAGGGCAGATTTGAGAGCCTCCATGTCAAGCTTTGCAGCCTGACACAGAGGATAAGATATGCCAGAGCAGGGCTCTGCTGGTGCCACCTCCCTCCTGCCTTGGTTCCTCCCCTGCCCCACCCTCTTTTCATCCCAGCATGTCTCCCCCCACCCCAGAGACTGGGACTGGGCCAGTGCTCCCTACATGGAGGGTGCCATAAACATGCTTTACGGCATGATTGCGACACTCAGAGCCAGCGCTGGCCCACCATCGGATTGGGCCCTAAGTCAGTGGTTCCCAAATTGTGAGCCATGTCTTCCCCAGGAAGCTGTGGAAGCCAGCCAGGAGAAACACACAATCCTCATGAAAAAACCTACAACCCTGAACAATGTATAGGATTGTAGCCCTAATGAGGAACCATAGCCAATGGCCCAGTAGGTCAAAGGAGCCGCCAGACAAAAAAGTTTGGGAATCACTGAACTAATTGATTGAAATAGAGATTACTCAATATCCTACCCCAGCAAAAACTTTGCTCCATGTATGTACTTCTAGTTCCCATGTCTTGTACTTGTATTATTGTCTCTGAACAGCATCATGCAAAATATCATCTTTCTAAATTCTGCTGCTGTATCATTTGCTCAGCAGATCTGTCACACACAGTGCGCTTCACCCACTTCTGCAGTCCGTATATGCTATGGCTGCAAGTCTGTATACCGTTATGCAATTCTTGGTGAAGTCTTGCACATGTATAGCTGGTGCAGAGTTGCAGACTAATTAATGCAGTTCCCCAAGCCAGTAATGTAATACCACAAAAGTTTCTCCTCCTCCCCCAGACTGAAATATGCACGTCATTTTAAATTGCCCATTTAATAAGAGTGTTGTCATCCACTCCAGTAGCAGATTTCCAATGTCTTTTTCATCCATGATGAACAACAGAAATTACAGATGCCTATGGAATTCCCCCTCCATCTGATTTTCTTCCTGGATTCTAAAATTCTGTGTTGCCTGACCTTATTTCATGAGTGACACGAATAGGTTACCAATCTGTCAATCAAGGTTGGTTCCAGATTTTGGAGTGATGCTTGGAAAGATGCCATCTTGAGATGTCCCTATTAGGTAGAGCAGAAGAGATCAGCTAGAGGAGGCAAGCCCACCATTGCCCAGAGAGGGGAGGCAGATGTTAGTAGTTTCTGCTGGTTTTGGGGCAGCAGGTCAGGGGTCAGAAGAGAAGATGGGCAGAAGGAACCATGGACACCACCCTGAGCTCATTGTAGGAATTGTGGTATAAAAATCTGAAAAATAAATAAAATGAGTAAGAGGGTCCTTGCAGGACATTAATGCCTCAACAGTTGTCTAAGAATATTGACTCTGGTGCAGTGTGCTGCAGTTTTCATTTCATTTTTCCATACAGGTTACTGATGTACATTGGCAAACATGCACATTGATTAAATCATAACCCACAAATCGGCTTTTCACTCAGTGGATATTGCCTATAAGAGGATTTCAAAGTTAGCTTGATTGGTAATAATCATTCTTCATGGAGTCACTTCCATAAATATCTGCATTCAAATTACTCTTTTTATTTTATTTTATTTTTTTTCCTGTTTACTCTAGGCAGATGCAATGCACTAAGTCAGTGGTTCCCAACCTGGAGTATGTGTACCTCTAGGGGTACTAGCCAGGACCATTAGGGGTATTTGAAAAATAATTGAATAATGGCGGAAAAAGGCAAGTCTGTTTGAGAATGCCTTGGGTGGCTGGCAAGGAAAGAAGGCAGCTAGCTGGCTGCAAAAGTCCCAGCAACTGCTAGTTTCTGGTCATCAATTCATGTATGATCAGATATGGATCAGTAGTTGAATACATATAAATTTGAAATATCAGCAACTATATTAATTACAAACATTTTTGCTAATACGAAGGGGTACAATTTTATGGGAATAGGCTGCTAAGGGGTATGCAAGTGAAAACATGTTGGGAACCACGGCACTAAATCATCATTTGGGGGCTCTTTTTGCTATGATTATCATGATGACTTTTTCATGAAATCCTCTTACTATTGTGATAAACTACTGCGGTTTGGAGTGTGGTGGTCACAGTTTTAATTTGAGAAAAAAAAAAGATAATATAAAAAAAGATTTGATTTGCCATAATCTGTAAGAAAAAAAGAAAGATTGAAACTCGAAGCCAGCCATGCATGTTTCAATTCGAAAATTAATTTCAGAAATGCTTCAAGTTAAACTAGAAAGCAAGCCGAGCTGAACATTAGCAAGTGAGCCTATGGAACCAGAACAGGCTGGGATGGGAGATACCTGCTCATCCCTACCACAAACCAGGTTGAAATTTGAGTTGATGGAATATGGGTTAAGTTGGTATGTGCGAAAATAGCTCCATTACATTGGGTCACTAGGCACCCCTTTGGCTTTTCAATGCAAGTGGCAGGGCTCAAGCTGTTCTAGTATCTGAGGCACAGCAAACCAAATAGCACCCCTGTGCACTAACGCACATGGAACACATTTTTGTGTGGTTTTTATGTGTTTCAGAGGGGGTCACAGAGGAGATTTCCTTGGGGATTGTGTCCCAGGGATCTGATCTCCATGTCTCTCTCTCTCTCTCTCTCTCTCTCTCTCTCTCTCTCTCTCTCTCTCTCTCTCTCTGTTGCCTTTAATGGCATCCAACATCTGCAGCCCAAGGTGAATGCCTGACTTGACCTCATCGTACAGCCACCTCCCGCAAGTGGACATTTTACCATAATACTGCTGACAACTCCAGGAAGCCGTTGCAGTAGGCATGGTAAAATGAATGGCTGCACTGAAATATCAGTACTCTAGTGTGGAGTACATATAGCCTAACATTATAACCTCACTGCACAACTCACTTGCCTTCAGTTCCATATTTCAGCCCATGTCAAAGTGATGGGAGGATCCATTAAACATTTTCAGTAGCATCATGGGAGCTGGTTCTCCCCCTGCCCCACCATAGATTCATCACATGGTGCTGCTGAGATGTTTGAAGACCTCAACCAATGGAAGAGCCAAACTGCATGCAGTTACTGTGCCCAAGAAATAATGTTGTGATAAGGACCCATGTGAGATTGGCCCAGTGTATTCACAAGGAAGAGAGTGCCATTCACCCCAGATTTAATTTTAACCAAGGTGCCATATCTAAAATCGCATTGAAGTCATATAGATTTCATCTAGATTTTTCCATCCATTGTGAGCAAATTTGTTACGTTGATCTGTGTGTGACAACTGGGACAAGGGAGCTATTTTCTGCACTTCTGCATATTAAGCTATATTTAAAAGAAAGGGGGGGAACCAATACACCTTGGGAGTGCACAACCCCTTGCATCCACCTAAAGAAGGGATAATATTACAAAATATATCATCTCAGTGGTGTGATGGCTGCTTAGAAGCTGCTATGTCTAGACAGCCTTCTTCATGGTGGATTCTTGCCATGAAGAGATGCTCATGTGGCACAAAGCGATGCCACAGGACCCTCTATAATGGGGCATCACTAGCATGGTTGTGGCTGGGTTCTAATCACACAGGTGGACTTTCACAGGAACTAGTAACCACAGATCTTGGCACTCATGCAATCCAGGAGTAACCATGCCATTGAAGCTTGAAGAGAGTGAGCATATGGGTTTCCCACTGCTGGTTATGAAACAAAACATGTCTGTGGGGCAGCAGCACATGTTGATCTCTCTTTTTCCATAGCCAGGAATAGGTAATTAATGTGCTCACCATCTTCCAAGTTTTGGGGCAGAAGTTGAACACACATTCACAAAGATTTGGGGTTGTAGTCATGTGGTCACAGGCATTGTTGCTGTATAAAAACTTCCATCTGGAAAGTTCTGGTCCCTGTCTCATTGGTGAAGGGAGGGTGTCTCACCCTCTCTATGGATGTCACAAATGGTTCCTTGTCACTTTCCCAGTTGCACTCCAGAGATGGTCACTCTGTATTGGACTATACATCATGAATAGTCCACTGGTCAGGGGTTACCATGGGTCACCAACGCATGAACCTTCAGCAATTTAACTTTCAGCTACTGGGTGTCATATTGAGGAGGACAGTGTTGAGCAGGAACCTAACTAATTCATCTGTAAATAGCTATTGGTAGTGTGTTTCCACATGACCAAACCCATAACTTGGCTATGTACAGATATAATACCTGTAATATTGTTGAACTTGAGTTACAATGTAAATAAAGCTACCATGAATGTCTGAATACTCTTCAAACTGTATGTAAGAGGAAGGATGCAGTCCTTCTTTGGGTTCTTTTTTTTTATCCTGTTGTTCCTTTTTCCGAGATCGGAATTCTTGTCTTAAAATTGACTGTCAGAATGAGCAAGTGCATTCAAGGTGCATTGACATGTCGCATGATCATGAACTGAATGAAGACTGCGCAGAAGGCACTGGCTGTATTGATAAATGCCATACATTGATCTCATAGAACTAAGATAAGCACAAATTTTACGGTCGACTTCATAAAGCCAAACCACGGTAATATACATATATGTATGTATATATACGTATATTATATATACACATATATATTATAGCTATATATTTATATAATCTGTATAGATATACATATTATTTACACAGTATTCATACCTAGAAAATGACGCATGGCAGCGAGTGACACCTCTGAGAACCTGTACATAATGTTGCCGTTCGTCAAAGGTGGAGAAAGATCTCAGTGCTCAGCATCACAATATGTTATGCAGGCCAAGGGGAGCTGCAACCCATTTCAAGGCCCAAGCTCCAACCTAAAAGACCTCAGTAGGGCTGAACCGAAGGCAATCTGAAGTATTTTGGAGACACAACGGGAAAAAAACTACATGCAATATATGTGTATGTACGTCTGCCAAGTTGTATTCCTAGTCTGAGCATTGCATTAAGAAGCAAATTATACTAATAAACTTGTTTTTGTATGTGGTACTTTTGCGGCTTTTTGTCCCCACCATACTGTGAGGCAGTGAAAATGACTAAGCTGCCCCCCAAGGGAAGGTCTGGAAACTGCCCCAGATTCATAGTCTCAACTCCCCTGAGAATACTAATTATTTGTAGAAGAGACAGGGACAGTGCCAAGTCTTGAGTCAAGTCCCAGGTCTCCACCCCCCCTTGACTCAAGTTGCCCATGAGTCTTAACACTCACTGTCATAGCTAGAGGGGGGCAGAGCACTAAGTTTTGCAGGGAGCCTCCCTGCAGCATGCAAGCAGCCCGTCCCCCTCCCCTTGGGAGCCATTCGCCTCCGTTTTGCCCCCCCAAAATGGCTCCAAAGGGGAGGGGAGGAGTCGCTCGCATGCTACGGGGAGGCTCCCTGCAAAACCTAGTGCCCTGCCCCCCTCTAGTTATGCCAGTGATAACACCAGCTCTTGTGACTCATCCAGAACCATTTTTCAAGTCATTTTAACTAGAGTCCAAGTCTTTTCGAAAAGTAAGTCAAGCCCTTGAAGTGGCAGGGGGGCAAAAAAAAAAGCAAGGAAGCACACACACAAAACAGAGTCTCACGTACACACAAAAGCAAGTCTTGACTCAAGTCTATTTGAGTCTTTTCCAATTTAGGGTAAAACTCCCAAGCACTGAGTCAGTTCTCAAGTTTTTGACACACGTGACTCAAATACGAGTCGCTAAAACACATGTTGTTGCAACGCAAGTTCAAATCATCCGAGTCTCAGTCCATCCCCAAGAAGAGATCTCAAGAACGGTTACTACAGCTCAGAGCTGTTCTCATTTCAACATTCACTTAAGGCATTTTCTTCAGCCTGAGTGGTACGTGTAACGGCGTAGGTCTCAAAACTTCCTGGCAAAATCTTGCATGATTTACAGAGATGTGATGGAAGCACAGAGATGGAAGAGAGCGGCCATATGACCACCTAATTCCATTGTTTGGCTAAAAGGCTTGATCATCCACCAGTTCCTTCTCCTCTCCCATACACAATAACCTACACAGAGAGCCATCATAGGGTTGACTGGATGTCCAGTCACCATTGCTGGACACTGGCCACCTTCACAAGAGTACTGCTCAGCAATGCATATGGAGGTAAGACAATTCTTAATAGACAATACCCTTCCATGCTTGATTTGAAAAAGAAGGCAGTGTAGAAGAGATGTGGAGCCAGACAGTGAAGCAAGGAGGTCCAGAGAAATTTACAGCCTAATCTTATCAGAGTTTTAGTCTGTAGAGGGAGCGTTGTCATTTTCCTCGAGTAAAAGTTTGTTCTGTTTTATTTCACCATTCTTTCAACAGTGTTCATTTGCTCATTACAAAATCGCTAAAGGTCACAGAATAAATTGGAGCCAAGCAGAACCTTTGGGCAGGCTTCAATTAAGGTTGGCAATTGAGCTCTAAGGCTTGGTTCAACACACTTAATAAGCTACATTCATTTTGATTGGATTAGCAGCTGACTCCACAAATCACTTCCTTCGAAATTCCTGTGAATTTTTTGGCCAAATCGGTTTCACAAAGGCATTGACTGGGTGTGAAATGTTTAGCTTAAGTGGAGAATTTAAGGACGAGTGGGCCAGGTGTTTGCCACAGTCCCTTTCGAGTACTTGCAAAACCATAAGGGTTTTTGCAAGGACTTGAAAAAAATTCATGCAAAACAAGATTCCCAATTCCTCAACCCTGCTAATGGGAAAGAATGAAAGGCTAAAGAAGGGGAAGAGGAAGGGAGACCATCTTACAAGCTGTAGCTGGAAAAACCGGTGATAGGAGGCAAGGCCCTCCCTCCTCTGTGAGATCTTGGGCCAAGAGGGTCACTTGTGAAGAGATATACCCAACACCACCCCCCTAGAAGTTTTACCAGCTCTTCAAATACAGACATGTGCCACTTAACAACCATTCATTTAACAACATACCGCATATATGACAGTGGTCAAAGCACAATAAAGGTGCTCTTAATGAAGCAATCGTGTCTCCCATAGCCTGCAGCAGAGTGTCTGTTGACACAACAGAGAGGCTCTTAATGCAAAGAAGAAACAATCTATCTCCAGTAGTCTGTGCAGCCTGCTAGTATCTGGCAGGGAGTGCCTGTTTACACAACAAAGACAATAGATTAGACTGAATGTTCACTTAATGACCTAATCACATAATAACAGAGATAGGAGAACGTATCTCTGTTGTTAAGTGGTGCACACCTGTAACTACAGTGGAGGCTGTCATTTGAGACGTCAAACTATGAGTCCTTTCAGAATAGCCTAAGGAAGTCCCTGATGTTGTAAGCCAAATCAAACCAGAGGCTTGCTCAAGGCGGTTGGTGCAAGCCTCCATTGTGCCTGCAACAATCCAAGCGTGTAGTCACATATCTCTGCTTCCAATTCGCACCCCAGTCTTAATAGAAACAGGCAAACCCCACCTTCTCTGAAAAGTCTCTGATCATATTAGAATTATTTCAGATCTCTTCAAGTATTTTACAGCTGTTCCTTTAGAGAAGAACCCTCCCAATGTGCCTTGAATTTTCCTTTAGCTGACATTTGATGGCAATACTGATTTTGCTCTTTGTGTCTTTCTTGCACACATACAGGAAGCACATCATGAAATGGGCCTGAAGGTGTCTGCCTCCACATCATTTGTGGTGCCTTTTTAAGTTCATAAACTTACAGACTTACTTCTAGTATACTAGAAGATGGGAAAGATGTTGCTGGAATTATTTACAGCCTGGGGCAACTTTTATTGGGGACTTTGATCTTTTTTATCTTTCCATACCCAAAGCCCTGAAAAGTGAAGTTTGACCACCCCCCAAGGGACCCATGAGCAAAAACATACTATCTGTATAGGCACATTATACAAGAGTATGAACTCTTAATTTGATGAGCGACAGGAGCATTATGACCTGTAACTCTGATTAATGCTATGAAATGATAAAATCTTTTCATAGCATTATGAAAATGCATTATTTTCATAATAATAACTCCTCATAGCATTATGAGGAGTTACGATCATCATATATCTAACTGGAAACTGAAACAGAGTTACCGCTAACACCTACCCAAATATAATCCTGATGATGTAAATGTCCTGTTGCTAGTTTATGATTGGGTATAGTCAGATTACTATATTACTTGTTATGCAGTTATGGACGTGGTATGCTTGATATATAAAGACTGCACGGACTATTTGGAAGTTGTATTTTCAGCACTGTTTGAAGACACCATGAGAGGTAATAAAGACCTCTACAGCAGTGTTTCTCAAACTGTGTGTTGGGCCCCACTAGGTGGGTCGTGAGCCAATTTCAGGTGGGTCCCCATTCATTGCAATATTTTATTTTAATATATTAGACTTGATGCCACCATGGTATGTGACTGCATTTGGGGAAATGTTACAGACCTGTATTTTTAACAAGCTGCTCTGTATATTCTTTTAACAATGATAGTAAATGGAAGTTACTCCTAGGTAAAAGTGGATAGGATTGCAGCCTAGGATTGTTAAAAAATTTTCCTGCTTGATTATGTCACTTCAGGTCATGACGTCACTTTCGGCGGGTCCTGGCAGATTCTCATTCTAAAAAGTGGGTCCCAGTGCTAAATGTGGAACCACTGCTCTGCAGGATCCCTGGTCTGCCTTGGCACTGATGTGGAAACTCTGAAGACTATCCCAATAAATTGCCTTAACTGATGCAGCAATATTAATTGTGGCTACAACCCCTGTGGTTAATTTCTGAATCTGGAAATATGTTCTGGAGAACCCAAGGGATTCTTTGAAAGCTGGAGAGCCTGCAAACAGTAGCACTGGTGTAGCTAGAGGGGGGGGCAGGGAACTAAGTTTTGCAGGGAGCCTCCCCGCAGCCTGCAAGCGGCCCCTCCCCCTCCCCTTGGGAGCCATTTGGGCAGGGGGGGAACAATGCAAATGGCTCCTAAGGGGAGGAAGAGGGGACGCTTGCACGCTGCGGGGAGGCTCCCTGCAAAACCTAGTACTCCGCCCCCCCTAGCTATGCCAGTGGACAGCAGACAAGCATTCCTGAAATATAGCTTGCCCACATCACCCAACCTTCTCCCTGAACTGTATAGCCACAGAGGAGTGCGCTCATGATCTCAGTTCAGGATGGGCATGGAATGGACTGAGGACATGCCCCAGAATCCTTTGTAAGTCACACATCTTTCCAGTGTCCAGAAATTCAGTGTTCAGAAATTCAGAAGCAGAAGACCCTCCATTGAAGGAAAAAGCCCCTCACTATCAGCCAGCCTTCCATGACCAACTCTGCTGTTCAGGTGCAGCATACAGTAAAGTATAGCAAGTTGCTCATCACTCATGGCCGGTCGAACCTGAGCCAGAGATGGCACGAGGTGCACTAATGCAGCCTGACAGCCCCATCACATTAGCTCCTCACCATCGGTCTGCATTAGCATTTGTATTAGCTAATATGCTATGAAAGTCACTCTCCAATAATATTACTGCTCCTGAATACTAACCTGAAGTGATATGAGCCATACAAAGGAGAGACTGCTAATCTGATTGGATTGGCTAATAAGACAGAGCCCTTAAGGGAGAAGAATCAGCATGTGGTTTCAATGCATCGTATTCCCCGCCCCCCGACATCCCTCCACCTTTTTGCACTCTGATCACAAATGTCAAAGAATAGTGGATATGAAAGATAGCTCCACATTAGACTCTTTCTTCTTCTCAGGAGAGCAAGACTGTGTCAGATGAATTGATGGCTTTTCTGTGTCTCTTTGGGAGTTAGAAAACCCAAGGCAGGATTCAATCTGAGCCGGGATTCATCCAAGATTAGTCACAGAATTCTTTCTGAGCCAAAAATAAATAGCTGGATTTGTGGAGTGGCCAAAGAAGAGGTTGCCCCCTGAGCATGTACAAAATGCCACAAAATTTGGTTTCTTTTCCACCTCATTTTATCTGACAATGATCATGTGCTAGGCTGGGGTGAGAGCTTGCTGAGAACCATGCAGTGAGGCTTCACGGCTGAGCAGCAATCTGAACCTTTCGAACACCCAATCCCTAGTTATTAAACACTGCAGTGGACTAGTCCTCAGTGGTTGTTGTTGTTGGCAACCTTCAGTCTCGAAAGACTATGGTATCGCGCTCTGAATGGTGGTTCTGGAACAGCGTCTAGTGTGGCTAAAAAGGCCGATTTGGGAGTGACAATCCCTTCCACACTGGGAGCAAGTGTAGTCTGTCTCCCTGGTTATGGGCCTTCCTTCTTTGCCTCTTTGTCTCAGTCTGTTGGCCAAGTGTCTCTTCAAACTGGGAGAGGCCATGCTGCACAGCCTGCCTCCAAGCGGGCTGCTCAGAGGCCAGGGTTTCCCACCTGTTGAGGTCCATTCCTAAGTCCTTCAGATCCCTCTTGCAGATGTCCTCAACAAATGGCAATTCATGACCATTGTAATTGTGGCAATTACAGGGGCAATTGTAAAAACCAAAAGCAGTGGCAACATAATAGCAGTGGCAATTGTGATAGCCAAAAGCAGAAGGGCTGGCATGTTTGCCATCAGTCCATCTGTAGCTCCTTCTGTCCTTCCCTGCTGGAGCAAAGAGCCTAGATCCCTGGACATTAGCAGCCCAATCCTATACTCAGATTGCGCTGGCAGGGTGACAGAGACTGGTCACTGGGAGGAACCTGTTGGCAGAGAGGCAGGAAAGAGGCAGCGATTGGGGTGGGACAGGGACAGGACATGGTGGAGCCAATGGCCACCAGATCCCAAACTCCCTCCTTGGCTGGACATGCTCCCAGCAGGCTTCTTAGAGTTACACCAGCAACAGAGCTGGTATAGCTTGGAGGGGTCCCATAGGGGACCCTACAGTGGCCAGAGAAGAAAGGTAAGGCTTCCCCCTTTCTATTCTCAACCTGCCTCTTCCCTGGGAAGTGAGTAGGATGCAGTGAATGCTGTACTGGGGTCCATCCTATGCACCATCACCAGATAGGATGGGGCTGTAACTACATGTGGCTAACAGACCTTCGGATACACACCCTCTTGTATCTGCACCTTAATTGTTGTGCACATTTTAATTCTAAGTCATACCGGATGCCAGTCATGACTGAGAAGTGGAGAATAAATAGACTGTATAAATACAGACAGGTACAGGCAGCCATGGGCAAAACTGACTATCTAATGGGTATATGCATGGCATATGTTGGCAAAGACAAGCTTGCATCCACATTTGATTTTAATAATTTACATTTTCAAGCAGACACGTACTACATTTCAGATATCTTGGGTGCATACCTATAAATGTGTGTGTGAAGCAGCCCAAATACTTATGGAGGCCATCCCTATAACTTACACCAGGTGCAGGCAGGTCATCCCAGAGTTTAGATATGGTTGGCAACCTTCAGTCTCGAAAGACTATGGTATAAGCCTACAGCACCCGGTATTCCCAAGTGGTCTCCCATCCAAGTACTAACCAGGTCTGACCCTGCTTAGCTTCCAAGATCAGACAAGATCGGGCACGTGCAGGGTAACAGTTTAGACATGATGGTGATCTAAAGTCACTCCTGAGCCTTCTCCACCCCACTAAACTCTGCCTCAGTGGTTTGAATTTTTTTTTTCTTGTGTCCCCCTCAGGTACCAGGTACTGGGTTTAATTCCCAGCCCAGCCTTGGACAGAATGTTGAGCAGAGTACACTACTATGTTATGTCTGCATATGTGTGCAAAAAAATCCTCCAAATGTAAATGATTATACAAGCTGCAACCGATGCCACCTCCCCAAAGTGGTGTCACCTCCCAGAGTGAAAATATTATTTTGTGACCTGCCCCATCTTCCTAAGTTGCCAGTTTGCAAAGGTAGCTCCCAGAAGCCTAAAGTCTGCCCACTCCTGCCTTATACTACTCAGGGTGCAATCATAACCAGCTGTCCAGCATTGATGTAGCTGCAATGCAGCCCCAAGGTAAGGGATCAAACATTCCCTAACCTTGAGGAGGCCTCTGTGACTGCCCCCCCCCATACGCAGCACATGCCCCAATGGCATGGCTGTGTCAGTGCTGGAAAGTTGGATAGGATTTGGGTTTCAATAAGAACATAAGAACAGCCCCACTGGATCAGGCCATAGGCCCATCTAGTCCAGCTTCCTATATCTCACAGCGGCCCACCAAATGCCCCAGGGAGCACACCAGATAACAAGAGACCTCATCCTGGTGCCCTCCCTTGCATCTGGCATTCTGACATAACCCATTTCTAAAATCAGGAGGTTGCGCATACACATAATGGCTTGTACCCCGTAATGGATTTTTCCTCCAGAAACTTGTCCAATCCCCTTTTAAAGGTGTCCAGGCTAGACGCCATCACCACATCCTGTGGCAAGGAGTTCCACAGACCAACCACACACTGAGTAAAGAAATATTTTCTTTTGTCTGTTCTAACTCTCCCAACACTCAATTTTAGTGGATGTCAATGATTCTTTGACTTCAATGGCTTTTGCTTTTCCTTGCATTTGCCAGAAAGACACATTTGTCACAGTCTGCTTGGATCCATACAATGACCGCTATCATACTTTCCCCCTTCAAGCCCAGGCTGGAATCAATGAAATAACACCAGGAGGCTTCTCAGAAGTGCCATCTATAGTAAAACTCACATTCATAGGACATTTCACTGCAAACTCCTATATTGTACGACAACTGACTCGCTAGCAAAGTTGCTTTTAAACCTCTTGACTCTTCAGGATGGCAACAGAAGTAGTTGTTTGGAGAACAACTGTGATGGTCATTAATCTCCACAGCCCTCCAATCACTTACTCAGCCCAGATGAATTCATAGTGGTTTGGAGACTGGAGACTAATAGCTCAATCCGTAACATAGATAAATGGAAGAAGAGGTGTGGATTTAAATGGATACAGCCCCTTTGACCAAGTTCCTTGTAGCCCCAGCCCTCCCATCTGAAATGAGATTGAGGTGGTGGTATTTTATGGAAGCCTAGCAACAACACCAATTAAAACAATCCAATAGATCCACAATAAAATAATGCATATCATAACCCACTAAGGGCCCAATCCTATCCAACCTCACAGTACTGATGCAGCTGCAATGCAGCCCCAAGATAAGGGAACAAACATTCCCTTACTTTGAGGAGGTTATATGACTCCCTCCACCAGCACAGGGTACAACGCATGCCCTGTGGGCATACGTGCATCAGTTCAAGAAAGTTGGATAGGATTGGGCCCTAAATTACTCTAATCCTGCCATTAAAACAATTAAAATTAGCCACCGTAGGACTGCTGACAATCAGAAAGTCTTCCAAGTTTGTCTAAAAGAACTTCTTGTTTTCATTTCCCTTATGGAGGGAAACTTGAGTAGGACTCGCCCACGCAGCCCTGGAGAGGAAAAGCAGTAGTGTACATTTTATAGTACAGGGACTCATCATGACACCCCCCCATAGCATTGATTCATTAAGTGATGGGTCAGTATTTGGGCCCCACTAGCTGATGCCTTTGCTGCTTGGTACCTTTGCTTTGCAAGGCCATCTTTAAGGCAACACTGAAAGCATTTCCTCAGTTCCCATCTCTTTTCCTTGAAATCTAAGAAGAAGATTGTGCAACTCAGCTAAATGTAGTTGGAGCTGTCATGGTGCAGCGTGACAATCCCATGAGTGGAGCAGAAAGATGGGTACATCGTCCCCCAGATCCAGACCAATAACCCACTCTCACTCATCATTTTGACAGCTGATGGTTGCATTGGTACATGGCTCAATATAGCCCCCTGACTCAGCCCCATGTTGGGCTCCTCCAGATTTTATTTTGGACCTCTGACGGTATCAGAAGTGACACATTTCTCTAGGATGGGGAGGTTCCAACAAGCCATTCAAAAAGGGAGAAACAGCTTCAAGTGAGAATTCATCAAATTTTCTCTTTTTGCAAAAGGACAATGAGCTCACCTTGATGGCCATTTGACTATACAATCCACTACACCTCTGCACCTGATGTGGTCAAATCAACCACACCGCAGGATAAAACGAGAAAAGGATTCAGCTACTGTAGGATGAGAAAGTGTGGACCAAACAAAGGGGTGCTAAATATTTTTCTTCCTCCTCCCCTCCCAAAAAGCAGAGGTAAGAGGGGAAAGGATCAGCTGACAGGCTGGAACTGGGGCATGAAAGGGGCTTTAACCCCTTTCACAAAATCACTCCCCTAGAAATTGGCATTTGCCTTGGGATGGAGGATTCTGTTGGAGCCAACAGTGACTCTCTTCCGGGAGCAAATACTAGCTACAAAGGCAATTTTCATCAGAACTGTGGGGGAAAGGGAAAGAGTTAACCCCCTTTCCCCATACTATGGTTTCAGTCCAGTTCACTTCCCACAGACAGTAGCATAGCTTTTGGGGGGGGGCAAAGTGGTAAGTACTGCAGGTGCCACAATGTGCCTTGTAAGCGGCCCCTCCGTCTCACTGTTGGAGTCATTCTGGGCAGTGACAGCAATGCACAGGAGACTCCATTTGGTTTGGTGAACACCTGTGTGTTGCCTTGCACATGCCTGATCTCGTCTGATCTTGGAAGCTAAGCAGAGTCAAGCCTGGTTAGTACTTGGATGGGAGACCGCCAGGGAATACCGGGTGCTGTAGGCTTATACCATAGTCTTTCGAGACTGAAGGTTGCCAACCAACCAGTGTGTTGCCTTGCTGCCCAGAGTGACTCTGATGGTGAATGAAAGGGACTTACATGGAATGCTGGGGTACCCACAATACTTGCCATTTTGCCCCTCCACATATGCTACTGCCCACAAGCTTCCTGTTCTTTAAAAACAAAAACATACTATTGAGCACTGCTTCTTTAAGAAGCAAGTCTAAAAGGCCTCAGGATAGAACAGGTCAGGTGAGAAATTTTACCTTTGTAGCAGAGAGCTATGGGTGTGATGGAGCTTGTTTGTTCTCCTTAGGGGTCTGAAGTGTCCTAGGTTCTGATGCTTATTATCTCACCAATGAGATTTTTTTTTGCCTTTCTAGTGAGCTGTCAGCAAGATATAGTTGAGGTATTCAGAGGAGCCTAACGTGTGCCGCTGTTCTCACATATTCAGCAGTTGATCCCAAATTATGTCTTCAGCATCATGTGCAGTTTGGTCCTCACAGAGCTCACGTTGGTTTTGTGGGATTGGTCAGTTGTAGGAGCTCAGCAGCTCTGTGGTCTTAACAGATCTATCCCAGGTAGAAAGCCACAGATAAAGCTCTTGCAGGTGGTGGAGACTAGTTCTGCCTACCTACAATCCAGGTGTTAATGACCCAAAGCCTCTGCCTCTTAAAGGAAAGAAGCTCAGCAGCTCGCCTTCAGGCCCTGCCACCTCATCCTTCTGTTACAGGTTTGCCCTGAAACCTGGTCAGGCCACCCATCACCAACTCTGTCATAGGAAATGAAAAGCAGCCCAGCCAGATGGTTGACTATATCAGCATGGTTGTTTTTTTTCCCTTCGAAATTGCAATTCTAACCGCCTCTGCCTAAGGGAAAGAGGAAGTGAATGGTGGTGTGCCCAGAGGCAATGCAAACTCATCCCTTTGTTCAAGCCCATCAGTGGCTCTCCCAGGTAATTAAATCATAATGCTGTCAAAGAACTGTGTGAGCAACTCCATATGTGAAATGCTTTCTGTGTAGGTGTGTATTTTGCTGAAAGCCTTGTTGATGCAATCTAGCCCAGCATTTTCCAAACTGTGGGTCACAATCCTCTGTTGGGTCATAGCCCATTATGCAGTAGGTCTTGACCTGATGCTCCCTGTCATCACAAAGCATTAGGAGCCACTTCCAGGTCACCCCAGGCCCACAGTTTAGTCCTCGGGCCTCCATGGGTCACAGAATGCCTTGTGGAAGTGACCAGACGCTGCCTCTGGTTTGTGTCCATGACTTCCCACAGAGGCCAATGGAGTGGGTGGCAGTCCAAGTGTGACCTGGAAGCAGCCTCAAATAATGTTTTACAGCACAACAGGCAGCATCAGGTCATGATCCAGCATGGAGGATGAGGTTGATCATGGTGGCACAAAGTTTGGGGACTGTTGGTCTAGCCCATTTTTGTTTTTGGTTCTGTGTACAGTGAGGGAGCATAGACTAGTGGCTAGTGAGACTGATGACCCAGAGACAGCCTAGGACTGCCCAGTGCCTGAGATGACGTGATGTCACCACCCTTACCTGGCGGCTCATTGAAAAGAAACAGGGGAACAGAGCAGGAGAGGCAGCATGGAGGGGAGGAGAGTGGTGACCTAGGCCGTTGTGCTTCTCCACATTCCCCTCATCTGCTCTGTTCCCCTCGTCCTTTCTGAACTGAGAGGGGGGGAAGGAGGATCTGAAGACAGCAGGTTGGACAGAATCAGGTGCTCCCGTATCTTTTGGCTGAAACTTCAGTCGACATTGTGGTGGGCCATCCCTAACTGACTAAAGAGATGGTCTGGTAGATGAACATTTTGGCCCAGTTCCATGAGCTCTGACAATTCTAGCTCCTTGCAACCCCATGGAGGCTAAAGTTATCTTAAATGTCTCCCTTAATTTTGACAGATCTTTTCACCTTCCCACATCATAACCTCCAATATCCAGGGTTGCGATGGTGTGAATCCCTGTGCAGATCCAAATCATAATGAAGATGGGGTGTTTTGAAATAATGCAACTGAATGTGACCGTGTTTATTCTGAGCCAGATCATTGGTCCATCTCCATCTCGGCTCAATATTGTCTACAGTGCTATAGACAGAGCATTGTCTATACTAGATATAATCTAGTTTTGTCTAGAACATCAGTTGCTATTCAAGAATTCTGGCAGGTGACTTTCCCAACCCTACCTGAAAATGTCTGGGGTTCAATCTAGGATATTCGGGATGCAGAGCATGTGCTAGACCACTGAGCTTAGGCTAGTCTTGCCGTAGCCATCTCGCCCCCCCCCCCCAGCTTTATTTTCATCTACTGTTTTAAACGTAACCCCTGGATATGTAAGCTAGCACAAAGCTAGTATGCCAAGGGGAGAAGTCTATGCCTTCCTGTCACGTTAGTTTTCTGTGTGCAGAAGCTTTACTATGTGGGACCATGTAATGGCATTATCTTTCCAACTGCATTCTGAAGCAGTACAGCTCCAAAAGGCTACAAGCTGGTCTAGTAGCATAACGGTAGATGACAGGACCATCCCCCAGATGAGCCTGTAGTTGATTACCCATGGGTGTTGGCTCCGGCATATCAAGTTAACTAATGACCCTAAAAAATAAGGTCATCCAGTCAGAAAACTGTATCCCAATTCAAAGTTCATTTCATCAACCTGACAAATTATACCTTTTCCTAAAGGTAATAGGCTTGATACACCACATAGCAGTAAACAGACAACTCAGCAGATTACTGGGCAATGTTACTGCTGACAAGCAAGAAGATAGCCTTGTCCCTAGTACAGTATTTTGTTTTCCTAACAGCTCAATATGCTTCCTCAAGGGAAACTGATAGTTTGAAGCTCTTTCTTTAATTGATGCTCTTAAGATGTTTTGCCCTACTTTCCCAACACTCAGAGTGACATACAACAAACATTAAAACCAGTAAGACTAAAACCACATAGGCAAGAGCCTCAGTTCAGATTTAAGAACGTGCATCTTTCAAAGATAGTGGAAGCACTTCAAGAAGAGAGCTGGCACATCTCCTGAGGCAGGGAGTTCCACATTCCACATAAGGCACCAAATACCCAATGGCTACTAGCCATGGTGTGATCTGAAACACTGGTGGGATCTGAAACCCTTCTGAAACCCTGGGTACCATGCCTTGAGCATGTCTTTGGAGCCTCTGAAATGCATTTCTGATTTTTGCCCAAAACAGGAAGTGCCTTTCATAGGCCTCTAAAACACCTCCTCAAGATATGGTACTTGGGGCAATGTGTCCCCTGATCCTACTTAGCTGTGCCACTGTTTCCCATTTTCCACTCCTAGCAGAACACTCAAACCACTACACAACACTGACCAGCACTGCCTGGTTGTTCAACTCTGTCATGCTCCACTCTCATGCTCTACTTGTAAATAAACAGACATTGTAAAAATATCTTTTAAAAAAAAAAAAAAAAAACATCAGAAAGAAAGACCCTTGTAATCTTATCTCACAAGTACATGGACTCAGTGAACAGGTGCTCTCCTGAAGACATCTTAAGTTGGGAAAAATAGGGAGCTGCCAAACAACATACCCATAGATGGGAAATGAATGGCGACAGGGAAGGCCCTTAGAAATCATTTTGCTTACAGTACTTAAATAGTTAATGGAGATATTTGCTCCTTTGTTCTCCCCTTCTTCATGAATTCTGCTAGTGAGTCTCCAAGTCTGTTGGATGAAGTGCCACACTCTGTAGCTGCTGTCACACAGTTATGCAGTGGATCCATCACTGTGTGATGGAAAAACAATTGGTGTCACAACAGATTAGCATAAACCCCCTTTTTCCTTTCCAGAGCAGGGAATTTCTTGATTACCATAAGCCTCAGCCTCATTAAAATATCACAAGCCAGAGCATATTTCTGACATTTCCAGCTCTTGCCTTCTTCCCGCCTCCCCCTCCCCCCCCACTGCACCTCCCTCAACATGCTCATCTTCACCAGAAGCCGTTCTCAAGGATGTGGGAGGACAACTCATTTAAACCAGAGGTAGTTTTGTCAAGGGTGAAGAACTTTATTCTCATGCTTTTGCCAGGAAAGGGCTAAAGATAATTCATCCCTCCCCCTACCCCAATAGAGGCCATTTCCAAAAGAATGGTGAAGGTGCTGTTAAAGCCTCCTTGAAGTATCCAGAGCTGAGTTAAATATTCAGATTGGAGCCTGGTGACATAGAAACATACTGAAAGGTTTTCACCATCATCCACCAAGCAGGGAGAAAGATCAAGGTGATTAGCACAAATGAATGGAGGAATTTTCAAAGGAACATCTAGAAATGTGAAGATTTGCCATGGAGTTTCTACATTTCCAGGAGAAAGCGTGGGCCCATAATTTGCTATGGATTGTCCACAAAGCCTCTGAGATGTTGCACCTGTCCTGTAGACACTTCAAATATTCTCAGCCCTTTTTCTCCAGGTGGAAGAGACCATGGAATTTGCTTTGAATTTTAGCTTTCCAATAACTTAGTGCAAAGCCTACTTGCAATGTGACACATGGAAAAAAGAGACTCTCCACTCACCCCTTTGCCTTTTTCTCTCCCCCCCCTTCTACTATTCAGTTGGGGTCTACATGTAGCTTAAGGTTGACTTGAAAGACAGCTTAAGCACTTGAAAGACAGCATTCTGTTTTCTTGGAGGACTCAGGGATGGAATTCAACAGGGAGAGGGATGGTCAAGTGATGAAGTTGCAGTAGTCAGCGAAGTGGCACTCAGGGGGCCAGGGAGCAATATCCAGAAAGTCAGTTGGCACACTTGACAATCATGGGGCAGAGCTGACATGCACAGCAGCACAGAAGCAGAGCTCAGTACCTGGGGAGGGGGGGGAGGTGAAAGAACCCAATGAAAACATTCTGTTCATCTCCTAGAAATAGCTCTTGCATATGGTTACAAATCCCCTGCCATCAGTCGGTATCTGTAGACACAAAGTTCATGCAATAGCAGAGGCATAAAGCAAAGGAAGACAAGATAAATCAGGCAAGTGGGCTCAGCTCTACACTACACAACAAGCCACACAGATGACCTGATTAAATGCTGCCTAATAAGAAGAAGAATTCAGAACATTCTAGAATGTACACATTTTATGGATGGGGAACACCGAGGCTGAATGAGCCCCAGGGACAATGGATTGATCCATGGCAGAGAACCTTAAATAGATGCAGAACAGATGGTTCCAGGAAGTGCAGAAGCAACAGTAAATCAAGTCACATGGCACATAGACAACAAGACTTGCCTGTGGCGTAGATGAAAAAAATATGGACTCCAGTAATTTCATCTTTTCCAACACCTTTTTCCAAACCGTAACAACTCCCTGCCCCTTTTAAAGGCAATCAACAAGTTTTTCAGCTCAACAATCTGGACTCCAATTCCTAAGTGGTCCAGAAAATAATATTTTGAATTGTGTTGGGGTTATATTAATTTTTTAAAAAATTTACAACTTAAAATTGTTTTCCATTGCACTCTAAATGGGGCTCTTTTCTTCTTCTTCTTCTTTCACTTCAAAGGAATGGGGAAGCAGGAGCAGTGATTTCAGTTCAAATTATTGCTTTTAATTAATGCTTACAGACAAGCGACACCATGAGAAATGACATGCAAGCTCCCACTAGCCTTCTCCCTTCATTTGAATTATTCAGATATCATAAAGAACCCGAGACACATCCCTGTAAGACTCTCTTGGGATTTTCATTGTCTGAAGCAGGCAATCCAAGAACAAAAAGAGTTGCCATCAAATCATCTGAAAAATCTGTGAACGCCGAATCCATCATATTCCCTTCCACAGATGTGTGCTGCTGGATTAACATGGATGAAGATTTATGCATATTCAAATCTCAGCTAGCTGATGAGCTTAGGCTAGCTATGCATTGGTTCCCTCCATTAAGTAACCATAAACCCTTTAAAAGTTCCATTTTATATAATGAACATTTTATATAATGAACAATCAACTGGCGGTGAATTGTTCCAAGTGCTTCAGTTACATTATCATCATCGATAGCTTAGCATTTATATGCAGCTTTTGAGTGTTCGATCCAAGCATTTCATAATCATCAGCCTGGTAATTCCTACAACCACCCTGTAAGGTAGGGATGGGTATACTTCAGGCTTCAGGGATCTACTTTCTTGTTTTGTGTCGTTGTCCCCCCACACACACACACCTAGAACCATGAGATTCACCTACTGGGAACAGATGGAAAACAGAAGCTCAGGTTATATATATATATATATATATATATATATATATATATATATATATATATATATATATATATATATATATATATAGTACAAAGCTACATCTATAGGTCAGAGCTGAGATAGCATTAGTGTCTGGTCAGATCAGGCACTGGTCAAGGGCCCATGCTTATCAGAGGGCCCATCTGATGGAGAGGGTGCCAGCACCAGGTTGCTGGGGGTCCTAAGGAAACATCAAATATTGGGCCTTTCACCTGCCCCACCCACCTGCCCCAAATGGTGAACTGAGTGCTACCACTTGAGGGCACCAGGATGTAAGTCTCTTGTTGTCTTGTGTGCTCCATGGGGCATTTTGGTGGGCCACTGTGAGATACCAGAAGCTAGACTAGATGGGTCTATGGCCTGTTCCAGCAGGACTGTTCTTATGTTCACTTAGAGTTCAAGAGACAGCCCAGATGGGTGGGCCTTGTGATGGACGTGAGTGCCAGACCTGGCCAACCCTTATTGCCATCTCTGTCAGGCTGATTCCAGAACAGTTAGTACCAGTGAAGGTGGTAGAACCCAATGTGCCATCAGGGTGCAGGTGGGTATACCATGGGGATCCCAGTCCAGGACTTTATACCTGGAATCCAAGCAATCTGGTACTGCAAGTGGTTCAGAGAGTCTAACCCCAAGCTTCTCAAAAACTGACCAGCAAAGCTGCAAAAAGACCTGAGCAAAGGAAACCAACTGAAATTTCCATTTTACTGTTGCAATGAGGATTAGCACACAGTCAAATGTGAAAGAGAAGCAAGCATTCAATTTTTAGCCTAAGCACCCTATGGAAAGAAATTAGACAGTAGTCTACATTTCCCTGTGCTCCTTGTGTCCAACACACAGTGTACAAAGCTTTGGGGGGAGGGGAGCTCTACCCCCTTTCCTCCACTGCAAAAAGGGAAGTGACTGATAAGGTTTTCAACTCTCCAGGGCTCTCTGGATGTTGTCTGAAATCACCAGTACTCTCCTGGGGACCAATGAGAATCCAGGAGACTTTCAATGGCTCTCCCCCTGCACTGCCTGCCTCTCAGTCCTGAGACTCAGTCTTGAGTCTGCTGTCCATTTCTGCTGTACCCAGTTGTATAGGTGCAAAGGGCATTGATGTCACTGATGACACCATGCCTGCTCATTTGCATTTCCTTCACAGCATCTGAAACAAGAGGAAGATAGAGGGCATCAGGAAAAGGCAACATAGGAAAAGTGGAAGAGATGATCAGAAATATTGGAGAGAAGATTGGATCACTGGGAGGGGGCTTGTTAAGGGGCCTCACCAGCCAAATGGAAGATTTCAGTTTTTGATTAGCTAAGCCAATTGAAAAATGCATGAGCTGTTGCTGCCTTGCCCAGCTTTGAATGAACTCAAAAATGCATTGAATTTGCAGATCCCTCCAAACCAGTCACCCCCAGGTCTTATCATTATGCTCCTAAATCTTTTTTTCCCCTTCCTTTTGTTGCTGGTGTTAATAAACTGGAGCTGCTCCATTATGAACTGAGAAATATAAGAAGTAGAATGCCCCACCTGGCACCTGAGGTCTTTTATAAAAATTAAAAATTAAGAAGCAGAGCTGCTTAAGTAATAGATTTTGCTTTTAGTGAGGTTTCATGGATCTCTTCCTATTTCAAAAAGAGATGTTTCCATTCTGCAAGAGACCCAGCTGCAAGGTAAGAATATAACCCTGAATTCAACGACACTGAATATTTAACCAGTATATATAACAGTGGCGTAGCTAGGTCATTTAACATATGGGGCCCAAAAATTTTTGTTACCCCCCCCCCATATGACAAAATTAATTTGTTAGCGGGTAAGGGTGCCTGCCAGGATGGGGAGAGAAATTGGGTGCCAGTCGAAATGGGAACTCAGATCTACCCAGCAGGTAGACCTGGGCTCCAAGTCCGGATGGGAACTCAGGTCTACCCAGAAGGTAGATCTGGGCTCCAAGTATAGATGGGAGCCCAGATCTACCTGCCTAGAAGAGGGCTCCAGAGGGCAGTCAAAATTGGAGACCAGGTCTACACAGTAGGTGAATCTGGGCTTCAAGTCCAGATGGCAGCCCAGGTCTACCCACCTAGAAGAGGTAGCTTCAGAGGGCAGTTGGAATGGGAGCCCAGGTCTACCTGGCAGGTAGATCTGGGCTCCAAGTCCAGGCTCCAAGTCTACACACCCATCAAACCTTGGCCACAGAGGCCAAAGTTCAAACAGGATCCCAGGTCTATCTGCCTGGTTGACCTGGGCTTTGGAGTTAAGGTAGTGCTCATGCCCCCCCCCCCCAACACCTCTGGTATCACCCCCACAGGATGTCACCTTGCTAACACTTTATTAGTTCCATGCTGTGTCATAATAGCATCTCATTGGCTCTTTGAACAATCAGTCTCATTGGTCCATTCTGAGGTAAGGATATTGTACTTTTTGTTACATGAGACAGTTGCGCTTTTGTTTCTGGTTTTTTGACCATACTTTTTGATAGAACGGAGATATTTCACTCTGGTTTGTTTCATTGCATTCTGATGTAAATCACACATTAAATGATATATAATATGATGGTATTATTCCTAACAACTGCGATTTTGGTCATTAGTGGTGTGTGTGTGTGACATAGCTAAATAAATGAATGGTTCTGTCTCCCAAAGGGCTCACACTCAGATATACATGTCATTGGGGTTGCACATCTCTAACTGTGCATAGGACAGCAGCCTTATGGCCCACTACTGTTGAGGGCCTGCACTGGTGGAATATGCATTCTGCCAGTGTGCACTCTAGCAAAAGCACCATAAAGTGTTTTGTGGCAGTACTAGCTCATGGGAGATTTTCAAGTACGAAGTGTGGTTTAAAGGCTCTCTGGAGGCCTTAGAAGGCCTTTTGAGAGAGGCCCTCAGAATGCCTCTTGGGGGAGGCAGCCATGCCACTCCAGATCACCTGCACCCATGAACCCCCCCCAGGTATGCCATTGGCTCAGCTCCTACTTTGCACCTGTCTTATCTCAGAAGGTAAAGGCCTCCAAGCTTTGACATGGGAAGTATCATTGGCGGCAGTTTCCTGATGCCAGGCCTCAACTGACTTCTCTGAAATTTGACGTTTGGCCTGGGGCTGATTATGGTCCAGCCTCTGGGTTCAGAAGCATCTCTCTGGTGGGAGAGAAGCCCACGAGCCTTTCCCTCCTGTGTGTGGGCTTCCCACAGCAGTTGGTGGATGCTGGAGTAGATGGGCTTTTGGCCTGATCCAGTAAGGCTCCTCTTATGGCTGGTTTACCCTGATCTGCTTGATCTGAACTTGAAATTGCCGATTTTGCTCACACCCTTTATTTTGGCACCCCAAGAGCGTATGTTTCCTAAAGCCTCATACCTGCTTCAGTAGGAAGTGCCAGGAACTAAATCTCAGTGGTTGCACATGCTCTCCCACCGAACAATGGAATTGTGGGGCAGTCTGGGGATAGACACCCAGAATGGGCACTTATTGAAGGGCACCACCTTGATGTATGAGGCTACTCTTTGGTGGTGCCATTCACTGGGAGAAAGACCACACTGTTGTACCTAGGGGAGGTCAGCAGGTACAAGTGCTCCCGGGCAGCACAGATGGGGGGGCAGCCACACCGGCTGCCTTCAGAGGCATTCTAAGGGATGGGGAGGCCGCATGTGGCCTCCCAATCCTAAAAAGACCTTCTGAAGCTTCTGGAGGGCCTTAAAACATCACTTCTAGTTTTCCTTTGAAAAGGCCCTCCAGAAGCTCAGAAGTCCTCCGTAGGTCACGTGACAGGGGTAGCGGCACTGCCAGGCTCAACTTGGGGCAGCACAGTGGCCAGGATTGCCACGCTGAGACCATATTAATATAGGAAGGCTGTTGTTGGAAGGAGGACACAGCTTAGGAGAAGGGAAAGGGAAGGGCTGTGAACCTCACTGAAAAAGAAGGTATGAACTTAGGGGATAGCATGGGGTGTCAGGAGATGGGTGAGAAGCAAGGAGGTGAGAAAAGCAGCTCCTTTTCTCCCCAGCTGCTCATAAGTGGCCGTAATGTTAGAATATTATTAACTGCTCTTACAGCCCAATCCTGTCCACACTTTCCTGGGAGTAAGCCCCATTGACTTTAATGAGACTTACTTCTGAGTAGAAATGCATAGGATTAGGCTGGGCTGCCAGTCTATAGGCCAGGGGTGGCCAAACTTGCTTAATGTAAGAGCCACATAGAACAAACTTGAGAGCTGCAATATTTAAGAAGTGTTTAAATCCTTAACAACGCAATCCTAACTTGCTCTGGAACTGGCAGGCCTGAGGGCCTGTGCTGTATCCAGTGCAAGTTTGTGACTGGCTGTGGCTTGACCTGCGGTAAGGGGAAATAATTCCCCTTACTCTGGGTAGAACCGCAGCAGCCCCAGTGGGGCTACATGGATCTGTGACACCTAAAAAGGTGGTGCAAATCCAAGCAGCCCAGCACTGCCTGGGAACAGGGCTACGATCCAGCATAAGTGCCGGATCCCGGCCCAGCCTCCCACTCTTCCCCCTGCCCTGAAACGCCTCCTCTCTGCCTCCTCTCTGCCTTCCCCACACACACACCCCCCCAACTCCTGCAGCAGCTTAACTCAGCCAGCGCAGACTTACCAGGCTTTGGCACATCAGAAGCAGGATGCAGCCTCTAAGGGCTGGCGCACATCCTTGCACTGGCCAACTGACTCTAGAGTAGGTGCAAATGTGCTTTACGACTTGTGTCAGCACAATGAGTGCTTAGTAAATCTAAAGATATTTACTCACAATGAACATTAAACTTATGTTTTCATCTAGTTTATACCTGGTAAATAATCATAAAGCTTGATAATTCCTTATTTAGGAGGCCTGAATAGGAGGGAGGAGGTCTGGTCCTCCCTCCCTTAGGGCAGGAGGTCTGGTCTAGAGGGTAGAGCCTCCATTTGCCTGAAGATAACATCCACAAGGTCGCCAGTTCGAGGCCACTGGCACCGTGCAACCTTGAAGCAGCTGACAAGCTGAAGCCGATCTGCTCTGAGCGTGGGAGGATGGAGGCCAGAATGTGAAACCAGATCAGAGTGAAACACCTGGACTGTTGTGGTTCTTGAAAGATAGAACCTTCTTTCAATTGTAAAAATCCCTATGGGGATTTAATCAGCCTGCCTATGTAAACCGCCTTGAATAAAGTCTTGAATAAAGACCAAGAAAGGCGGTATATAAATACCTGTATTATTATTGAATTATTATTATTTACCTTTTATGTTTTGTGGTGCAAAAAGGAGCTCGGCCAACATATTTCCAAGAGCTATACATTAAAAGTCAAAGAGCCACATGTGGTTCATGAGCTGCACTTTGGCCCTCCCCCTGCTATAGGCTAAGCTAGGGTATAAATTCAAATAAAAATTGTTCTTTTATAATGGCGCTCCAATTGCCCTTTTAGGCTGCAATCCGATCTGCACTTACCTAGGAGTAAACCTCATTGACTATAATGGGACTTACTTCTGAGTAGACATGCATAGAGTTGGGCTGTTTATTGTCCTTGATTTGCTTTTACTTGTGCTTTTACCATTGTACTTTAAAACTGTTTTGTATGTCATATCTTTAGATTTTAACCTTGTGCTTTTCTTAGAATTTGGCACAACTTGCCATGAGCTGAGAATCTATAAAAAAAAATTAATACAGACATGCCTTGGTGCTGTCTATTTAGGGAAGAGCCAGCTCAGTAAAAATAACAACACAGTAAATAACCTGCAATGGAAGCATATAAAGATTACAAGGAAGATCCACTTCATGAATGAATCCTGTCATGTTAATGTAATGTACATCATATATCATGCATGTTTTCTTGAAGGTATGCAATTTCAAGCTACACTGGAGCTGGTGGAGGAGGGAAGCACTCAAAGACAAAGACCAACAATGTTGTGACACATCCCTTAATAACTGTATAAGATACTGGCGCTGTTGTGGCATCTTATGATATCTTGTGACAGACACCAGTAATTACAGCAAATCTGCTAAACCTAATGAAATAAGTCTCTGAAATGAAAAAGTGAAATATGCCTCTGGAATGGGAAAGTGAGAACTGATGTGTAATGAAGACCACGGTTGAAGTAATGGAAAGCCAGACATTTCTAGAGGGACAAAATCTGTTTAAATGTCAATACTGTGTGAAGCTTTGTAAAAGGTTCCCTGGTTTTTCCAGAAGAGGAATGAGGAACATCCATTCAAACCTTCACAAAAGACTAGAACAGATTCATCCAATGGCACGGAATGAAACACTATTTCACACAATATATGGGTAACGATGTGGTACATAGGACTTGAATGATACACAGGACTTGAGACATAGGACTTGCTGTGTCCAATAGGTCTTACTCCCAGGAAACTGTATGGGATTGCAGCCTAAATTACATAATTCACATTGAAAGAATGTAATAATGTCCAGTAGTTTATATGACTTTAAAAAGAGGTTAATCAAATTTTGGAGGACAAATCTTTCATGATAGCTGATGTAACTCCCATTTACAGAGGCAGAGTATCTCTTAATACCAGTTGCTGGGGTATATAATGGGAGAAAGCTGTCATTATCATGCACTACTTCTGAGTTTCCCAGAGGCACGAGGCTGAATGCTGTTGGAAACAGGATGCTAGGGTCAATAGATATTTGCTCCTATCCAGTAAAGCACTTTTATATTGAACATAGGAAGTTATCCTGCCCTGCAGGGCAGCCCCAGTCTTGAGCTTCCCAACACCTGCTGGAGCAGTGGTGCCAAATCTGCTACCACTGTATCCAGTGGGCACCAGGAAGCAGCCAGAGGTCTCCTTAGGGGAAGGGAACCTTCATTCCCTTCCCCTGGGGAAATCCCCCAACCCCACAATGGGCCAGCGCCAATGCTTCTTACTTTCCAGATGCCGTAAACATGCTTTATGGCACATTTATGGCACCCAGGGCCAGCAGTAGGGCTCAGCACAACTGAGTTTAGGATTAGGCCCTAAGACCAGTGGTCCATTTCAATTGATACTGACTGGCACAGACTCTCCAGGGGTTTCTCCAAACCCTACCTGGAGATGCCTGGGATTGAACCTGGGGACTTCTGAATACAAAGCAGGAACACACCCACTGAGCTGCGGTTTCATCCTCTCATTGCTATGCCCGATGAACATGCAGGAACTCAAAGCAACAAGAGTGTTTCTCTTGCACTTTGAAAACAACAACCAGCTGCTCGACTGTACTTTAAAAACCTTCTCTAGCTGCTGCTGCTACTGCTGCCCGCCGATCGTTCTTTCATCTAAAATGGGAGCTGCCAAGACTTTCAGCTGACGGGCTGTCAAAACACATCTGTCTCTCCGGACAATGAATACAGTACAAAAGCTCTTGGCTACTGTGCTTTCTCTGTTGCCTTCATCTTCCCTCCCTCCAAGCAGCTCGTCATCAGGAAGCAATCCCAAAGGGTATTCCAAGTTTTCCTTCAAGACAAATTGGCGACTCTCATTTCAGTTGAGGGCAGAATGTGAGTCTATCCGTGGAAGAAGATACCAAACAATGCTGGCAGGAAAGTGCCTCAACAACTGCACTGATACAGTGATATAATTCATCGTTGTTCCAAGTACCTCCCAGCTCTTAAGACAATGTTTGTCAATTGCTGCCCCCTCTTCCCTGGTGATGGGTCAGCCTCTCCTACTCTCACTCCCTGGATTGGAAAAGGAAGGGGGGTGGAAGAGGAAATGTGCATTAGTTTACCAGTCTCCTTCACACTTTTTCCAATCCAGGGAGTGGGAGGAAGAGCAAGAGCAGTGGAGCGACTGGGCAGTAGGTTGCCATGCTGGATGCATCCAAAACCATGCTGGAGAACCATGGTTGGAGAACAAGCCCTTCTAGGAAAAGTTGAGGGAACTTGTTACATATAGCCTGGATCAGAGAAGTGCTGTCTTATGGAACATTCTTGTTCTAAGCTGCCTCTGAGAGTAGAACTAGATCTAATAGGTACAAGGAGAAAGAGAGGAGATCCCGGTTGGCTATCAGGAAGAAATTCTTGATAGTCAGGGTGGTTCCTTGTGCCGATTGTGCCAAAGCAGGTGGTGGATTCTGGTGATCTTTAAGCTCGAGAGGCACCTGCTGGAGATGTTCTAGGACAGTGGTTCTCAAACTATTTGTACCGGGACCCACTTTTCAGAATGAGATTCTGTCAGGACTCACCAGAAGTGATGTCATGACTGGAAGTGACATCATCAAGCAGGGACATTTTTAACAATCTTAGGCTGCAATCCTACCCACACTTACCCAGGAATGTCCCATTTACTATCATGGTTAAAAGTTAAAAGTATAGATATGTAAAAAGTAAAAAGTATTAAAAGTATAATTAATACTTTTTACTTTTAAAAGTAAAAGTATAGATATGTAACATTTGTTAAAAGTATAGATATGTAACATTTGACCATATGCAGTCACAAAGAATGGTAGCATCAAGACTACTATATTAAAAATAAAATATTGAAATTAATGACTCACAACCCACCTAGTGGGTCACAACCCACAGTTTGAGAAACACTGCTCTAGGCGAAAGTCCTGCTACAGGCAGGGGGTTGGACCTTGTGGGTCCCTTCCAACTCTATGATTCTATTTGCAGTAGAGCCCATTAATGCCAGAAGACTGCCATTCCTTGAAAGGTGGGAAGAAAATATGGTGCCAAGGTAGAGCCCAGTGGCATCCCCCAAATGACGTGAGGTTATACGTGGCTGCCTGCCCACCTTAGAATAAAGCAAAATACTGGAGAACCAAGGTCTGTTTGGGAGAACTGGCAACCCTAATCAGCAACACTTAAAAAGGATTCTCCTATATCTATGTTCCTGCCCCCAAAGAGACCCATCACCATTATAATGCCCCAGACTTCTGCTTCATGCAAGCGTCCAGACAGCAAAGTCATTTCCTCAAAAACAGGCTTCTCATTCTCACCTCCAAGGTCTGCCTTGGGCCTTGCTCACTGTGGGGTTTAATTACAAATGGTTCAGGAAACCTCTTTTTACTCCTTGGGGTAGACTTTGTGCCATCATTTTAATTTTGACTTCCCAAATTTGTTTTTCCTGTGCTAAGCTGTTAGGAAACACAGCCAAGCTAACCTCAGTGTGGTTAATTATTACAGAGCGAAAACAAATGGCATTTTAGAGCAAGGCACAAATATTCCCAACAGACCAGCATGCCACTGGCAGAGGGAAATGATTTCAAAAAACTGAAGTAAACTGACAGAAAGCAATTGCAGCAGTATGACTGCATTGAAAGGCAAATTGTGGCATAAGTGACATGACACGCATTTGGAAACCAGCAAAGTCATGCGCGCACACACACACACACACACGCACACACCAGTGGCACTGGATCTCAAAGATCTTCTTGCAGGTTCCTCCTGCAAAGTTCTACGACTCATCCCAGTTCAGCGATAATTGATTATGTGACAAAACTCTGTCAACAAGCTGCTTACGCTCAACTCTGCTCCTCTTGTTTATCCGGCTCAGGTCCTCTGCTCTCAGCACAGACTAACTTCAATGGCTTCAAGTTTGTTTCCAAGCACAGTTAGGCCCAGTAAATACTTTTGTGCAGGGGTTCCCAAACTGTGCGTCACAATGCCTTAGGGCAGTGGTTCCCAAATTGTGAGCCATGGCTCCCTGGGGAGCTGCAGAAACCAGTGAAGGGAGCTGTCTAATCCTAGCAAAATAGCTGCCATGCTATATAATGTAGGATTGTAGCCCTAATGGGGAGCTGCAACCAATGGCCCACTATGTCAAGGGGTCCACCAGTCAAAAAAGTTCAGGAACCCCTGCCTTAGGGTATCATGGCAGACTTTCAGGAGCACCGTGGGATATCCCTGGTGGCCCCTTCGACCTCTTCCCTGGGTGCCACCATCTTGGATCTAGCAAAATCTTGTGAGATTTGGGTACTACCATCTTGGATCTCACAAGATGATGTATTGGAATTGTGGAAGACCTGGAGAGGAGATAGAATGTGGTGTCAGCAGTGGCCCCTTTAAGGATTAAGGCCTGAGCATTCAGCAGAGGGTGTGCTGCGCAGCTGCAGCCACTTGAAGGCAATAGGGCCCTCAGGCATAAAAGCACCTGTTGAAGGGCAAGTGTGGTGTGGGTAGTAGAAAGGAAAGTTTGAGAAAGGGGAAGACTGGATTAATGGACTGAGGAAATAATGGCTAATGGACTACGGAACTGCTGATGGACTGATGGGTGAATGGACTGCTAGAACAGACTGCTGGAGACACTGAGATTGGTGTGTGGCTGCCTTGCCCAAGACCTGCAGAGGACCAACCTGCTGCTGTAGTGGCAGGAGGAGCTGCTGGTAGGAAGGATGAATAGGTTGAACAGGCGAGCTACCCTGGTGGTGGAGTTCAGCAGTGCTGCAAGACAGAACTAGGGTCATTTCTGGGGAAAGAAGGGGAGCTAATTAGCTGAAAGTGGGCATAATTCTCTAGGTGGAGCTTGACCTTGGAATCTGGCAGAACAAATGTGGCATGATCCAAGATGGCAATGCCTGACTGACCCAGAAAGAAGAGGCTGCAAGGGGCATCATGACCCAGATAAGTTTGGGAACCACTGCCTTTGTGACTTGAAGCCTTAGGGACTGCCTCCTCCTTAAATGTACCTGCTTATACATAAGGATGGTCATCAGAGGTCTTTCTCTGGGACACTTTCTTCTTCAAGGTAGGTGGGGGGTGAGAGATCCCTTTCAACCATGGCAGCTTGTTTGTGGAATGCACTCCTCAAGGAGGTTCTCCTGGTACATACTCTAATGTCCTTAAGGCATTAAGGGACCAATCCTATCCAATTTTCCAGTGCTGGTGCAGCCATGCCAGTGGAGCTTTCACTGCATCCTGTGGTGGGGAGGCAGTCACAGAAGCCTCCTCAAGATAAGGGAATATTTGTTCCCTTATGTCAGGACTGCATTGCAGCTGGACTGGTGCTAGAAAGTTGGATTAGGCCCTAAGGCATTAAGGCATATATCATGAGCATGCTATATAATGGGATCTTTGGCTGATTGCGGCTTAGGTTTGAAGCCTACATTGATGATGTCACTTCTGGCCATGACATCACTTCAGATTAAGCCATTTCTGCCCAACGGTGCAGATATGCAACAGGGACCCAAAGTGTACACCTGTGGGCTGGGCAGAAATGGGTTATGACATCATTTCTGATGGATCCTGATAGTTTGTCATTCTAAAAAGTGGGTCTCGGTGCTAAAACTTCAAAAACCACTGGCCTAGTGTGGTGAAATTCCCAGTCTCCTGGCCAGTTCCCACCTTCCCATTGGAGGAATCTGCCCTCACCAGTGACACAGGTACATAATCCCTTCTGTAAAATAATGACATTAAACTTAAGTCATGCCATCCAACAAGTCCTTTTTCTTGTGTTTGCTTTACGTTTTGGGGATGATGAGAGGTGTTTACAGTTACTGCCTTTGTGCAGACTGTGCGATGAACATGAGGACACTTCCATGTCAATTATTATGTAATGGGCACATTGGCACTAAACAGAGGCTAAAAGGACATGGTAGGTGATCAGATTAATAGGCAAACAAGGCTCTCATTAATAGCTGTGCATGAGAGAGGATTTCAACAAGGTGTAGTCTTTCTCACCTCTGTGTGACAGGTGTCTGAGGAGAACTTTTTCACCTCAAATGGTGCCACTGGTAAAATTCAGCAGCAACTCAAAGTAGACCTCTTTATACTTGACTAGCAAATCTCTCTCATGAGGATATGTTGAGTCCTAAGGACTGCAACTGCTATCTTGAATTGCCTGAGGTGATAGACTTTAATTCTTTCAAAGAAGACCTATGCAATCAATTTGCAAGCACCTCTGTTCCTTAAAAATATAAATAAATGAATGAATTTATCCAGAAAGAGGAGTCATATCCTCAGCATTGGGACTGATGGGGTCTGGGTGCAGTTACACATAAACTGGGATAAGTCTGTCCATGTTCCCTGACCATTTGTTTTGATACCCTCCCACAACATGCTTTTTTGAATGGTCCTTTGGTAGAATAGCATCTCCACTCTTTGTTTCTATATATGGAAACTTGATTTGCCCATGTACACCCCAATATGCAGAAGACAAAAATTTGGCTTAAAACTGGGCCACAGTTTTCAGCATCAATGCCAGTCAACAGTCTGTGGCAATCCTGCAGTGTCCTGTCGCCAAATGCTTCTCCCCCTTTTATTGTGGGCCCCTTGGAGGAGATAGCACACTACAGTATAATTATTCATTCTCCCTTTGAGCATTCCTGCCCTGACCTGATTATCTGGTGATGATTTCAGCTTCTTTCCCCAAATTCCAAAAGGTGGTTGAGGAAACTGAATTGCACCACTTTCTTCAAGCAGGACAAGTTTTGAGATCGACTTGACAATCCAATCTAATCTTGGTCAGCGTTCCCAAACCGGACAGTCTCTTGAGATCAATTCTGGTTCCCCCTATGACTTTTGCTTACCTCAGGGTTCACACCGAATCTCTTTTCCTGCTCCCTGCCCCACACTTGACCTGCCTTTTGTGACTGATATGGCTTGGTGGCATAGCTAAGTGGGTGAAGGGGGTAGCAACCGCACCAGGCAACAAGCTTTTTTTTTTGGGGGGGGGACGACCTGAGCTTGACACTAGTGACCAAAATTGTGAAAACCTTGGCATTTTTAAATAATACCATCATGTTATACACCATTTGATGTGGAATTTGGTGCAGAATGCAATGAAACAAACCTCAACAAAATCTCTATTCTATCAAAAGTTATAGCCAAAAAAAACCCAGAAAATAAAAACAGAACTGCATTATGTAACAAAAACTGAATTTTCTTAATTCAAAACTAACCAATGAGACTGATTGTTTTGAGAGCCAATTAGGTGTTATGAGACAGCAGGGAATCAATAAGGTGTTAATATGGGGGGCGCTGTGGGAGATAGAAGAGCAAGTAGGTAATGAGCTGCTGGAGGGAGGAGGAGGATTTCCCCCCGTTTTCACTTTTTTAAAAGCTTAGGCATTAATACTTCCTGGGCATCATTTTGAACTTGGCACTGGGCTACACAATCATTAGTTACATCACTGAAGTGGCTAATAACACCACACCCTTAGAATAATCTGAGGTAGGCAGAAAAGCTCTTCACCAAAGGGCAATTGGGGCAATTGCGAACCTACCGTTTGGTCTGATGGGGAAAATGCCCCAGGTGTGAGCCACTAGGAACCCGCGGAAGCCTCTTTGAGGCTTCCTGGAAGCACAGTTTATAGCATCGGGGAACCTCAGAGAGGCTTCTCTGACACAGTCCTGGGTTGCGCGAGGCTCCATGACCCTCAGGTGAGTAGGGGGGATGGATTTTTGCATGGGGGTGCAGTGATAGCTCGTGGGGGGGCGCCATTGCGGACATTTGACCTAGGCGCGGGGCTGGGGAGGTCCGCCACTGATCAGGGGAGAAACAAAAAATATCTACCTGGCTCAATGATAGCAACAAGCTAGTATCACAACAGGCAGGTGGGAAGGGATTGTCACTGGGTGCAGCTCAACTGAGCTTGAGAGGGAGAGCTATCTAAACGGGTACACTAGAAATGCTCCTTCCCCCCCAACACCCAAGGGGGGGGCAGAGATGTTACAGCCTTGACCAATACAAGGTAGGATGGGTCAAAAGCATCCCTGCCTTCATGTTAGGGGTACAGGAGCAGAATTCAGTGAAGTGAGCTAGTGGGTCATCATTCTGCAGGCCGTGTGTCCTCAGGGACTTTGGAAGGAACTGAAATAGAATGTAAAAAAATATATGATCAATGTTGTGCCTAGCAGCCTATCCTATGTTTGTGATGTGATGGCATGTTGGAAAACTGGCGTGACAGTTTGATGGGTTGCCACGGCAACTGTCAAAGTTGAACGCGTCGACGCACAACCCCACTTCCAAGTACTGTACCTGTTAGAGGTCTGGAGGAAGGAGAGGAAGGCTTATGTTTAATGATAGCTCTGGATTAGCTGAGCAAGGCACTTTCAGTCCTGACAGAAAGAGCACCAATAAGCACGGCTCAGCATCAAAATATGCCTGTTTTCTACTGTTTTCTGGGAGCAGACTGCAGATTCCCCCCCCCCCGAACCGCTGGCGATCTTAGTCAAGTATGAATGAATTCTCAGAAGGGGGTGTGCGTCATACCACAGGAAGCAGGAAAATCTATAAGGAGATTTTGCTCCCTCAAAGAGGATCACATGCTGGGCACTACAGTATGAAGGCATAAAATAGGAGTGGGACTCTTCATTACTTCTATGTTAGGGCTTTTTTGTGGTGCCAAGTCCTTGAACCGGCGTCTAATAGATCTTGCAACACACACCCCCGTGAACTCCTTCTATATTGCTGGACACTGTGAGAGAAGCATCTAGAGATTGCTGTCCTTTCTCAGCTCCTTGGGGTTGGGAATGGAGTGGGGGGTGATCCTGAGGACAGAGTAGCACACCTGAGGTCCCCCTAGAACCTGGTGGTGGCACAGAAGTATTTACTTACTTGGAGTTTAGAGATGAACTAAGCGATCCAGCCTCCCGCTTAGAGATTCCCCTTCTACAGGCTCCCATGCTGAACCCTGAAGAATGACATTGCTGTCAGCTCACATTAAGAACAGTTTTAATGCAGGCATCACCCAAAGGAAAAAATAGGGAGGGGAAAAAATAGAGCTACTGATATTCCAAGGATGGAAACCAAGGATTATCTCAGGCCAGTGGGGGCAGCTGGAGCTTGCTTATCTATCTATCTATCTATCTATCTATCTATCTATCTATCTATCTATCTATCTATCTATCTATCTATCTATCTATCTATCTATCTATCTATCTATCTATCTATCTAGTGCTTTTTTTGTAAATAAAAAGGTGCAGGAACTCACAACTTGTTAATCTTTTATTTATTTATTTATTTATTTATTTATTTATTTATTTATAAGCCTTTTTTATTGGAGAAATAAAATATTTTTTATGTGCTTCCCCCCTAAAGATGAACTTACTTCTGAGTAGACATGCATAGGATTGGGCTGTCAATCTCCACATCCCCTTCCCCCTAGCTATTTTTTCTACACAGGTGCACTTGTAGCGTGTAGTATGTAGTGTGGCACTACTTCGAGGAGAGGAAGCAGTGAATGGATTCTGGAAAATGGCTTACATGAGTTCCATGTAATAAAATTACTCTAAGCAACTGTGGGAGTAAGAACAAAAAAGGAATTCTTACATGAGAGGGGTCCTGAGGTGCACATAGAAACAACTACTTTTGCAAACAAGCGATTAAATATGATTTAATTCAGGTATCAGCATACTCTGTGTCTTTGGGAAGGCGCTTGGCATGCAATTGTATGTTCTCTGCTGTCCTGAGCAGCTGCTGTGCATTGCTGGAGAGGAGCTGCAAACGCTGGCTGGCAGAGGGCATGCTTGTGGGGGAAGGATGAGGAGGATCTCTGGCAAGGCTGGACAGCACATTGTACACATGGAGAATCCCTTTTCACCTGCCCTTAGCATGTGAAAACGGGTGCAAATATATACCTCTGCCAGAATTAAGAGCCCAATCCTAGGTATGTCTACTCTGAAGTAACTCTCGTTCTAGTCAATGGAGCTTACTCCCAGGAAAGTGCCTAGGATTGCAACCTAAGAGCCCAATCCTATGCATGTCTACTCAGAAGTCCACTTTAGTGAATGGGGCTTACTGTGGATAGGATGGCAGCCTCAGGGCCCAATCCTGTGCCTGTCTACTCAGAAGTCAGTCCCATTAGAGTCAATGGGGCTTCCTCCCAGGAAAGTGTGGAGAGGACTGCAGCCTCAGAGCCAAAGCCTATGGCTGTCTCCTCAGAAGTCAGTCCCATTAGAGGCAGTGGGGCTTCCTCCCAGGAAAGTGTGGACAGGACTGCAGCCTCAGAGCCCCTCCTGTGCCTGTCTACTCAGAAGTCAGTCCCACTAGAGGCAGTGGGGCTTCCTCCCAGGAAAGTGTGGAGAGGACTGCAGCCTCAGAGCCCTTCCTCTGCCTGTCTACTCAGGCTGCAAGGCTATGATACTTTCCTGGGAGCAAGCCCCATTGAACACAATGAAACTTACTTCTGAATAGACATGCTTGGGCTCTCAGGCTGCAAGGCTATGCACCCTTTCCCAGGAGCAAGCCCCATTGAGCACAATGAGACTTACTTCTGAGTAGACATGCCTAGGCTCGTGCTGCAGATTGGCACGGGGGCTGCACCAGCGAGCTTCCTTCCCCTCCTCCTCTGCCAAGCCAGTGCCTGGGCGTTCCGTGAGTGCCGCAATCTGTCTCCCTGGCTGACTGGCTGGCTGGCTGTCCGTCCTCCTCCTCCTTGGCATCAGCGCACGTCCCCCGCACCCTCCACCGGCTTGGAAGCTGCGCGGGGAAGCAGAGCGCAGGGGGAGGGGAGGCAGGCTGGGCTCAGGCGAGAGCTTGGAGATGGGGCCAGGAGGGGGTCCTTGTGTGGTCAGGCAGGGGCCAGGCGCCCAAGCACCCTGCACCCCCAGCACCCACCCAGCGAATGCCCCTATTTTGTTCCCCCCCTCCTGGAATGCCTCCAAAGGGGAGGGGCCCCTGCAAAAAGGTGCCGGAACTCCGTCCCCCCGCGTTCCATTAGAAAAAAAGCCCTCTATCTATCTATCTATCTATCTATCTATCTATCTATCTATCTATCTATCTATCTATCTATCTATCTATCTATCTATCTATCTATCTATCTATCTATCTGTCACATTTTTATTCTGCCCTTCCTCCAAAGAGCTCAGGGTGGTGTACCGGTGTACACAGCTGCTGCCCTCCTTTTGTCCTCACAACAACCCTGTGAGGTAGGTGGGGCTGAGAGACTGGCCCAGGGTCACTCAGGAAGCTTCATGGCTGAGGGGGAATTCAAACCTGGATCTTCCAGGTCGAAGTCCACCTCTCAAACCACCGCAATACCCTGGCTCTAATATGACATCCTTGGCTCCATACTGCGAAAGAAAAGACGGGGGTGGGAGGGGGGAATAGGTAGCTGCAGAGGCGAGAAAGCAAACAATAGAACAAACCTAATGATGGTACAGAATTGCAAAATGGGCATAACTAGTTAGGCCGTTCATGACAGTTTGCACTTCAGCAGAAATTTCATTTTTGGAACTTTGGGCCTCGATTCCAGCTGGAGCAAAAACATCTGAATGCTGGTTTTTAAAAAAAATTAATTTTTGTATTGCTGCAGGCCTAACATAGTCGCCACCAGTTCATCGCCACCAGTATAAATGAAGAGGTTCTTGAATTTCCAGAAAACATAACTTTGGCTACAATCCTATCCACACTGTCCTGGATAGCTTACGCCCAATTGACTATAATGGAACTTAGTTCTGAGTAGACAGGCAGAGGCTTTGGCTCTTTGACTCTTAAGTATGGAGGATGCTGGGAGCATAACACTGATGGACTCAAACACTCAGAGTTGTTGGTGCATGAATGGAGGTGCATGTATAGTCTTCCCTCCCTGGACATTGCTGTTGTATGATTCCCTTTCATTTCAGAGACTAATAATGCAGCTCAAAAATACTTTCTGTGGCCACTCTACAATTTGGGGCCACGTATCCTTGTCCTGAAAAGGATAAATAATGACTAGAAACTGGCCAGGTTGCCACCTGGAGATCTTGTGTTTTCCCTTTAAAAAAAAAAAAAAATCAAGTCCTGCTTGGGAATAGAATGATTCAGCAGGGCTATGGACTTTATGTACCAGTCTTATTGTGGGCATGAGTCTGCATTAAGGTGGCAGCACAGTCAACCCCGTAATGTGAAGCAAATGCAACTTGAGTCAGAGGTAGACATCTCAAGGGAGCATATCTGAGGCTACAAACCAGAGAAAGTCTGGTTAAGAGGTTAAAGATAGTTAAAGTTAAAGAGGTTAAAGAGGTTAAAGATAACACATTACATCTAAGCAAGGCTGGCTCAAGACCTCCTAGCACCTGAAGCGGCATACCAGATGCTGCTCCCTTACCTGGGGATGTGCCAATCTAGCCCGCTACTCTCTTCTCCTCCACACTTCTGTTCTTCCGCCTCTTCCTTTTCCAATCCAGGGAGTGGGAGAAGGAGGAGAATCAATGGAGGCAAATGGGAGAACTGAAGTGGGCGCTGTCTGTTAAAACACTGCCTGAGACAACCACTTCAGTTGGCCTCCTGGATGGGCTGGCCCTGCATCTAAGGCACAACAATTTATTTATATATTTAAAATACCATCTCACCTTTTGAGCATGCAGGCCATAAAGCAGTAGTACTACTAGCAGTATAAAACAAAGAAAGACTGAGCTAATGTAGCATAGTGGCTCTAGGAGGGAGCTATGAATCCGCATTACCCTAGTTCAAATCTCATGTCTGCCATGAATTATCCTTATGGGGCCTTAGGCAAACCATTCCCATTCAGCCTTGGCCTTCACAATCTGCAGTGGGGGGGGGGCAATGTTAATGCAGACTCACCTTCGTTCCAAGGAAAACACAAAATTACAGAGGTGAAAAACACTTTGAGCACATTCAAATGCTAAGTGTTTTCATGTCTAACCACAAAGCAGAGCACACCATAACACAAAGTTGGTCTAGAACAGTGTTTTTCAACCAATGATATGGGTACCACCAGTGGTGGTGGTGAGATGGTGTCTGGTGGCACTTACAGGACCCCTGGATATCTGCTGCCCAGCAACAAGACTAGGAACTCAACACAACAAATAGTGGTAGGAGGCTTGGCGGGCAGAGCTCCAAAGCATACTTTTCCTGAGCTTCTTACTGGTGTTTGTCACCTCTCATCTGGCCTCCCAAACCCTCTCACCCCAGAAGTAACTGGTGATGATGTCATCATGAGTTATTTCCAGTGTTCCTTCCAGTGGTACTTCGAATAGGTGGACCATTGGAAGTGGTCTGGTGGAGGAAAACACTGGTCTAGAACTCTGTTTTACTTGTGTTGGAACCCAGCAACCTCCCTGCCCCCTTTCCTTGGATTTGCACCAGCAAAAACACTAGTGGGGGTCTGAGGAGACCCATTGCAGGCTGAAAGCTTTATGCAGAGGTAAGGAGAATTAAATCTTTTTCCTGCTGAAGCATCCAGATCTGCTCCCCTCACTGGATACAGCACCTCTTGGTGCTGCTACTCCAGTGGAGGAGCTGAATTCTCTTGTTTTGCAGCATAAAAATACTTTGTGTAACTCAACTCCACAAGCAGGGAGCTTGTTTTTTTTCCACACCTCTGCGAACAAAAACTTCACCAAGTGCAAAATCCACTTTTTAAAAAAATTCAAAATTTATCATTTAAATCTTGGATTATTCACCAAAATTCAAATACCTGCAAATATTCACTTCTGTTTTAACTCCTTTCGCTCCCCTCGGCGTTCTGTTGCAATGTGTTGAAAAAACGGAATCTTAAAATTCTCGCTAAAATGCAGCAAGTCTCTTTTGAAATTGCTTTCCGCATTTCCCCCTCATTAACCCCCAAATTGGGTAATTAATATTCATAATTGCAAAAATAATGAATATTGATTGGATTATTACACTGCTGAGTGCCTGAAAGCCTTGTGAGAAAAGGAAAATGAGCCTGTTAGAATCCAACAAGTGAAAAAGCTGCCTCAACAGCAAACCACCACAATACTGGCAAGATACGAATAGAATGACAAACAGTCCGGTTCTGACTTCTTCTTCATTTCACATCTGACCTCAGGCACAAATGTACCTTCAGGCTATTACCTTCAGGCTGTTTGTATAAAGGGTATATCAAGCATATTTCATGTTTGGTCTTCAGTCCCTTCTCCAAGATATCTCATTACACACACACACACACACACACACACACACACACACACACACACACACTTTGTGTATGACTTTTGGTCGAAAGGCAGTACAGGTTGAGTATCCCTTATGCGAAATGCTTGGGACTAGAAATGTTTCTGCACTTATATATCTCATATATATCGTATGCTCGGCATCACCTGGCAGGACAAAGTTCCAAACAACACAGTCCTGGAACGTGCTGGAATCCCTAGCATGTATGCACTACTGAAACAGAGACGCCTGCGTTGGCTCGGTCATGTTGTGAGAATGGATGATAGCCGGATCCCAAAGGATCTCCTCTATGGAGAACTTGTGCAAGGAAAGTGCCCTACAGGTAGACCACAGCTGCGATACAAGGACATCTGCAAGAGGGATCTGAAGGCCTTAGGAGTGGACCTCAACAGGTGGGAAACCCTGGCCTCTGAGCGGCCCGCTTGGAGGCAGGCTGTGCAGCATGGCCTTTCCCAGTTTGAAGAGACACTTGGCCAACAGTCTGAGGCAAAGAGGCAAAGAAGGAAGACCCATAGCCAGGGAAACAGACCAGGGACAAACTGCACTTGCTCCCGGTGTGGAAGGGATTGTCACTCCCGAATTGGCCTTTTCAGCCACACTAGAAGCTGTTCCAGAACCACCTTTCAGAGCGCGATACCATAGTCTTTTGAGACTGAAGGTTGCCAACAACAACTAACTATATATAAGTGTATCTAGTCCCAAGCATTTTGGATAAGGGATGCTCAACCTGTACTGCCTTTCAACAAAAAAGTCATTCACAAAGTGGTTTACGTAGCTGACTCTCCAAACCCACCACAGCACAACTTGTGAGGTCGAGAGTTTGCCTCCTTGTCACTTCCAATGCTGCTGTCTGTGATAGGAGCTGTGATAGGGGTATCCTCAGCTGCCCTGCAGTATAGAAGAGGTTCCTCTGCTCTCCCAGCAACAGAGATGCTCAATGAAGGTTTGAGGAAGGAGTGGCCAGGACCAGGAGCTTGGGCAGAATGCAGCTGGGGTTTTAACACGCTGACTGAAGCCTATGATAAAGAAGAGTCACAGAGCTGAACGTGTGTGCCCAGTTCCCTCCTGGCAGAAAGGAAAGGTTGCAGAAGCCTGGGGAAGTTGTCTCTGCGGGAGGGAGAGGGCCTGGATGAAAACCAACCCCCTCCCTTCTCCAACATAGGGGGGGGGAAATCCTCCAAGGCATACTGCAAAGGCAGCCCAATCTTGGGATCCAGGGGCTTAAGCAGAGGGACTGTTGGCTTGACCCAGCACCTGCAGCGACACGAGTGCTCCCTGGAGGGCCGATGGGACCATAGGTGTTAGAATAGCTAAAATAAATGTGTAAATGCATCCCTTTCTTCAAAGGGCTCACAATTTAAAAACATGTGCTAAAAATCCCCATGCACCAGCTTTGTTGCCACCACTTGACAGGTAAGTAAAAGGAAGAAGAGGAAGGTGTTTGGGGGTGGGGGTGGGAAGGTTGGCAGGATGGGGTTTTGGAGACTGCAAGGGCTAGTGGGGATGGATGGGGAAAGGAAGCCGAACATGATTCTCCAGCTTGGATTGTGATCTGTGCTGCAGAAGGAACTGCGGGGACTGTCAATTGTCACCTTTTATTTAATGTATGAGCCACCAAAGTCCTTCTCTGAGCCCAACTCGGGAGATCTTTGCCAGAAACTCTGAAAAGAACAATTGGCCACTCTGCTTTTGAATCAGTGCAGGGCAAGCTGCTTCAGATTACAGATTGCAGGCAGGCAGGCAGACAGACTTCAGCAGTGTGTATATAGGCAGCAGGCTGAGGCAGTGATCCTTGCTGTGAAATGAAGGGCTCGCGATTACACAAGAGCATCCCTCTTTTCATTCTTGAGTATAGTACAAGAGTTGAGACATTTTGGACTTTCTTAACATAGGATTCTTTTTGAGCACTGACTGCCCAACTTCCTCATCAAACGTGGCTGAAATCTGGTTGGCAACCTTCAGTCTCGAAAGACTATGGTATAAGCCTACAGCACCCAGTATTCCCAAGCGGTCTCCCATCCAAGTACTAACCAGGCCTGACCCTGCTTAGCTTCCGAGATCAGACAAGATCGGGCATCTGCAGGGTAACAGCACTGGCACCAATAATGTAACATCTGGTTCTGGGGTTTTATCGCCACATTTACTGTTTGTGGGACCAATTTGTAGGAACCTGCTTTTAAAGTATATAGCAGAGACCACTCTACTTCATTCCACTGAGTGAACTACATGATGACCTCCCATAAAAGGTACTGGCAGGTGCACAGGTAACAGAGGTTGCCTTTTTTTCTTGCAGGTTTACAATTAGCTGAGGTCAGTTTAGCAAAGATCACTATCAGATGGTGTCAGCTGAAATGTTAATGATGAAGGCCATGCTCTCCTCTTCTCTGGTGATGAATCCATGTTCTGCAGTATGTTCCTGGAGTTACAGATCACCAGCAATCTGCTACCATCCTGTCCAAGGTATGCTCTTTCACACTGAGAGGGAAAAATATGAGACCATAATTGTCAACAGAGCCTGGGTGTCCCTGAATATATTTTCTGTACAACAGCAGAGAAAAATACAGCAAAGTCAAATTTCTAGCAGAAGTTGTCCTAGGTTCTTTGTGTTCTCCTCTGGTGTCTTGGATGTTCTGGAGCAAGCAAGTCCACTCTATTTCCAGACAATCAGAACCAAGCTAATGACTTTGCAGAACCCCCGGGAGAAATTTCACATATCTGGTACAAAATTATTTGGTTTTTTTAAAAAATCTCAGATGTTTCTCCATGGGAGGTGGACTGAAAAGGCTGACATTCACCTCCCCTCCCCCCACACACATGCACTTCATAGCCTCTGCTTGTTGCCTGTCATTCTTTTGGCAGCTTTGAACCATTTTATTAACATCCTCAGAACAGACGTTGAAGGCTGTTTCTACAGGATCAGAGCCTATAGGGTCCTAACCGAGATAAATGGGCAGCAAGGTGTTTGTTGATTAGTTTGAGGCACTGACCAATTTGAAAGAAAGCTTTGTGCCAGTTTACATCAGCTTTGAATTGGATCTGAATTTGTTAAGGGAAGGAAAGACATCATCTTCTAGCAAAGGGGTGAGGAGAACTACACAGCCCTCTACCTAGAAGTGCCACTGAATTTCACTCAGAGCAAAATTCAAGGCAAATTTAAAGGACCCTCCTAAGGCAGAACATACATAGAATGTTCAAAGAAAGCCCACAATGGCTAATGAGTAGCAAAAAGAATGGGGGGCAGGGGGTAGGAGACCTGTTGAAGCAGGCTAAGGGTCAAACCAGTCCTGGATCTAATGGTTGCCAGCCAGATGCCTCCATGAAACCCATAATCAGGGCACCAACAGCCCAATCCTAAGGGGAAGCCCAATCCTGAACTGCCTGGGGCGCCCCCGCTCGGCGGCACCACGAGGGCAGCCGCCGCATCCAGCACCTCCTGAGCTACCGCGGGAGGCACCTTGGGAGTAGGGGACATTCGTCCCCTTCCCCTGGGTAAGGAAGGCAGCCCTGCAATGGGGTTACTCTCTTTAGCGGCACCAAAAGGGCGCCGCTAAAATAAAGGCGCTCGTGTAAGGCACGCAGCCTCCACGAGCGCCGAAGATCCCTCAGAGCAGAGCTCCGCAGGTCCTCCTCCTACCTGCCCCCAGGCATGCTTCTGGCACGCCCCCCTCCCCGCATCATGCCGGCCTCCCCGCCCCTCCCCGCGTCACGCTGGCCTCCCCCCTCCCCGGAACGCCCCTGTCCCTGCCCCATTTACCGTTGCGCAGCCCGGCAAGCTGAGCTGCGGAACGCGGGTGCCCACGTTCTGGCAGTGGCTCAGCACCAGCCAGAACCGAACCACCTCCGGTGGGAGCCCGGCGGTAAGCCCCGCAAACGTGTCTTATGGCACGTTCCCGACTGTGGTCCGCACCACAGAGGCGCGGTGCGGACCATAGGATTGGGCCCTAAGTCTACAGTCCATTTCCATTTTCTCCCCTCACCAACTGTCGCTCAGGCTGCTTCTTAAAATAGAGGTTCCACATATGGCTAATGGCTGCGAGCCAAATTATCTCCCCATAAGCTGCCTGGCTGCCAATGGAACTCCTTGGGCCTACACCAGTTAGCTATTTTGCTGGGGTAAGTCTGAGGATAGGTGGGGGTGCTGGGCCCGGAAAATGGGATTATAATCCCAGCAAGCAGTGCCACTGCTGGGATCCACCCCTTCCCAACCTCATAAGTCCCCTGCTGCCACCTTACCTGCATTGACACGGCATCTGGCAGCCGCTACCACAGGTGCAGGGCCTCCAGCCATTTACACCAGTGGCCTCAAATTGCATGGTAACAGTGTTCCTTTTACAATGATGCAGTGGCACTTAAGGCGGCAGACCAAGAATTAGGCTGTAAGCCAAAACCACTGTCTGATACTGTAGGCCTTCTGGTGTCATACAAAATTTTATCCACCTACCCATTTTAACAGCCAGGGTATTAGAAGTTAAAACCAATGTTTCCTCTATTTAATTTTTTGACTACAATTCTGAGTTCTGTGTGCTTTGTTAATAATACTGACTTGGCTAATTAAATGGCTGTGTTCTGCACAGTGGGGATTCAGGCTAACCTTATCTCGCGCCACATTAACACTTTGGTCCTCTTCATCAAATTACTGAGACATTTTCCTAACCCTCTAGGGATCTTGAGGCAGACAGAGCTTAGAAGTTGGCAGTGGTAACTCCATACCAACTTATCTGTCTCCCCTCCCCCTTAATACAGAAGGGTCTTGCTCTTTAACACAGTTGGTAGCGGCTGCTGTTGACTCATTGGGCCACCTTAAGTTAGGTCTATTCCCAGAACTAAAGCTGGGGCAGCCAGACAGTAATCTAATTCTGCTTTCCCAATGAGCCCCTGAGGTGCCAGTATAAGAAGAGACTAATTGGGTGGGGGTCACAGGGGGATCACATTGTGCCATTCTGCTCTTCCACGTCTGAAGCAAAATCTTCTAAATTTTCACTTTAGGTAACTTTCCATTGGAAGCTGATTCTTCACTCTGACAGCTTAATCCTACATAAATCCCTGCATGGTCATGCAATGGCACCAACATGGCTTCTGTTGCATCCTATAGGAGATTTTTTGGCTGTTGGAGGTCTCCTCGGGGTAAGCCCCAGCAACTGCTATAGGGAAACTCAGACCTGTGCTGGCAATATAACTGATGCAAGCCTGCATTACTCCATGCAGGTAGTTCAGGTCTAGGAAGCAGGTTAGGATTCAGCGTGAGCCACTACCACCAAACCTGCCCCCTTCCGGGCCCAGTCCACCCCTCGCCCATCTCTTCCCCATTCCACCCACCCTTTGCCCCATGCAACCCCCTTCCCCGGCCTCCCCCTGCCCCGTTCCACTCCTTGCACTGGTCCTACCTGCTTTGGTGGACCTCCCAAATTCCATCAACATGCACAGAAAGGCTCTGGACGTCCCGCTGGCTGGCTGTTCATGCTGCCACAAAGCACTTTATGACTATCTAGCTAGAGCTAGATAGGATTGAGCTATGAATCTTTGCTGGATCCCTTCAAGACGTACTAGGCTGACGTGTAAGAAAGAATGCTGAGGTAGCTGGTTATTTATGTCTCAACCCTCCCCCTTGAAGTATCTGTCGAATCTCAGTGTTACAACCTGTCAGATTCCAATGGAGTCTTGCATAGCTTTGTTTGAAAGGAACCAGGCATTGTTAAAGCAAAAGGGATTCTTTTGAAAGTCCTTGTCTTCTCTTGGCAGACTGAGGATTTTATATGGGGGGAAAATGTAAGATTCAAAAAATGAAAAAAGATGAGTGAATGAGTGGGAGTTTTGGCATCTGGGCTTCATGTCATCCAAATTGGGAAAGTGTCATTTTGAGTGTGCCCAGCTCCTGCCATAATCTGTTCCTCCTCTTTCTTGGTTCCCTGGATAGATCTTACCCTCTAGTTGTGCAACATTTGCTGAGTGATGGATATAACAAGCTTTTTACAGTCTGATCTAAAATCTCTTTGAACTTTGGCTATGCACAAGCTCAAGCCTTTTGGAGGTGTCTCTAGCCCTCTCTCTTTCCACAAATTTACATTCCAGCTGCAACTTCAGGGAGGGTGAGGTTTGCCTCGAACTTTTCAGGGACCCAAAAACCTAAGAAGCAGTTCCCAGTGCAAAAATTCCCGAGTTTAGTAGAAACCTGGGAGCTCAGCCAAAGTACAATATCCAAAGATCTGCTTCTACAATGTATTGGGGGAAGGGAGGGATTGAAACTCACAAAATGCAGGAAGGCATAAATAATCTGTATGGTGGGCTTATAACAGTGGAGCAATAACAGCCCTCTAGGACTTCCTAAGATTTCAGACAACTATTGGGAAAAGGATGAGCTTTTCCCCAAAAATTCTCTGAAAACTCTAAGAACAAACTTGCCTACCTTGAATTGAGTGGGGTGAATGTTGCCCTTCACTATCTTTTAGTTTGCAGGTTGGCAACCCATGTCTAACACGAGCCAAAAGACCAGCAGCATTGACTCCTTCCCACAGATGCGAAGGACCGTCTTCCAATGTGGACCGTCTTCCAAATGCAAGCATTCCCTTTAGGCACCTCAGTTGTCCACCACTGTTAGCCACTGTCTCCCAGCCTTTAACTACAGCAAGGAGGTCTTTAATCCCTTTTCTGCAGCATGACTGGCAAGAGAAGCTTTATGGGAGGATCAGGGCAGGGAGCGAAGAGGGCAGGGGTGGGAGGGGGTGGATCTTGGTGGCAGCAATGCATGCTGGATCCTATCCCCATTTCTCTGGCCCTACATGTCCCCTGCCCCTTCTCACACAAAATAGCTGGCGTAGGGCCAAGGAGACCCATTGATGGACAGGCAGCCTATGAAAAGGCAATTAAAAAATATTTTTACTTACCTTTCTCAGGCCTTCAGGTCACCCTTCCACACCATAGGATGCAGTATTCATTGTGTCAGTGCCGACACATAACATACAATGGTGAGAGATAGGATTGGGCTGTTAGTTTCAAAAAGTTCAGGGAAAAGTAGTGTCAAAGCCTTCATGGAAACAGTGGGTTCTGGGGAGGGAATTGAAGGAAGTAAGAGATGAGGCACCCCCTCAGGTGATCAAGGAAGGAATTCCAAGTGTAAGGAGCAACAGAGTCAGAGGAGAGCAGGAGGGCTTTGTGCAACTGAAGTTAGTCCAGCCAGAGGAGCAAAGGTCACATGCAGGAATGTTGCAAGATAAGGGCCAAGAGGCCATGGAGGGCTTTGAAGGTATGAACCAGGAGCTTGTGTTGCATCTAGAAGCAAATAGGAAGGCAATGCAGGAATGTGAAGAGGAGCAGGACATGATTAGACTATGATGGAAGGAAGGACTGAGGTGAGCTAACAGAAGATCAGAGAGGGAAAGGCTGCAGCAGTCAAGGTGAAAGGCAACCAGGACATGCTTAGGTATAAAGAGGACAGGAGATATTTTTGCAGTGCTGTAGGTGGAGAAGCAACATGATTAGATGACGGACTGGAGATGTGAAAGAAGGGAGGGAGGAGTCCAAGATAAGGCCAATGTCTTCAAGCAAGGCAGATGGTGTCATGGTCAACGGAGAGGAAGTACAAGGAGTGAAGGACTTGGTGGGGGGAGGTGAGAAGTTCTGTTTCATTCATCATGGGTTTGAGATGCCAATGAATCCTCCAAGCCAAAATTTCAGACAGATAGTTAGAGCTGTAGGTTTGAGTGGCAGGACAAAGCTCTCTCACCTTTGTTTCCTGGCCCTCTTGCAGCACTGCGTACAAATACAGAGATGTGCGTCTATCCTCTTTATTCTGTCACCATTCCAAAAGTACCGGCGGGAGACATAAATGGACAACAGAGAGGAGGGCGTTGCTTCCCGCCCCCGCACAATGCTGATCCAAGCAGCCAAATAGGCAGAGTGACACTAACTTTAATGGAAAGAGATAGCCGAACAATACAAAACAGGCCAGCTCTGTCGAGTTGAGGTAGTGGGTTTCTGAAAGGCTAATTCAAATGGGGCCTAGAGGGCAGCTCACCCAGCGATAAGGGGAAGAGCTGTGTTGAAGCTCCTTGTAATCTAAGATGCTGGCTTCTCCATCTTTCACAATTCAATCCGCTCTATTTTTCAGCAGACAATGATGGGCTGAACTTGGGAGGAACTGGAAGACTAGAGGAGAAGTTCTTTTCCCCTTCCTTTTGTGTGGGGAGTTACTTTGATGCTTGCTGTGTGCAGGAGGTGTGCAGAATAAAGAGAGGTTATTTCTGTCTTTTATGTAGTCCTTAGACTTAATCTTGCTTAGGGGCAGAGCTACCCTGCTATCATGTGGGTGCCTGGGGGTGGTTCCTCAGTAGGGCCGGGTAGACTAGGTTGTTGGCTTGCTTTTGATAGCAATGCTTCCATCTCAGTCTGTTCTGCTTGGAGCAGACTGTAGATTCACCATGGTTCACCTTTCTAACTACACCTTCCAGTTCAGAGTTGGTGCTGCCACTGATATTTCTTCAGGGGTTCAAAGTCAATTTGGGGCTATATTGGGAGGAAAACAAGTCTAAGGGGAAAAAGAAGTCTAAGGTGGCAATCCTAACCCCACTTTCCTGAGAGTAAGCCCCATTGAACAAAATAGGACTTACTTCTGAATAGACCTGGTTAGGCTTGTGCCCTAAGGGTTTTCAAGAGCAGACAAAAGAGTTTCTACAAGGCTAGTCAAATTTCTCAGAGGGCTTCCATGCATCCCTTGCTGTCGCCAGATTTTATTTATTTTATTTATTTCTCCACATTTTTGTGTGGAGCTCAGGATGGTGTACATAGTTCCTTCCCTCTTTTTGTCCTCAGAACATCTCTGTGAGGTAGGTGTGACTGAGAGATAGTGACTGGCTCAAGGTCACCGGAGAAGCTTCATGGCTGAGTGGGGATTTAAACCTGGATCTTCTAGGTCTAACTCCCAAACTACACCATCCAGGCTTTTTTAAAAATTAGTTAAAAATGCATTCAGCAGATTCTCCTCAGAAAAAGCTCAGAGAAATGTCATTTATTATAGTCACAGCTCACCTTTTTCCGTCATTGAACTTTTTGTGCACACTCTGGACTCTCAGCCTAACCGTGCTTTTTTTCTGATCAGTGCAGGTGCAACCTATTTATCCACAGATTTTTTATCTGTGGATTTGTCTCAATGCAGAATCGGGTGGGGGGAACTGAAAGTCACACACACCTTTGCCTCTTTTGCCCTGTGCTGGCTTCTCACTCTGCAAAACACTGCAAAAAGGCTCCACCTCACCCAGGCAGGGAAATAGCCTTGGAGCCCTGGAAGAGGTTCCCCTCGCGAAGGAACAGTAACACTCTTGGAGACCCTGAGCCAGCAAAGAGGCTGAAGAGGGGAAGGGGGGGTGGAAAACCTCTGTAGCCAGAGCATGTGCAACAAGGTGGAGCTCTCTCTCTCTCTCTCTCTCTCTCTCTCACACACACACACACACACACACAAACACACACACACAGGGGCAGTCACCTCTTAATGATTCTTTTAAGCACTGTCAATCAATTCCACACAGTTTCCCTTCCTTTACCATTCCTTTCTGCCTGCAAAATTCATGCTTGAATTAGATACTAACAGTTTAATAACAACAGAATCATAGATTTGGAAGGGCAGTAATGGGGTAGGGGTCCTGGGAGAGGGTGGGACCCGCAACGCCAGTGTGCACCATAACCCATCCCCCTTCCTGGGCCTGATCTGCCCACACAGATCAATGTGGACATGTGCCAGCGATAGAGCAGCCATAGTTCCAATTTGACCCATTGCGGTCGTCACAAGCCACCTCTTGTAAGCCAGTTTTTTCCTAGACCCTGGCAAGGACCACCATGGCACCACTGAAAGCCCCTGGTGTAGGGGGCTTCCATGGTTGTGCTGGAGATCGCATATACCAAAAGGACGGGAACACACTCTGTGCTGGGAAGATGTTTGCCGGAAACTTTTTCATGCTTCTCCCTGGGTTTGTAATTGATTCTACCACCTCATTAACAAATCTATTTCAAAATTAAATGGGAACTGCCTCAAAGAGCCAGAATGCAGAAAAGGGTGAAGGGGGCCCTGTAATGGAAATGGGATTGTGTTTCATGTGATATCATTTCTGTAAACAATTGCAGTGCATTTTCAGGGGATTTATTTTGTCTCTTACTTAGAGGCTTGTACCTGTTGGAAATGCTGGCTGTTAGACTCTGAGAACCAAATCAGGAGAATGTTTCTCTCACCAAGATGCAGAAGCAATTTGTTCTTTATTTCCTCTTCTTCATTCAAACAGAGAATGCTTTTGAAAGCTGTGGCTGCATTTTAAGGGTGGGAGGTTAGCCTCAGAGCTGACAACAGTGTCATGCACAGAGATCCTGTGACCACCTCCTCTTCCCCTCAGACAAGGGGAAGATAGAATTCACCTTATCGCTTGCTCAAGTCCATACAGTAGGGGATCTGACATAGTTCCTGTTACGTATGCAAGTTATGCAGGATCGAAATCCTGCACAACTGATTGGCCCAGACTTATGGCTGGCCAATCGGGTGATGGATTGAAATCCTACCATCCGATTGGCCCTCTAGTTAAGGTTTCAACTGCACCAATCATGGGGAGTCTGGGCGGAGCTAAAGGGTATAAAAGCCAGAGGTGTTTGCCTTGTGTCAGGTTCTGTTCTGAAGATAAAATAAACGTATTGAGCTGTTATCACTATGCCTTCCTTTATTCGCATGGACCCACTCTATAACAGTTCCTGGAGGGGAAAGGCCCTGTCTTCCCTTCAGGGAGTGATTCCCTCCATACTCTGCTCAGCTTCCTTGCTGCCTCAGGTGGGCCTTACTTCCTGCTGCTGCCATGTCAGTCCTTGGCTGCTTAGCAATAGATGGATTCCTGGGTCATCAGCCAGTCTTCCCAGGCAGATGCCTCAACCTTCAGGTCTCCTCACTTGCCATTCTGCTCTTCTTACTTGCACCTGACCTCAGCCACTATTGCTTACAAGGGCTTAGGTTGCTCTTGCTTCGGCAGCTCCCTGGCACTTTCAGCCCAACCATTTTTATTTCTCAAAAAGCCTGTTGCAGACCACAAAGCCCCAGCAGAGTTCCCCGTGGGGTGGCTCCCATTCATTACTCTAACAACTGGAAATACTGTGCCTTGCCAGAGGCCGTTTCATATGGAGATCCTGCCTTCTCAATCCCTCCAGGACCCTGCAGGACCTTCAGTTCAACAGTTTTGTGTATGAAGAGCTCAAGGATGGGACCATTTATCATCATGTTCTCTGTTGGGACATCTGTATGGAAGCCAGGAGGAAATGTTTTATTAGCTATTGTTTATCACACAATTTCAGGAAAAGCCCTAAATCAGGGGTGCTCACACTTTTTTGGCTCGAGAGCTACTTTGAAACCCAGCAAGGCCCGGAGATCTATCAGGGGAGAAGGAAGCATCTGACAGACACCCCCTTTAATGTATGGAGCCCCTGCTGGAGTCTAGTCAGTTTCGTCAGTTTTGTTGCTGCATGCCTGAAGAGCAGCTAAAGTGTCAGTTTCAGTGTCAGTTTAGTGTCAGCTAAATATGTCAGTTTTGTCTAGTCACTAGACGAAACTGACATATTAACAGTTTGGAGAGACAGGGCTCCACAATCTACTCATTTTGCCTCACGATCTACCAGTAGATCGCGATCCACCTATTGAGCACCCCTGCCCTAAATTTTCCAAGATACAAGGGGAGAGGCCAGGACTGTGTGCACTCTGCATCATGTGGCGGGGGGGCTGTGGGGGGACAAGGAAGTGGGCAGGTTAGGTCTGGGAGGGGGGGTGGGATTTGTGGTGGCAGTGCATGCTGAATCCCGAGCCCCTTCCAGACCTGATCTGCCTTCACAGAGCAACATAGATTGAGCTGGTGCAGGTCCAAGTTGTCCTATAGTGGCTTTTGGGGGTTACCCCGGAGGACAAAGGAACTAATTCTCCTTGTCCCTAGGAGACCTCCAGTAGCCAGAAATCCTCTTTGGAATTCAGTGGACACTGTACCAGTATACATCTGGGGATTTAAGTAGGATTGGTCCTAGTGAGGTATGCCTGGAAAGTAAAGCCCCCTATTATGCCCCCAGCTGGCAGCAGCAATGCAAATCATCCCTGCATGACCTTGGCAACAGTGCCTCTAACTTGTATTCCAGCTGGATTAGCCAGAGAGATCAGGATCTGTTATGCTATCCAGTCTGCTCTGGACCTTATGAATGAAAGCCATTTGTGGTGATTGTGGTAGTGATAGTGACAGCCCTTGTAAAAGTGCAAACCGAATAATGGAAATGTGCACACACAAATTCTGCCATCTGACAATAGACTGTACCAAATTCCTTGTGTAGCATTATAAGACTGCCTGAAAATGGCTTAGAATGGTAACCCACGGCAGAAAAGAGAGAAGTAACCTCATTGTAATCCCCGTGCCATTGTAAACTGGTGCAGATTATCACACTGGATACCCATGGTGACAATTCAAAAGTTTCAGCTCACATTGGGGCTTGCTGAGAGCACATTCTGCTAGCACATCAGTGTCTTCCATGACCCCTCAGATGCTCTGCAAGGTAATGTATTACCCCAGCTCAGTTGATCAGAAACAAAATTGGGCCTAGAAGTGACCCAGGAATACTAACTGAGGTGGAGTCAAGAGCTATCTGGATCTTAGGCTCATGCCCATCAGAGGGCTCACCAAGTCGAGGCAACCACTGAACCTTCCATACAAGTGGCAGTGGTACATTAGCAGCAGTGGGGGGAACATGAGGGCTCAGTACAGGGCTCTGACTCAACACCCCAAACAACCTGATGCAGGCAGTGACAACAATGTTGGGGGGGGGGGTGAATTCTGCTTGTTGCCCTGACAGCAAAGATGCTGAGGCAGCCATTGAAATTGCCTTGGCCCTGCCTTCAGCTGTCAATCAGCTGTTACCTTGCTATTTGCCTCGTGCGATGGGCAGGTAAGGCAAAACAGTGACCCACCATGACTCTTCAGGGTGACACCAATCTTGAAGAGTGACTAGCACATGAATGGAATAATCAAACTGAGCTCTTAGTCATAGCAAAGGTACATAGCAAAGTTTTTTGTTTTTTTCTTTCCCCTACCTCACCATCAGGGCTCTTCTTATGTTCTAATGCATGACACAGTTATCCTTGGCATTGCATAATTCATCATATATGAAAAAGTATCTCAGGGTCCCTTGACAAGCAGGTTCCTCTACTGTGCGCATTGATGTAACTCAGTGGTGTGTTCCCATGAGTCAAGATTTTTTTTTTTTTTTTTAAAAAGGTCTGTGGCTGAAATATTTGGAGTAGTACAGCCATACCTTGCTCACCAGATGCATACTTGGTGATAAGGAATATTCGATGTTCCTTGAATTATTTATCCTGGTTAACTCAACCAGCTCTCTCGATCATGGGAAATCACTCCAGAGCTCAGCATCTAACTTTGGTTCACCCTGCCAGTTGAAGCTGAATGTTGCTTCAGAAACAGGAAGAGAGATACTGGCTGTAACTCATTACTAATGCCCAGGAGCCATTTCGTCTTTTTTTTATTATTATTATTCCCTTTCTTCTGGAGTTCATGATCTCCTTGGCAATTGAACAGGAACCCTATCAAAATTTTACTACTGGGCTCATGCAGTTGTAAAAATCTGTATGTTTTTCAGATGACTCTACCATTTGTTGCAAAATAAGAACCATACACACAGTGGTAACCCCATAAAGCATATAGCTCACTTCATGAACTAAAACAGGGGCTTGTCTTGCTATGTTTTAAACAAGAGCTCTGCCCCTCACATGCCATAGAGCAGTGATTCTCAAACTTTTAGCACAAGGACCCGCATTTTAGAATGAGAATCTGGCAGGACCACCTGACAGATCATAGAAAGTGATGTCATGACCAGAAGTGACAGGAAAATTTTTTTAACAATCCTAGACTGCAATCCTACCCACACTTACCCCAGAATAAGTCCCATTTATTATCATTGTTTAAAGCATATACATATTATTTGAAAATATCAAGATTTTAAAAATTTGGTTGAGTAGTGGTGTCACTTCCCCCTGGTGCGCATCACCTGGTGCAGCCCACATCTCCTATGACAATGCCGCTGACTTAGGGGATATTTAAAAAGATATTAAAAAACCAGAAACAGAAACACACACAATCCAAATTAGAATAGTTCTTTTATTACAATCAAGCAAAAAGTAACAAAGGGTTCAGTCCCAACTAGGAGAGACGCAGCAGCTCCAGTGTACACCAAGTTCCTTCTCCTGTTCCCTCTCCCTTACTCTCCTCAGACTTGCCCCAGCAAAATGGCTGGTGCAGATCCAAGGAGACCCATTGGGACAGCAGAGGCTTGCCCCACAGTAAGGGAACAAATGTCCCCTTACCTCAAGGAGACCTCTGTGACTCCCCCGCCCACAGGATACAGCCGGGATTCTGATGGTGTGGCTGCATTGGCGGAGGAAGGGAATAGTTAAGATTGAACTGAAAGCCTTAAACAGCAAATTTCTGAAACATACAGAATTCTTCATCTGGTCAGATGGTAAGGAATGGAAGATAGAACATGTTTATTTTATTTATTTACCTATTTATACCCTGCCTTTTCTCCCTGGTGGCCATTCAAAAAGGTGTTCCAACAGTCCAAAGTTTATAAAAATCTAAAGCTGATATGCAAATTTGTTTCAGGTGTGAAATTTGAAAGGTGTAAGAGGTTTCAATAAACACACAGAGTTATCTTGATATATGTAGGGCTGTCCGCATCCTGAACCATGACCTGTGTTTTCTTAAGGCTGATCGCCAGTCCAGAATCTTGGCAGGCCTTGCTAAAACGATCCATGAGCTGCTGGAACGTGCTGGAATCCCTAGCATGTATGCACTGCTGAAACAGAGACACCTGCGTTGGCTCGGTCATGTCATGAGAATTGATGATGGCCGGATCCCAAAGGATCTCCTCTATGGAGAACTTGTGCAAGGAAAGCGCCCTACAGGTAGACCACAGCTGCGATACAAGGACATCTGCAAGAGGGATCTGAAGGCCTTAGGAGTGGACCTCAACAGGTGGGAAACCCTGGCCTCTGAGCGGCCCGCTTGGAGGCAGGCTGTGCAGCATGGCCTCTCCCAGTTTGAAGAGACACTTGGTCAACAGACTGAGGCAAAGAAGGAAGGCCCACAGCCAGGGAGACAGACCAGGGACAGACTGCACTTGCTCCCAGTGTGGAAGGGATTGTCACTCCCGAATTGGCCTTTTCAGCCACACTAGACACTGTTCCAGAACCGCCATTCAGAGCGCGATACCATAGTCTTTTGAGACTGAAGGTTGCCAACATTGTAGGGCTATACTCAAAGTTATAGCTTAGGGATCAGGTGTTCAATGAGCACTTTTTGAAAGAAAAAAAATTAGATCAAGGTTTACACAAGTCCTTTACAGGAGCAACAATGGCCATGTGGTGTCCATAGGCACTTGTTTTGAAATGAGAACTGAACCAAATGGACCTAGAGAGGAGAGTGCACCAGGACGCAGGTTGTGTCTGTTGTCTTGTGTGCTCCCTGGGGCATTTGGTGGTCCACTGTGAGATACAGGAAGCTGGACTAGATGGGCCTTTGGCCTGATTCCAGCGGGGCTCTTCTTATGTTCTTATGTGTTCCTGGACACATACAGAGTGCCTTCACCTACCATTCCATGAGCACAGCCAAATCCAGTCCATTGGAGATGAGTTATTTTATCAGTTTCCTGGGGTTTTCCATCTTCCTCTAAGGAGCTCAGGGCAATCTATGTGGGGGTTATTGCATTTAGACCTCCCAACAGCTCTGTTGAGCTGAGAAATAGAGACTCACCCCTACAGAAATAGAGTCACCCTATGAGTTTCATGGCTGAATGGGGATGTGAACTCAGGCATCCTCAGCTCTAGCCTGAGGGCGACTGTTTCCTTTGGTCCTCACCGAATGTTGCTGGAGGGTCACTTTGACAAAGGAGTGGGCTAGAACCCTCTCTCTTCCACGCCACTCCTGCTACAAGTCCTATTGCCATAGATGCTGCTCATCTACATTCCTGTTTGCTTCTGATTTTGACAGTGGGTGAGCAGGTGAACGATTGTAGTTTTTAAAAAAAAAAAATTTTTTTAAGTTTCCTCTATGTTCCTCCGAGAGCCTTTAGAAGATATTTTCAGCAACAAGTGACTGAAAAAATCTTTCCCGAAGCCACATTCTCAGAGGAGAGTGGAAGCATTTATTTAAAGTATATGTTTATTTTCTTGATAGCTGAAGACAGTCTTCAGCTTCTTGAGATGGTATCTCACCAAGGAAAGCAAAGTTAAATTCCACATTCTCTTTGATGCGGCAGCCTGACTTGCTTCCCTGTCGTGGCATGTTTATGCAAGAGAAGAATTGAAAATGCAGAGGTTTATTTCGTGGTACAGGTTGCCTCTTTTCCTGCTATTTCCCCATCAATCTTTTCTCCACTTTATGGCTCTTCTTTACTCAGCAGCAGAGATGGTCCTCATTTTATGGGAACAGTTCATGAGGCCAGTTGGCAGAAAGAATTCTCATCCCCCAGTTGAGGTGGAAAAGAATTCCCATCCTGATGACTGGGAGGAGAAATTCAGTCAAAGTACAGCACACAGCGAACACCACAGAGAACAAAAAGTTCTTTTCTTTGAAGCTGTGCTGGGTTTGTTCTTTAAGATTAAAACCCAGATTGTTGACCATTGCAGCTCTGCTATTTTTGACTTGATCGGGCTCAGCAAATGTTGCTGTTCCTCTCTCCCAGTGAAAAACAGCTCATTTCTGAAAGCCTCATTCCAAATGAGGACACCCAATCACATTCCAGCTGATGACAGCATCTGGAATGGAGTCCAAAAACCTTCCCCAGTTCCTTGAAATCTCCCAACCATTCATTTTGGTGCCAACTGTTTTTGGAAGAGTTGCACAATCGCAGTTCCTAGCTCAGACTAAAGCAGGGGTGTCCAAAGTTTTTGGCAGGAGGGCCACATCAGCTCTCTGACACTGTGTCAGGGCTGGGGGGGGGGGAGAATTAATTTACATTTAAAATTTGAATAAATTTACATAAGTTTACATAAATGAATATATTAAAGATGAACTTATATGAATGAATGAAGGTCTTGCAATAGCTCAAGGCCTATAAAAGGCCTTGTACAAAGCAAGGCTGGCCATTCCTTTGCTGCTGCTACTGCATCACAGATGTGAAAGAGCAAGCAGTGGAGGGAGCTCTCATCCTACAGCTCACATGAGAGGTCAAACAGTCGCCCTCACACTGAGAGAAGTTGCGTTGGGCCAGTGCGGGCTTCAACAAATCTCCGGAGGGCCAGAGGCTCATTGGAGACTGGGGACTCCCTGAGGGCTGCATTGAGAGACCTTGAGGGCTGCAAGTGGCCCCCGGGTCGGGGTTTGGGCACCCCTGGACTAAAGCATGGAAGGTCTGGGAGATTGTACAGAATGGCAAGAGATGGGATTGGTTTTCTTAGCCATTCTGCAGTTGTGGTAGCCTTTCCCCACAATAACAAAGTATTGAAGAATAGTATTCAGGACTACACTGTACAGTGGAAGGAAGTGAGTTCTGTTGTTGTAAAATGGTGCTGATGGAGAGCAGAGTGCTCTCTTGGCAGCCATTTTCCAAGCACTACCCAGGAAGACGGATTGGCAGCAGAAGTGCATGATGTGCCTATCCCCCTTCCTGGTCCAGATCAACACGAGGTAATGCAGATTTGCACCAGTGATTTAGCTGGTGCAAGTCCAAGTTGCTCCATTGTGGCAGCTGGGGCATACCCCAGGGCAAAGGAACAAAGGCAAGGGCTCCCCTTGCCTTGAGGAGCCCACCAGTATTTTTAACAAACCCCAAAGGATGCAGCAGAGCCTGGAGGGGGGGAGAGAGATTGGATAGGACTGGGCTGCCCCTGAGATACTCAGTGGAAGCCTTGCCACTTATGCCTTCTTGATCAGAGGCATTTTTACTATGGAGGGTAGAGTCTTCACATAAGTTGCACCACACCTTTGGAATCACCTTTCTAGACTGAGTTCCACCTGATCTGCCTACCACCACATTTGCAGGAAGGTAGTAATGAAGACCTTTTGGTTGCACCAAAATTATGAATGGCTGTGGGCCCAAAACAGCTTGTGATTTGTTACTCCCAATTCTCTTATCTGCTGTTTTTCTGCTTGTCCCTTTTTATGAGTTTGGTTGCTTTAGCGTGTGTTATAATTTCTAGACTGCTATCTGCAGGTACCTATCAGCAAGAAGGGGAGCTAGAAAGGGAGTGAACAGATAAATATTGTTGCACACTGTGAGCGGTGGAATCTTTCTCTATTAGTACCCTCTTCTTTCCTCTGACCTTTAGCAACCTTTATTGAAGAAGAGTTTGCTTCGTGAGCATAGACTGTGCCAGAGCAAAACAGACTAGCCTTTTGATTCCTCTAATGGTGGTCCAAAACACTTGCTTATTTCAGAAGCTGCACTGATAAGTAAGAGAATAGCAGGGGTGGCACCCAGGCCACACACTAATCTATCCACTGACGAAACATTCCTTATCACAGAAACCTGTGTGTGTTTTCCCTGTCAATCTGCCCTAGAGGCTGTCACACATCAGAAGTGACAGCTAAACACATGGTTGATAATAGTAGGAGAGGAGGAAGTGGAGCTACTGGAGAAATCAGGATGTCCTGATCTTCCTGGGACCCCAAGAGCATACAGGCTGAACAATGGCATGGTTAGTCTTTGGGGCCTAGAATGAGCCAAAGTGAAAACATAATTCCATACCCCTCCCCCACCAAATTAATGACACAATCCTATTCTTCAGATATGCCAACAGACCACCCACTGCGCCAGTGAGGGTATCACAAATGTACCCTAAAGCACACTGCAACACCCAGAAAGTGCCAGCGGGAAGGCCTGTGCCATCCCACACAGTGATCCAGGCGGCAGGCCCAACAGAGCAGGTAGGCACCTGTCGGGCAGTATAGGGGCAGAGGGAGAGGATGTAATGGGATATGGAGAGAGTAGAGAAAGGGAAAATCAGACCAAGGAAGGTGGTAGGATTGGGGCACTGGCTCACGCAGAATTCTATCCCCCTTCCCAGGCCTGAACACCCAACATGAGGCTTCTTAGACTTTTGTTGGCCATTTGGCAGATGCAAATCCAAGTTTTCACCAAAAACCAGAGGCACCTTTAGGACGTCTCAAAGACACCCTCTCAAGGTATGGTACCCAGGATAATTTACACCCCTCATCCCCTTAGCTACAGCACTGCATTATACATTTGCATCATGTTTTTTTTAAATTAATTTTTTAATTTTTTTCAAAATAAAAACAAACAACAAATATAAACAAACACATAACAAACACAAACTCAAAACACAACACACAAAAAAACACAAAAAATTTACCATTGAAGGGTGCAGGTAATCACCTATCAATATATCTAATAATACATATCTTTTAATCTTGTTCCTCTTCTAGTTTAACCTCTTAATATCATTTATCTATCATATCATATCCTGTATAATATATCGTGTATACAATATATTCATCTAAGTGCCCTATCTTATACATCTACAACTTCATTTTCAACCAAGCATAAAATGGTCTCCATTGCTTTATGTGTGTCGGTTTACGCTGTTGATCCAAAATCTCGGTAAGCCTATCCATTTCCACCACATTCATTATTTTCTCTATTGATTCATCTTTTGTTGGAATTTTAATATCTTTCCAGTATCTAGCATATAAAATCCTTGCAGCAGTTAATATCATAATAACTAAATATACATCATTTTCTTTAATATCTAAGGTGATATTAAGCAAAAATAACTCTGGTTTCAGCGGTATCATAAATCCAGCAATCTCTTGTATTAGATTCCTTACCATTTTCCAGTATACTTGCATTTTTTTACATGTCCACCACATATGATAAAACATCCCTTCTTCACATTTACACTTCCAACAATTTTTTGGTATGTTCTGATTCATTCTTACCAGTTTTACTGGTGTCATGTACCATCTATAAAACATTTTATATACATTTTCTTTAAAATTTGTTGCTCTAGTAAATTTTATATTATATTTCCAAATCTGTTCCCATTGTTCTAATGTAATATTATGGCCTATATTTTGCACCCATTTTATCATACATTATTTTATTGTTTCTTCATGCATCTCAAAATCCAATAGGAACATATACATTCTTTTGATGTATTTTTCTTTTGTTTCTAAGAGTATTCTATCAAATGGCGCCTGTTCTGAATAGAATCCTTCTTGTTTATCTTTCCCAAATTTTGAATCAAGTTGCAAGTGAGTCCACCAATCCATGTCCACACCCTGTCTTAACAGTTCTTCTTTTGTCTTTAATTGCCCATCTTTCTTCAATAAACTTTCGTATTTAAGCATTTTTGTTGTCTCTAGTAAATTCTGCCGGGTACATGCTTTTAGTGGCGCCACCCATTGGGGGATTTTGGTATGCATCTGTCTTTGTATTTTAGCCCAGATCCATAATAAAGATTTCTTTAATATATGATTATTGAATCGCTTATATTCGTTTGCTTTTCCATACCAAACAAATGCATGCCATCCCCATTCAAGATCATGTCCCTCCAGTTTAAGTATTCTTTGATCTTCTAAAATAATCCACTCTTTAATCCATAGTAGCGCTGCGGCTTTATAATATAAAAACCAATCAGGAAGCCCCATGCCTCCTCTTAGTTTCACATCTTGCAAGGCTTTCATTTTAATTCTTGGTTTCTTTCCCTGTCAGATGAATTTCGAGATAATTTGATTTGTTTCTTTAAATACATCTTGCTTCAAAATTACAGGGATTGTTTGGAAAAGAAAGTTTATTTTAGGGAAAACATTCATTTTCACTGCAGCAACTCTTCCCATCAATGAAAGTTGCAATTCTTTCCATTTTGTTAAATCTCTTTTTATTTCTTCAATCAATTTCAAATAATTATCTTTCACTAATGTGCTTGTTTTCTTCGCTAATTGAATCCCTAAATATTTAATTTTTTCTTCTTCTTTGAAATTTGTTAATTCCACCAATTCCTGTATTTTCTTTATTTGCAAATTCTTTGTTAAGATTTTCATTTTCTTGACATTTATTTTCCTGTCACTTCAGTATATATTTGCAACACATCTAACAAATTTTTGGCAGATTCTAATGGTTCTTCTATAGTCGCCATAAGGTCATCCGCAAATGCCTGAATTTTAAATTCTTCACCTCTTATTTTTAATCCTTTAATCTCTTCTGTCTTTCTCACTTGATTCAAAAGTATTTCCATAATCACTATAAATAATAATGGAGAAAGTGGACATCCCTGTCTCGTTCACATTTGCATCATGTTTAGGGGAGAAGATGAATGGAGAGCCTTGTGAAGCATTTGATGGCCCCAGTGCTTAAAATGTCTAAAGGCAGGAGGTTGTGGGTTCTCTCCTTATGGTGGGGAATCCTGCTTGCTCTTTACCCAGTGCTTCATTCATCATTCATGCAAGTAAAAAAAAAAAAAAAGGGGGGGGGGAAGGTTCATATTTGCAGTTGTTCAGAACAAATTCCAAAATGTACAGTTGAAAGCAAAACTAGGAATCTTCTTGTTTTTGACTTGTTTAAATGGTCAAGAAGGTTTATATCACTGGCTAGTGGTCATGACAACTACATATGAGCTTCAGGTTCAAAAGCAGCTTGCTTCTGAATACCAGTTAAAGGGCAATCACAGCAGAAAGAGGTGTGTCTTCATCTCCCACTTGGGGCCTTCTGGTTGAGCACAGTGGGAAACAGGATGCTGGGCTGGAAGGGTCTTTTGTCTCATTCAGCAGGGCTCTTCTGATGCCCATAGGTAAGAGGCAGGGCCCTCTCATACCTCTTGACACCTGAGGCAGTGTGTCAAATGCAGCTCATCTTACATGGTGGTGTGCCAGTCTCAGAGTAACCAAATGTCATAACCACAAAAGTGGACAAGGCACCCCTCTTTGCTTTCCAATCCAGGGAGTCGGAGAAGTTGTCAAGTGCTTGGCCACTGAGGGAAGGAGAGTGCTGCACCACTGAACCAGCATGACTATTTGTGCATTCATAACTATCTTTGGAAGTATCTGCTTTTCAAGGTCAAAGATGTGCTTTTGGAAAACTCGACACATTTGACGAGAGACACCGCCTTGGAAAGAGGTCGCTTGGAGCATTCTAACATGTTCTCCGAAACCTTCTGAAATAATCCTGTGGCTGAGCTACAAAACCGATCCACTTACCTGCTTTCATGGGGCAGCTGTGCTTTCTGGAGTGCTCTGTTGTTTTGAAATGCCAGCTTTCATCAAGATTTCAGCCAGAGAAATCCGACAGGTTTACATAAGTCAGTGCAGGGCACACTGATTCTGGCAACATTACATTTTATTAGAAGGTAGCAATCACGGCATGTCGCACAGAGCAACTGTCAGAGTGGATGGCTGTCCCTATTTTGCCCTGCTAGTAAGTCTCCCGGGGGGGGGGGATTTAGCTCCCATTGTTAGAGGGGTGGGTGGGGAGAGAGAGAGAGCGCATGTGTGCTGAGCTTGTTGGATGGAGTTTTGCAAATCCAACAAGGCAATTCTAAAATTTACACAGAGAGAATGATTCAAAGGTGGATGTGGTTTAATAAATCTTTAAAACGACAACCACACTGACCTCTGTTACTGTGGACAGGGGACTAAACAGAATTGGATTGTTTCTACAGGTTGAGTTGGAAGGTTTGCTCTCAAGATCCACTTCTGCCATAGAGGTATTGCTTTGTATGGTCTTCTTGGACATGGCACTGTCTTTCAGCATTCTCTGTAAATTAGATCTAAGAGTAGCCTACCTTACAGGACTGTTGAGAGAATGCCCACCATAAACCCTTGATAGTGATTTTCAACCTTTTTCATCTCATGGCACACTGGCAAGACACTAAAATGGTCAAGTCACAACATCAGTTTTTTTTGGTAATTGACAAGGCATACTGAGCTGCCAATGGAGGGCTCACATCCCCCAATGGCCCTACCAACATATGACCCTCTCCCAAATTCCCACAGCACACCTTGGGACCATTTGCAGCATACCAATATGTCACAGCACAGTGGTTGAAAATGGCTGGATTAAAAGTGTTGCACGGATTATGGACGGCAATAAACAGAAAGTTCCAATTGACATAAGGATTGGGGCAACAGCATATGCATTTGGAAAAGTTATATTATCACTAGCAATTTAGGTCATATTTCTGCAGATAAATCCGCCTGCATATTGCTACATGAACCTATTCTTCTCAAACCTCCAGGCTTGATTACTGCAGTACACTCCTAGATGGGGCTGCCCTTGAACATGACTGGGAAACTTCCACTGATGCAGAATGTTCCTGTACTTCTCCTAGCAGAAGTTGAAGAATTCAGCCTCTTCTTCAACTGTCACACTGGTTTCTACTACTGGGTTCAGTTCATGATGCTGGTTTCAGCCTTTCAAGCTATACAGAAATCTGATTTTTTTCAGTATTAGAACTTTAAAATTCAGTATTAGGACTTTAAAAAAAATCAGCCTTCAGATCCCATTTTTGTGACTGTAAAATCTATGTTTATAGTTTTTATACTATACAATCAGTATTGGAATCTGGCTAGGGACACTCATTTAGTTGGCTTAAAAATGACAATAGACAAATTTATGACGGTATTATCAGTGACAATAAGCTATAATGACTAAGGGCACAATCCTAACCAGCTCTACTCAGAAGTAAGTCCTGTTTTGTTCAATGGGGCTTACTCTCAGGAAAGTGTGGCTAGGATTCCAGTCTTTGTGGAGTATTGAGAGAAAACAAACCACTGAATACCAGCTGCTATGGGTGTGAGGAATCAACCTGGGAAGGGTATGATGCCTTCATGACCACCTCATTGACCTCTTGGATGTGCAGTGGAAAACTGACTGCTACTCTAGATGAACATTTGGTGTGATCCTGCATAGTTCTTATATTTTTATGAATATCACAAATGGTACCTTATGTGAAATTTTTGGGTCTGAGCATGTTATGGAATGGCTATCTTGGATGGCTGACTCCCCAGTGAGAAAGTTCTTAGGAAATGCCTATATATCAGATCTGGTTATGATCTGAAATCCATATATTGTGTCTGCATAGGGCAGGGTGACCAGATGTCTTCTTTTTCCAGAACATACCCTCTTTTTTAGCCTCGTGTCCTGGAAAAGAACTTAAATGTCCTCCTTTTCCCTGTGATTGGGCCCCTGCAGGCAGTGCATAGTCTCCTTGTATTAGTAAATTATATGTAATAAATTATTGTTGTAAATTTAATAATAAATGACATATTTCTTAAACACATGAAATCAATATACAAGTGTTTTTATCTTTTATTTTGTCATGCCCTACATTTTGGGGTGCCTGGTCCTCTTTTGTGGTTATGACATCTGGTCACCGTGGCATCGGGTTCACTGCAAAGAATAGTCAGTTCTCTTAATAGATAGCCCCAGTGCTGCCAATATCTACAGCACTACTGACTGACATCATTATACAAAAAGCAGCCCTTGATGTGTCTTGTACCATAATATCCTAGCTTAATGAAGAGCCATTCTTGGCATTGCAACTTTGGTTTCATAGCAGTGGTGTAGCTAAGGGGAGGGCAGGGGGGGTCAACTGCCCCAAGTGCCATACCTGGGGGGTGTCTTTCTGAGGACTTCTGAGCTCCAGGGAGTCTGTGTGTGGCCTTCTCAAAATGAAAACCAGAAGTGCTTTTCTAAGACCTCCGACAGGACTTCTAAACCCCAGGGAGGCTGTGCTCAGCCTTCCAACTCCCAGAAAGCCTGCCAGAGGCCTTAGAAAGGCACTGATTTTTCCCCAAAACTAGACGTGCCGGGGGTGGTGGTGGTGTTAAAAACAATTGTGTCCCCAATGCCAGGTGGCATAGCTATGCCACTGTTTCATAGTTCATAATAGTTGATTGAGGAAACCTCTGATACTAACTTTATTTCAGTGAAAAAAAACACTTTCCAGCAGTTAGTTTGGTCATAGGAAAGATAAACATGCTCAGGACATACATAAAAAGCATTATGAACTAGAGCCTTAAATTGTTTTATTAAAAGGTGTAAATTACAACCAAGTTAGTTATTTCAGTGCAGGTACAATCTGGGGACAGAGACCCCCCTTACTATTATAAAACTTAACCAGTCCAAAAAAAGGGGGGTGTTCAGTCTGTTTTACACACTAGGTGGCCTGTCTCCACAGCATGTGGACAGAGACCATGGTGACATCATATAACTTTATAGAAAACATCTTAGAGTTCCATGGGAAGGGGTGTGTCACAAAATCTGCCCTTAGCAAGCAGAGCCAGGCTTTAAGATTGAACTCGGAGGAAAGGAAAGGGAAAGTTGGGAATGAATTCAAATCTATGCTTTCCAATATACAATAACAATTGTGTATTAAATGACATTTCTGCCCTTTATTGCAGATTTCTACAAATGCTGTTAAGATTATATTTTTAAAGGCTAGAGTACAAGGTAAAAAAGGGGAAAAAAAAGAAGAGGGTATATTTGTATGTTTATTTCTTCCTATTGTACAATTAGGCTATAAATAACTTCTGGAAAAAATGCCTAGGTGTCAATGAAACATGTTAAGTGATTACATTCGAGGAAGTTCCTTTCTCACTCTGTCTAAGCACAGCTTCTTTAATCCAATGTCTTCTCCTGTTTCTTCCCTTCTTTTTTCTTTTTCTTGGGTTCTGTGGACATAAGAACAACCATTCTTTATTTATTTGATTTCTTGAATATATTTACACCCTGCATTGTCAGATCAAATCTTCATAAGGCAGCCTCTACTTTTAAAAGTAATAAAATTACATAGCCGTAAGAAGAATACAGCAATAAAACACAGGACACAGCCGCTTGATAACATATGAAGCACCAGCAAAGAAGAGAATCATGCATGGAAGTTCTGATGGGGAGAGAGAGAGAGAGAGAGAGAGAGAGAGAGAGAGAGAGAGAGAGACTTTAGCTGCCATTTAAAAGCATGGAGGGAACTTAGTGGCTATATCCTCAGGGGAAGAGCTCCACAGCCAAGGTGCTGCTGCTGCCAAGGCCCTATCTCTGGTACCCGCCAAATGGATTTGAAAAAACCAATGGCCAATTTGATGATACTCCTACAACTGAATAAGGGCCCAATCCTATTGTCACTCAGTGCTGGGGTTGAGCTCCAGCACCGGTGCTGGGTGTTGTAAATGTGCCGTAAGGCAAATCCATGACACCCAGTGAGGAGTGAGTGCTGGTGCTGGCCCAGTGCCAATCGGTGCTGAGCCCAGTGCCAGCCAGATGCTGCCCAGTAAGAGCTCCAGCCAGCTGTGAGGGTTGGAAGCATTCTGGGGCAGGGGGAAGAACGGGCCCAGGAGGGGGGTGGCTCTACTCCACCGTATCCTGTCAGGCTGCAAAGGCTGACACAGAGGCTCTCAAGACTACACCGACAAAATAACCAGCTGAGACTTGAGAAGCCCCATTGTGGAGCTTGGGGCTTTCCCAGGGAAAGGGGATAAAAGTCCCTTTCCCTCGAGGAGACCTCCAGCAGCCCTGGTGGTTTCAGAGTTGCAGCAAGAGCCATTTTGGCACTGCTGCACCTGGTAGAGCCGCCGGGGATAGGATTGGACCAGGGGTACTCAATAGGTGGATCGCGATCTACCAGTAGATTGCGAGGCAAAATGAGTAGATCGCGGAGCCCTGTCTCTCCAAACTGTTAATATGTCAGTTTCGTAACTGAAACTGAAACTTTAGCTGCTCTTCAGGCATGCAGCAACAAAACTGATGAAACTGACTAGACTCCAGCAGGGGCTCCATACATTAAAGGGGGTTTCTGTCAGACGCTTCCTTCCCCCCTGGTAGATCTCCGGGCCTTGCTGGGTTTCAAAGTAGCTCTCGAGCCAAAAAAGTGTGAGCACCCCTGGATTGGACAGTAAGAGTTCTACTATTAGCTACTGTTAGATACATGGAAATGAGAGCTTACTAATATCACCTTATTGGTTCCATGCTGTGTCATCATAACACCTCATTGGCCCTCAGAACAATCAATCTCATTGGTCAGTTTTAAGTGAAGGAAATAACTTTTTTTTACAGGGCAGTTATGTTTTCTTTTTCTGGTTAAATGGCCATAACGTTTGATAGAATACGGAGATTTTAACCCGTTTTATTTCATGACATTCTGCGTGAAATGACCTTTCCAGTGATATATAACGTGATCTGTATTTATTATCCATAAATACGAATTTTCCAAAAGGTTTCCAAGTTTGGCCACTAGTGGTGTTATCCCCCACCCCGGGTGTCACCCTCGGGTGTCACCCTCATGATACTGCTGCAAATCATAATACATGGGGGTTCATTTTTGGAAAAAACCCCATTTGTTGCCATCAAAATTCAGAGTGTTATGAATAGAGAAAAAAAGTAAACTTTGTAACATAGCAGTCTGCAAGCAATTTTTTTTTTTTTATGGTACTTCTCTGCAACAATGCTACATTCCAGGGCACATGGGTAAGATAAACAATGGCGACTTTCTCTTGGCAGCTGCTGCAGTTTCACAGTACAGGCCAGAATTTCCCTTGCTCCTTTTAAAATAAAAAAAAGAAGAAAATGAATGAGGAAAATGAATGAAAATAATGTTGGAATGAAACTGACATAATAAATAAAACGGAAATGAATATTTTTCTTGCTCATCCCTGGTATTATTTTGATGATGATGATGATGATGATGATGATGATGATGATGATGATGATGATATAGTAGTAGTAGTAGTGGTGATGATGGTTGTGCTTTGGGCTCCCAGGGGCTTTTAATTATTTATTTTATTTCTTGCAGCACATGGTTCAAAATTTACTGGACTAAACCAAGCCATTCTTAGAATAAAAGATGCAAAGACGTATTGTCCTCCCCTGTCCCCATGCATCTGCGCAACTCTACTTTGCAGGTAATAGTTATGTGGATATTCCTTTTTTAAAAAAAAAAAAAAAGACAAGAATTTAGGGGGCTTGTAAGCAATGAGGGGAAAGGGGACAGAATGCCAGTTCAGGCAGAGCCTTCCCTATCTCCACAGCCAGCTCGATTTGACATGCAAGCTATTGTTTCATGGCCTTGCTTAGAAAACACAAAAATAGCAGCTCCTGTAAGAAACCAGGTCACGGCTCAGTGGAAAGCTGAAGAAAGGTTTTTATGCACACCTCCATAAACACACATACATACACCTCCCACCTTTTCTTCCTTAGTTATTGTGGAATCTTTGGTTGTCTGCTAGAGCAAAAGTGACCCTGGAGGGGGGTGAGGAAGTTCTCTCACCACCTCCTGCTCCCTCCCCCCAGATCCTGTCGGTCTTTTCCTTCCTGCTGAGGACAGGGCTTGTTAATGCAAACTGTTAAAGGATGACAGGTGAGGTTGGCTGATTTTATTGAGAGCTTGACTGGCAGCAGACATGGAACTTGGGTAGTGTGGGCCTGAGCTGGGCCACCTCATGTGTGAGCTACATAGGTTTGACATTCTGCAAGTCTGGCTCCTCACCAGGCTCTCATGAGGCTAATGCTTAGTTGGGATGCGTAGAGGATCCCAAATAAGTTTGCAGTTTGGGATAAGGTTGAAGGGGAGCTTCCCCATCTTGCTCTGAGACACCTTCCAAAAAGCTCTTTCCACTAGGGTCATGGAACTGTAAAGTTGGATATGCAGCAGTTTTTGCTCTGTTCCTCTCTGGGACAGACTCCATAGGGCTGAAATGAATCCCTTAACCCATTTCATTCTCCTAGATCAGGGGTGCCCAAACCCCGGCCCAGGGGCCACTTGCGGCCCTCGAGGCCTCTCAATGTGGCCCTCAGGGAGCCCCCAGTCTCCAATGACCCTCTGGTCCTCCAGAGATTTGTTGGAGCCCACATTGGCCCAGCACAACCGCTCTCAGTGTGAGAGTGACTGTTTGACCTCTCGCATGAGCTGTGGGATGAGGGCTCCCTCCACTGCTTGTTGTTTCATGTCTGTGATGCAGTAGCAGCAGCAAAGGAAAGGCCAGCCTTGCTTTGTGCAAGGCCTTTTCTAGGCCTTGAGCTATTGCAAGACCTTCATTCATTCATATAAGTTCATCTTTAATATATTCATTTATGTAAACTTATGTAAATTTACTCAAATTTTAAATGTAAATTAATTATTTTCTTCCCCGGCCCCTGACACAGTGTCAGAGAGACGATGTGGCCCTCCTGCCAAAAACTTTGGACACCCCTGTCCTAGATGTATGTAGTGTGATTAGAGGGCCATATTGGTGACTTAGGGGAACAAAATATCAGGGTCTTACTTGCAGTGGGGGTCCTTTATATTCACCAACACCCCTGGTTCCCTGAGAATTACATTGCATCAGTATGTTATGTTTAATGGGAGAAAAGATGTTGGATGCCTGTTAGAGTGGAATGCTATCAGGGCTGGCCCATACTTGAGGCCAACTGGAGTGCTTGCTTCAAGAAGTAGATAGGTGAGGGGCTCCCACCTAGTTGTGTCCATTGTCCCTTCTTTTCTTTTCATAGCTAGGATTAGAAAAGGAAGAGAAGGACGGAGAGGAATCACAGGTCCCATTCACACATTCCATGCACGCATGAGAGCTGTTTCCTGTAGCAACCATTCACACTCTGCAGAACAAGTGTGAATCAGCTAGGTAGGGCCAATTGTATCGATTATTGCTCCCCAGTCATCACCAGGCTGATGTTTCAGGGTTTGCACAAATACTACAACTGTGCAGAATTTTGTCAGAGAGGAGAAATGTCCAGTGTCGGCAACCAGGGAGTGTATTTGTGCGGGTGTTTCCACAACCCCCACTCAGAAGGATGGCATCAAAAACCACACTTCTTGATCAGAAAAAAGGTCTCTGGCAGCCAGCCTCCCTTTCCTACCCTCAACATGGGTTCTGTAATGATGACATCCTCTGACCCTGATAGAAATGGCCACTGTTGATTGCTTATCTGGAAACCCTGAATCACTCACAGCATAATGGCCAGTGATTTGAAATGAATACACAAGTGGAAGCTGGCAGAGAAATGTGCATTCAATATTTTGCACGAGATAAATCAGCATTCTGCATTCCTAACACATGTGTGAAAAACTATCTGGGGTTAATCTGGCGCACACTTGATGCAAGAAACTTCGGTTCAACCCATTAAATTGGAACAGTTCTTTCTTATCAAGCGTTTTATTGCAGATTTTAAGTCTTCCTTTGATGTTTATGGTAATCTCTCAAGGGCAACTGTCCTCCTGCTGTCTATTAACGGTCCCTGAGGAAGGCTGGTATTTATCCATCTATGAACATGTGATAATGCTTTATGCTCAGTCAAGCCATTGGACCTTCTAGCCCAAGGGTGTCAAACATAAGGCCCGCGGAAGTTCCTGATCCAGCCTGCATGATAATTGGGCTTGTGATAATTGAGCTGTGAATGAGCTCCAAAGTAACTACTCTCAGCATGCAGTTGTAATAGAAGCTAGAAGTTGAAAGAAGTTGCCAGTTTATCTTTCCTTTGTGGTCTAATCTCTCCTACTGGCTGGAGCCAGGCAAGGGGTGCAGATCACTGATAGAAGTGATGGAAGTTAGGGCGCAATCCTAAGCAACTTGCCAGCACTGACTTAGCTGCAATGCAGCCCCCAAGGGTAACAATGCTGCGATCCATTTTGATGTGCACGTTGGGGGAAGAATATCAGGCAAATCTCTAACAAAAACCCTTGACTTCCGATGGGTGGACTTCCCCCAAATGAGGAGGCTGGTTAGAAGGAGGTTGAAAGGGAGGGTAAAAAGAGTCCAGTCTCTCCAGAGTGCATGGAGGCTGCTTAAAACAACAGTAATAGAGGCCCAGCAGAGGTGTATACCGCAAAGAAAGAAGGGTTTCACTAAATCCAGGAGGGTGCCCGCACAGCTAACCAGCCAAGTTAGAGAGGCTGTGAAGGGCAAAGAAGCTTCCTTCCATAAATGGAAGTCTTGCCCTAATGAGGAGAATAAAAAGGAACATAAACTGTGGCAAAAGAAATGTAAGAAGGTGATACTGGAGGCCAAGCGAGACTATGAGGAATGCATGGCCAGCAACATTAAGGGGAATAATAAAAGCTTCTTCAAATATGTTAGAAGCAGGAAACCCGCCAGAGAAGCGGTTGGCCCTCTGGATGGTGAGGGAGGGAAAGGGGAGATAAAAGGAGACTTAGAGATGGCAGAGAAATTAAATGAGTTCTTTGCATCTGTCTTCACGGCAGAAGACCTCAGACAGATACTGCTGCCCGAACGGCCCCTCCTGACCAAGGAGTTAAGTCAGATAGAGGTTAAAAGAGAAGATGTTTCAGACCTCATTGATAAATTAAAGAATAATAAGTCACCGGGCCCTGTTGGCATCCACCCAAGAGTTATTAAGGAATTGAAGAATGAAGTTGCAGACCTCTTGACTAAGGTATGCAACTTGTCCCTCAAAACGGCCATGGTGCCAGAAGATTGGAGGATAGCAAATGTCACGCCTATTTTTAAAAAGGGAAAGAGGGGGGACCCGGGAAACTATAGGCTGGTCAGCCTAACATCCATACCGGGTAAGATGGTGGAATGCCTCATCAAAGATAGGATCTCAAAACACATAGACGAACAGGCCTTGCTGAGGGAGAGTCAGCATGGCTTCTGTAAGGGTAAGTCTTGCCTCACGAACCTTATAGAATTCTTTGAAAAGGTCAACAGGCATGTGGATGCGGGAGAACCCGTGGACATTATATATCTGGACTTTCAGAAGGCGTTTGACACGGTCCCTCACCAAAGGCTACTGAAAAAACTCCACAGTCAGGGAATTAGAGGACAGGTCCTCTCGTGGATTGAGAACTGGTTGGAGGCCAGGAAGCAGAGAGTGGGTGTCAATGGGCAATTTTCACAATGGAGAGAGGTGAAAAGCGGTGTGCCCCAAGGATCTGTCCTGGGACCGGTGCTTTTCAACCTCTTCATAAATGACCTGGAGACAGGGTTGAGCAGTGAAGTGGCTAAGTTTGCAGATGACACCAAACTTTTCCGAGTGGTGAAGACCAGAAGTGATTGTGAGGAGCTCCAAAAGGATCTCTCCAGACTGGCAGAATGGGCAGCAAAATGGCAGATGCGCTTCAATGTCAGTAAGTGTAAAGTCATGCACATTGGGGCAAAAAATCAAAACTTTAGATATAGGCTGATGGGTTCTGAGCTGTCTGTGACAGATCAGGAGAGAGATCTTGGGGTGGTGATGGAGAGGTCAATGAAAGTGTCGACTCAATGTGTGGCGGCAGTGAAGAGGCCAATTCTATGCTTGGGATCATTAGGAAGGGTATTGAGAACAAAACGGCTAGTATTATAATGCCGTTGTACAAATCTATGGTAAGGCCACACCTGGAGTATTGTGTCCAGTTCTGGTCACCGCATCTCAAAAAAGGCATAGTGGAAATGGAAAAGGTGCAAAAGAGAGCGACTAAGATGTTTACGGGGCTGGGGCACCTTCCTTATGAGGAAAGGCTACGGCGTTTGGGCCTCTTCAGCCTAGAAAAGAGACGCCTGAGGGGGGACATGATTGAGACATACAAAATTATGCAGGGGATGGACAGAGTGGATAGGGAGATGCTCTTTACACTCTCACATAATACCAGAACCAGAGGACATCCACTAAAATTGAGTGTTGGGAGAGTTAGAACAGACAAAAGAAAATATTTCTTTACTCAGCGTGTGGTCGGTCTGTGGAACTCCTTGCCACAGGATGTGGTGCTGGCGTCTAGCCTAGACGCCTTTAAAAGGGGATTGGACAAGTTTCTGGAGGAAAAATCCATTATGGGGTACAAGCCATGATGTGTATGTGCAACCTCCTGATTTTAGAAATGGGTTATGTCAGAATGCCAGATGCAAGGGAGGGCACCAGGATGAGATCTCTTGTTATCTGGTGTGCTCCCTGGGGCATTTGGTGGGCCGCTGTGAGATACAGGAAGCTGGATGGGCCTATGGCCTGATCCAGTGGGGCTGTTCTTATGTTCTTAAGCATGCCCTTACCTTGAGGAGGCCCCCTTGACTGCCTCCCCACTGCAGGATGCAGTGCAAGTCACATTGGCACAGCTATGTCAGTGTTGGAAAGTTGGTTAGGATTGCATCCTTAATAATTTAGGGCCATGGTGTGGTGACTGAGGGAGGCAGCATGAGATGGTGTGTTCTGGTTGAGGAGGGTCATAGGATGTGGGTGGTCATTATAGTTAACTCAGACTGGCCATTGCCCATTTTAAGATGGCAACAGTTATGTACTACTCAGGTTGTTAACTCCCTGTCACAGTGGGGAAGAAATTAGAGGGCTGCTGCTGACAGGGTGCTGCAAAGCAGCGCTGCTGACAGGGTGACCTGCATAATAATTAGGCTCTCCCATATCTTGAAAATACAATCAAGATTTGCATATTATATCTTGGAATATGAAAAAGATTTGCGTGTTATCTCTTCCGTCATTTGTAGCTAATGAGTTCCTAGGGGAGAACAAAGTGCTTATTTCTTATCGTCACCTGCTTAATGATGTCACTTCCTTCTTAATGATGTCACTTCTGGCCTTCAGCAGGTGCCATGGATGCTAACTTTGGTCTGCTGTATGAAATGAGTTTGACACCCCTGTTCTAGATTGACTTTGCATAACTAGAGCTGAAACCCAGGGTCTTCCGCATGCACAGCAGGAGCTCCGTCACTGAGTGATGGGCACCCACAAGTCTCACCAATTCAGGACAGTGCAGACATTCCAGGTATCATTAAAGAAAAGGGGTAGGACATTACTGTGACTACAGGGATTTAATTTCTTGTGCAAGATGACAAGTGATGAGTAAGCCCACTGCATGGTTCATCTGAATGCTCAAGAAATATCCAGGGTTCTGAGCATTCAATATGAGCATCCAAAAATCCCAATTATTTTTTTTTTCCAGCACTCTTCTTTTCCTGACAGTTAAGCAGAAAAGGGGGGGGGAACTAACCTTGGGCAGAGAGAAGCTCTCACTGGAGGACTCTCTTTTGACAGAAGAGAGGACTTGTAGGGCTTTTCCTGGGCTGCAAATGATGTGCAGAGCATCATTTTCTTCTGGGTCTTGAATTGATGACCTACATCATCAAGGTGAACTCACCACTTATTAGCCCTTCCTCAAGGTAAGGGTTATTCCCCCCCCCCCAATTCAAAATAGGATTAGCCTATCCAAGCAGGAGATACTTTTTAAGGTGGTAGCTCTCTTATATTTATTGAGAGGAGAGCAACTGTCCCTCTCCAGCCCAGCATACTGTCTCTCCATGGCTGTTGATGGTACTTCCCTTATGCTTTTTGAAAAGATCATGAACCCCTTTGAGACAAGGAAGCATTTTTTTTCATTCTTTTTGCTACATAAAGCATTTTTGTGATTTTGTTGTTGCTGAAATGCAACTCATCATCATCATCATCATCAGGATTCAGAGCTCCGCCTTACCGAGTGCTACTCCATTAAGTCACAACAATGGAAATAAAATATGAAACAACTCCACCGACAATGAGATTTGTATAAATGACGGTCAGAAAACTGAATCTGCATGATGGTGCAAAAGAGAGCGACTAAGATGATTACGGGGCTGGGGCACCTTCCTTACGAGAGAAGGCTACGGCGTTTGGGCCTCTTCAGCCTAGAAAAGAGACGCCTGAGGGGGGACATGATTGAGACATACAAAATTATGCAGGGGATGGACAGAGTGGATAGGGAGATGCTCTTTACACTCTCACATAATACCAGAACCAGGGGACATCCACTAAAATTGAGTGTTGGGAGAGTTAGGACAGACAAAAGAAAATATTTCTTTACTCAGCATGTGATTGGTCTGTGGAACTCCTTGCCACAGGATGTGGTGACGGCATCTGGCCTGGACGCCTTTAAAAGGGGATTGGACAAGTTTCTGGAGGAAAAATCCATTATGGGGTACAAGCCATGATGTGTATGCGCAACCTCCTGATTTTAGAAGTGGGCTATGTCAGAATGCCAGATGCAAGGGAGGGCACCAGGATGAGGTCTCTTGTTATCTGGTGTGCTCCCTGGGGCATTTGGTGGGCTGCTGTGAGATACAGGAAGCTGGACTAGATGGGCCTATGGCCTGATCCAGTGGGACTGTTCTTATGTTCTTATGCCAAGCCTGCTTGGTGTTCTGACAGGTGTTCCTTTGCTGCTGCTTGCTGAGTGAGTTTACACATTGCGTTCAAAAAATGAAGGGGTGTGAGCGAAAATAGAATGCTACTTGCAGGGAGGTGGCAGCGAGATGCAAGTATCTTGTGGTCTTGTGTGTGCTCCCCGAGGTGTCTGGTGGGCCGCTGTGAGATACAGGAACAGGAAGCTGGACTAGATGGACCCTGGACCTGATCCAGCAGGGCTTTTCTTATGCTTATGTTAATGGGCATTTCTTCATTCCGTACCTTCCTCACTTCTACAGTATTTTATGTAACCTCAGGAGCAAATATGTGTCCTCCAAATCTGGAAGTTTATCATAATCTTCCTCTAAAGGTATATACCACATGATCTGTTTATGTCCACTGTGTTCATGACCTGGACCCTAAGCTGCCAAAAAATTTTCCAGTATGCTTCCTGTGTTGGTAACACCTGTAGAACAAGCAGAAACTCATGAGAATAAGAATTCTGGGAAAAGCTTCATTTGTTGAGTTTCCGCTTGCTGTGCAGCTGTTAAAAACACAAGACCCTTGAGAAGCAAAAAAATTGGCAAGTCTTCTGGTTCCATGACCTGGAGAGTTTTTCCTGATTAGCCGATACCTTTTTGGGGGAGGGGACGACGACACTATTTTGGAGGTTCCTTTCCATCCTTTTCACATTTTGAAATCTGCAACTTTCTGAGGACCCAATTCTATCCAACCTTCCAGTACTGGTAAGGCAACCTTGAGATAAGGGAACAAACGTTTTCATATCTTGAGGAGGCCTCTGTGACTGCCCCACCACCACAGGATGCGGTGCATGCCCCATTGGTGTAACTACACTGGCACGGAAAAATTGGATAGGATTGAGCCCTAACTCCGTTGGGGGGAAATCACGAGAGATCTAGAAGTGGTTTACATTTACAGTGTAGAACCTTGTTTTGATTTTAAATACTGATGGTGTTAGGAGACCTTATCAAATGCTGGGGACTGAGGGTCAATCAATTAGGACTGACAAGAATGAAAACGGAACGCTCAGCTCAGTTCACAACTAACTCGGTTCAGCCAGAGATCTTGGGTCCGGTGGAACTAACATCCCAGCTCAATCAAAACATTTACTTGCAAATAAGTCCCTTAGATTTAGATTGAACTCACATCCAGGTCTGACTGCTTAGCAGCCCATCTTAGTAATTTGAGAGCAGAATAGCTGCAGGCAGCCTTTTCTAAATAGTCACCTTTACTTTATGTACACAAACCTTCACTCTGGAAGCAGCAGGGGGAAAGCAATTATGCTGAAGAGATGGTGCCCAAGGATTCGAGCAACCCTCAATTTAAAGCCACAAAAGGGAAATAGAATAGAATAATTACCTTTTAATGGAAGCCAGACCAAAATACAAGGCTATTTATTATTACTGCAGAAGAGGGAGGGGCACCCTCCCCTTAACTCTACAGGGGGTTTAGTCTTAACCCATAGTCTTAACTCTTAACAATGGCAACCTGAGCGGCATCCTGGAAAGCAAAGCCAATCACACCAGTACCAAGTTAATGCATTACTCCAGCATTGCTGGTGCAACTGCGCGGTTGGGACATTGAAGACGTGGGTGGAGGAAGTTAGAACTTCCCGCAGTGTGCTGCACAAAGGGATTCATTCCAGTTATTCCGATTGTGTTATCTCCTATTCAGGAATCAAATAAATTCTGCCCTGCGTTCAGAAATTGCATATATTCTTGTACACACACTATGCAAGTATTGTAATTCCAATATGAACTGCACAGCCCAGACTTGGTCCAAGGTTAGGAGGGTGCCAATTAGACTGGACAGTGAAGAAACGATCAAGGAGAAACACTGAAGAAATGGGATGGTGACCACACCAGGGCATTGACTTCCTACTACTAGGGACATAGTGACTTCAATCTTACATTGTTGTCTCCTCATTGACTTCTGTTCCTTTGGTCTACTGATGTGTGTTGTCTTTTTTAGAGCAAGGCCCAGACCCAGGATCCCTTAGCAGGCAGCAGGTGTTCCATAATCCTGAGTACGAAGTTTTGCTCAAGAATGTAGTGAGTGCTTGTTGCATCATAAAAGGTTCATCTTGACCATTTTTTTTTGCTGTATGTGCAAGAATTGCAGCAACCAACCAGAAACTGGTCCACCAGGTCCACCAGAAAGTGGCGGTTCACCAGAATAATGGTTCACCATTATATATAATGTTCTACTACTCCATTCATTTTCATAACTGGATTGGAAATACCTACAGCAGAGATATCAAACCCATTTCATGCAGAGGGCCAAAGTTTGCACTCATGGTGCCTGCTGAGGGCTGGAAGTGACATCATTAAGCAGACAGTGACATCATTAAGCAGATGATGGTGCGAAATAAGCACTCTGTTCTCGTATAGAAACTCATTCACTGCAAATGAGAGAGGAGAAAATGTGCAAATCTTGTTCATATTTCCAAGATATGAGAGAGCCAATCATCACACTGGGACAGCCTAGTTATAATGGGGACCAGATCCGTTGCTTCTGGGAACTGCATTTGGCCTATGGGCCTTATGTTTGACATCCCTGACATATAGTATTGCAGAACTTATGGGGGTTTCCCCCCCTTTAACCAGTAAACATTAAAAAGGAGTGCTAGAGTTCCTTTTAAAGGCTGCCTTCTGCCAGCTACCATTTGTACAGCTACCAGAATGCCATGTTAGAGGCAAGACTTTCTCTGTTACAAAAACATTTGAATGGGGTTCCTGTGTGAAATGAATGCCATGCATGTCACTCATTTCATCCAGTACCTCTCTCCATTCATTTTGTAATGAATGAAAAATGAACTACATATGGACTCCATTCCGACCTTTTTTTTCATTCATTCTGGAACCAATGCACCACCTTACAGGTCGTATCAGTTCCTCAAGGTTAGACAAGGGCTTCTTTGAGGCAAATTGTCTCTGAGAAGCATTTATTTTTCATAAAAGGGCAGTATGAAGGCTGGCTTGTTTGGTTGGTCACGCTCACGCCAGACAGCATCTGTGTTTCAGCCTAGCCATGCAGCTCATTCCACAGGTGAGGGAATTGCCTCTTAAAAGTTTCTGTAGCGTGCTTATGCAGGAGAAAGGACGGAGTGAAGGAGACAAAGGGGGGGGGGAATTAAACTGAACAGTGGGAGAAGGTAGAAGGAAAGAGAGGAGAAAGAAGGCAAAGCAGCCATTTACCAACGTGGAATGGTAATGAGGATATAAATATTTGCTTCTACTGGATCTTCTATGTTCAAGAAGCCTAATAGCTTCAGGCGTTGTGACTGTTGATGCTGCATGCTAAAGCAGGTTACTGAAGCAATATATTTGAGAAAAAGAGCAGGTCTCTGCTCTGCTTTCCTGGACCACCCAAAGAGCACATGGGATGGTAAAAGTTTTGCTAGACAGCACCACATCGCATTGCTGTGTTTGTGTAATCTTTTTGAGTGCTTTCCTACCTTAAAATAAAGATCCTTTTTGAGTGCGCTCCTACCTCAGTTCAGCCTACTCCCTGCCCCAATCCTCTCCCAAAGTGCCTCCAAGCCAACGCCACCATTCTGTTACCTGCTCTAACAGGACCTCCAGGAAATGCTGGTGTCCCCAGCTATTTGCACCAGTGACTTTCAAGTGCACGATGGCAGTGGTGCTTTCGTACTGCCGGGATGTGATACTCTGACAGATCACAAGACCCATCAGCATAAGCCCATGAAGGATTGGGCTGTTAGTGGGTCCAGCTGGAGGGTGGATGTGGGATTCAGGAATTGCAAGATGAGACGTCATCTCCTGTTGTGAGGCCTTCTGTGCAAAAAGCAGTGATAACCATACCAACGGTTCCCAAACTGTGAGCCGTATATCTCCCAGAAACCACTGAAACTAGCTGGGGGAGCTGTGGAATCCTCATGAAAACCACCCTATATAATGATTAAGATTGTAGCCCTAATAGGGAGCCATGGCCAATGGCCCAGTAGATCAAAGGAGCCACCAGTCAAACAAGTTTGAGAACCACTGAGTTATACTATATTCTTTAACCATCTCATGTTGGTTTCCTGGTGTTTCCCCCTTCCCATATGAATAAAATCTGTTTATTTGTTAAGCCATGTTTGTTTCATACGAGATTCATGCGTTAAAAATCAGAACACCCCACCCTGAAATAAAGATTCACCGTGAGGCCACGAAAGAGGCATGCTTTTTTAACAGCTCCACAGAGGCATGCTGTTGAACTGTCTTGCACAGTGCTCAACACCCCACAGAAATCATTCTGATACCATCTGTCTGATCACATATAGACGGCTTCCTTTTCACACTGCTTATGTAGACATTGGCGAAAGAGATGGGGGAACGGTGCAAAAAAAAAAATGAAAGGATAGAGAGCTGCAGCAAAAGAGCATGTGCGCAATGCGTGTCAAAATCTGGAAATTAAAAAAAAAAAGGGCAACGGACAATTTCTGATTGGTTCCAGTTGGGAAATAAAATCAGTTAAGTCCGGACTCCAGAATTCTAGGGAAACATCCCTGGGCTGGCTCTAACAAATGCCGCTTTAACAAGCATCTTTTTACACAAGTGCCAAGAGAGTCCCCCACAGAGTCCACGACTGGCTGATCTGTAGTCACCGAGCATTTCCTCTTCCTTACTATTTGGGGCGACAGAGAACAGTCTGGTGCCAGAAATTCCACCATGGCCTTGCATTTCCAAATGACCAGCACCCATGCCCAGAAACCACTTGAATCGACATTTCATGCGCATGGCATGGCAATGATTTCTTTTTCTATGCCCAGCTTGGTTTCGGAGAGAAATACTGTATTTGCAATTTGTTGGAAGCGACTCGGGCAGTGAGCGGTGGGACATGGTCCAATATGCAGCAGGGATGTGCAAGGAAACAAAAACGGTTCCTTACTCTATTTTTGCTATTGAATACTTCATTCAGCTGCAACCTAATCCTAGCTGCTGATATCCTATGCTCCTTGCCTAGCCTCCAGCATGCCTCCTCGGGTTCACTCGCACCTGCATCAGTCAAAGATCTGGCACAGATCCGAATAGGTTCATAGGGTAAGGGAACAAAAGTTCCCTTTCTTTGAGAAGGTCTCCTGATCCTCCCCCACTAGATGCAACACACTGGAGCCAATTGCAGGGGATAGGATAGGGGCATTAGAGATTCATTTACTGAAATAGTGCTTGCTCCATTATTTGTTCATTGCGCTTACATTCCTTTCATTTCATTCAAGTCAATGGGGCTTACTCCAAGGTAAGCATGCATAGGATTGTAATCTGAGGAGATAGGGGATCTGGCCAAGTGTGGGGTGGGGGAGGGCTCCCCATGGACAAAGCTGCTGCTGCTGCTCTCTGAGGAGGAAGAGTCAGGGGTTACACCTGCTGTACTTGGCTACGGTGGTGCCTGTTCTGCAACTTCTGGGATTGCTTCTCCCCAGGTGGGTAGCTTGCAGTAAGACAGCAGAGGTGCTGCCTGTTTCCCTCTCCAAAAGGGGTGCCAAAACCTGGTTGCCTGGATCCCTTGCTCCTCCCCTGGGCGTTAGAAGAGCACATCCAGGGGGCCCAATCCTGCCAACTGGGGAGGGGGTACCAGGGCTGGGGGTTGAGCATATTGTTTCTCCCCTCTCCTGCTGCCACACTGCCTCCAACTCCATTCCTCTGTGTTCCCTGGCCAGCTGGAGTCTGCACTCCCAGGGAAATCACATCCAGAGAAACCCACTCCCAGAGGAAAACCCCCCAGCCAGCGATGCCTTTGGGAGCCTGTTCCTTCTCCTCCTCCTCCTCCTTATTACTCCCATTTTTCCCCTCCTCAGGCTCCCCCACCTCCTCCAGTGGTGGTGGCAGCCCCTCCGCCCGCCCGCCCAAGAGACTTCCCAGGCTGGCTGCAGTCCTGATTTGACTCCTGAAAAACCAGGCTGCGAGGGCTCACCTCAAGGCACAGGGTCAAGGAATGGAGGCAGTGGGCGGCAGGGCACCTCTCCTCTGCATGCAGCTGAGCCAAGAGGCTGCACAAATGCGCGCACCTTACAAGGCGCCTGCGCTTCACTTTTTCGCTTGTCTGGGCACTCACAGACAAGGAGGGAAGGGAGGTGGAGGGGGGAGGCCGGAGACAGAGAAAGGCTATGCTCTGATTGGCTCTGAGCTGCTCTGATTGGCTGCTGGCACTGCAGAGGCTTTTTTTCTTCCTGGAAGAGCATTTTTTTTCTTTTTCACCAGAGAGGTTGCGGACCACCTGGGAGGGTGCTGTGGGCCACCAGTGGTCCGTGGACCATGGGTTGGGTACCCTAAGTCTAAAGCATAGCAGATTTATTTCAGAAAGGGGCAAAGCTGGCCACTTTGTACTTATCAAGTACTGAAACCACCAGTCTGTTTCATAGCTCTGCTGGAGCAACATCCAAGCCTGCCTTGCTGGCTGTGAGTGGCTTAGCCTTGGAGATGTCTGTTGCCATGGCCTCCTGTGGTTCTGTCTCTTGTGTAAACCATCCGGAAGTCTGGCTTCCAGGTCAACAATTGTACCGGATCTGGACTACTTGTGCCTCACAGCATGCCTGTGGTGGCACCTGATACAAGATAGGGTACACTTTCCTCCAAGCCATTTGCCCCATGAAAATCCACTCTACCACTTCAAAAGTGATCGGCAGCTATTTCTAGTTTCAAGATTGGACACCAGAAGTAGCTTCCAATTGTGATTTTAATTTCCAGGCTTGGGGAGCCCTGCAAAGGTGTCCTTGGGGCTTCCTGCACCGTGCACCCCTGGACGCCATTGCTGGCTTCAGGTAAGCCAGCAATCCCACCCCCTTCCCCAGCAGCTGTGCGATCCTGGGGGGCTGCGTTACTATAATCCTCCTGCCCCCATCCCTTAAGAGGCCAAATCAAAGTACTTCCCTGGCTGGTGGGTCGTGACCACTTTGGGAACTACTGTGCTAGACTTTACATCTACTGTAAATTGCTGGTTAACAAGAAAGACACTTATTGTATGCTTAAAACCTGTAATAAGAGACCTGCTGGATCAGGCCAAGGGCTTGCCTGGTCCAGATTCCTGTATTTCACGGTGGCCCAGTTGATGCTTCAGGGAGCACTCAAGACAATACAACAGTGGTTCCCAAAGTTTTTTGACTGGCAACTCCATTGACCTACTGGGCCATTGGCTTGGGTCTCCCATTAGGACTACAATCCTACACATTTAATAGAGCGGAGGGTTTTTTGTGAGAATTACGTGGCTTCCAGGCTGGTTTCTCCAGCTCCCCAGGGAGCCATGGATCACAATTTGAGAATCACTGCAATACATGATACCTGTATCTTGTTGCCACTCCATTGCATCTGGCATCCAGAGATAGCCAACCTCTAAAAATTGGAGGTTGCATATACAGGTGCAGCCTATTTATCCATGGGTTTTTTTATCTGTAGATTTGAATGGGGTGGGGGAACCAAAAGTCACACACACCTTTGCCTCCTTTGCCCTGCACTGGCATCTCTCTCCATTTCCAGGCAGCCCAAAACACTGCAAAAAGGCTCTGCCTTGCCCAGGCAGGGAAATGGCCCTGGAGCCCTGGAAGAGGTTCCCCTTGCAAAGGAATGGTAACACTCCTGGAGCCCCTGAGCCACCAAAGAGGCTGAAGAGGGGAAGGGGGGAGAAAATCTCTGTAGCCAGAACAGGTGCAGCAAGGTCGAGCTCTCTCTCTCTCTCTCTCTCTCTCTCTCTCTCTCTCTCTCACTCACTCACTCACTCACTCACTCACACAGGGACAGGTGTGGTAGCAACAGAGGGGATTGCTTTAAAAAACTCAGGGAGTGTTTGTCAAATCCCCCCCCCCATTGAGATGGTGCAGGCAATCACCGACACAAGCAACCTCCCCCCATGGTGCAGCACACAAGCTGCACACAAGCAAGCCTTCCCACCACGCAAAGCATGAGATTTAGCCTACAATCCTCTCCACACTTTCCTGGGAGTAAGCCCCATTGACTACAATGGGGTTTACTTCTGTTTAGAAAGGCATAGGGCTGGACTCTTAAAAGAAGCTGGGCAGCTGGCAACGGGGAGGGCTGAGTACGAAGCAGAGGGGAGGGGCTCCGTTACAGCTGCCTTTTGATAACAGCTGATAACAGCTGCCTTAGTTTCCTTCCATCCAGAAGTGTCAGGCTGCAGTGTATTTGAATAACTCTATGGAATTTAGCACAACACGTTTTTTGTTAATCGCGCCAAGTCACGGAACGGAACTAACGCAGATAAATAGGCTCCACCTGTAGTCATCTTTATTACTGTAGCTACTCCCAGGGATTAATCATAATATCAGAAGTAGGTCCTGGGGCTCAGTCATGACTCAGATTAATTCCTATGGGCGTGAGAAGAAAGAAAACAGGAGCCGGATTGAAAAAGAAAGAAATTATATGATTGAGACACAAAATTATGGCTATTGGGAATGATGGTGGTCTAACTTTTTTCTGCTCTTTTCTTGCCTTGTGGAAGAAAATCTCTCTGATTCCTGCCTAATTATTCTGAACAACATCTTGTTCCTTTGCTTTTGTAATGCTAATTATTATGCTACCTGCATGGGCACCCATCTAATGAACTACATAAAAGACTGAAGGGGCACGACAATTGCCAAGGAAGATGAACCTAGCAACACCATGTCAGATGGAATGAAATCCCACGCCTTGCAAAAGGTGCAGCATTGTCTGTTTCCAGAGGGCTGAGGAGAAAGTGTTTGAATTGATCATCTCGTTTTTAATGCAGTTAATCGTATCTAAATTAGCAAGTTACAGCAACCTTAATTGGGGTCATTTCTTAGTGATACCCAAGGGTTGGAATAGGGATGATACTCCAAGTAGTCCATTTAAATATGTGGGGGAGGCACGTGGGCATTTGGTTTTGTAGCTGTATCATTGCCTAATTGTATGGAAGGGGCCATTTAAATACTACTTTAAAGAAATATTAAACTGCACACTGAGGGGCAGTTTGAATGAATCTCTCTCTCTCTCTCTCTCTCACACACACACACACACACACACACACACACACACCCATGCAATACGGCAGAGTAAATTTCAATGATAACAAAATAAAAACACATAACACTGCTTTCTGCAGTTCTCGTTTTTGTAAAAAAAAAACACAACCCAAAATCTGCAAAAAAAGAAAACCATTTTCTTAAAGCAGTTATAATTTATAATTATAATTTATAAAAATGCAGCCTTGGAATAAAAACACATAACCCCACTTTGTGTACTTTGTACACTTTGTGTCCTTTTTCCTTGGGGGAAAAAGCTACATCTGCAGGCAGGCAGGCAGGCAGGCAGGCAGGCAGGCAGGCAGGCAGATAGATAGATAGATAGATAGATAGATAGATAGATAGATAGATAGATAGATAGATAGATAGATAGATAGATAGATAGATAGATAGATAGATCTAAGACCCACATCATTAATGAGGATAATTCCAAGTATCATCTTTTCTGGTCTATTTTCTTTTCTGAAGGAGATAACTTAAAATGAATAAACAAACAGCCCAGTCCACCATAACTCCCTATGCAGCAAAGCAGTGGCGCCCACATGGCATCCAATGCAACACGTAAGGTAGTTCCTAGCCTCTGGAGGCCTCCTCAGGGCAAGGGTAGATTTTTTTTCCCTTACACAGGGGTAAGCCCCTGCCAACCCAGTGGGGATGTTCAGACCTGTGCCTGTGATAGCATCTGTGTAGACCCGTGAAGGTAGATCGAGCCTGGGGAAGGGGCTTGGATTTGGTGGATGCTGCTGCCACTGAACCCACCCCCTTCCTGATGTTAATCTGGGCTCATCCCCACCCCTGTTGCCACCCTGTTCTGCCCACCCAACCTTGTTCCGCCCAGCCCCTGCCTCCCTCCCACCCCTGCCAGGTCTTAACTTGGATGGTGGACATCTGGAGTCCTCTGTCACGTGGAGCTGACCACTCGCCACATCTGGTAGCGGCTAGCCCACACACTCTGGGTTGTTGCCTTTGCAACTACTGGAAAGCACCAAGCATTGCCGGAACACTCGTCCCAGCAGCACTAGCCACTGTTAGGAGTGGGCTGAAAGTGTTATGTTAATCCACTCCAAATTATGAGAAATTCCACTGTCAAAATTTTCAGCCACTTGAGTGTCTGAAATACAGAAAAGCAACAAAAGTCCTATAGCAGCTTAAGGACTAACCAATGTATTTTTAGAATAAACTTTCATGAATCAGTCCGCTTCAGCAGCTGCATGATAGAGTCCCCAACTTGTACTTGGTTCAGAACTAGAATGGTACTCTCAGTATTGTGGAAGGTCAACATCTAAAAGACAGATTGGCCACGATGCTGAGCAGGCTGGTGGAGGAGGTAATTTGAAACTTTGTGCTGTAGCCAATCACCCAGCAGAACAGGTGCACCTCTTTTCTGTTCAAATCCAGCTTGCCTGTTCAGTCTGGTGGAGGAAGAACTCGGGGTGCATAGGCTTTCATCTGCCAATGCTATGTTTATCCAGGATTGTGGAAACTGACACCCATTTCAGCTCATCACTGCTGGCTTTGGGTATTTTGGATTTCATGCAGTCCATGCATGAGGCCATCTGATGCAGGTTGCATCAGTGGCAGATTATGAGGGGTCAGGGGGCAGTTTCAGGGTGCCTTTTACACCAAGTCTGTCACTGTCACTTCCCTCCAACTTGCCACCAATGTAAGCCTCAGTGATCAGCTTCCCACTTGCACAAGAAGCAGATCATTTCCCTCATTACCGTGCTCCTTACTGATTTTTTTTGGGGGGGGGGGGGTGTCGTAGTTGTAGCACAGAAGCAGTGGACCCAAGACAGGATCAGGTGGCATTCTGGGTTGCACCTCCCCTGTTTCTGTATACACAAAATTCTGTGTTTTGTTTTTTTTTTAATTGAGGGAAAGAAAGCTACTGAAGTTTTACCCTGAATTGCAGAAATATGCATTTGCCTCTAGAATCTTTTCACACATCACACAGAGGCAAACCCTGGTTTGCCACAGAGTGTAACCTGAACTGGGAAATGTAGCCATTTGCTAAGACCACCATAATGTTTACAATATGCCATGTCATGTTTACATTTCTGGCCAGATGTTTTCAACATCTTGGGTGTAACAAAATGTGAGAAGCTGCCTTGAGCGGCCTGGAAGGAAAAAAAAAATACATTCTTCTGAATCAAAACTCGCAAAGGATGGAGGAGCCAACACAACTGGGCAGCCATCATGGCAATGTGCCCTTCTACTGCATAACCACTCATCCATCACAGGACAACATTCAAACAATGATTGCAGGGTTAGCCTACTCAATTAACAGCTCAACCCAATGTTTCTTTCCTTGGGCCTTACTCCCAGGTTAACATGCACAGGACTGCAGCATAAAGGGGTTTAATCAATCAGACAAATGTGAATGGCAACAACAGTCTGTGTCTATAAAATGACAGCCAGACCAACCCACCACAGTCTCGGCTGGCCGCTGTACAATTTGAACAGCTATGAACAGTAAATCAAGCAAGTGATTCATTCAGACAGGGTCTTCTACCATTTGACGGCCAGTGGGAGGCATTTTGTTCTGGCAGTAGATCTTTCAAGCACTCTGCCGGAAGGTGGACAAGCCAGGCGGTTGTTGAAACAGGCCAGCTAGGAAATGGAAATCTATTTCTGGTTTGTGCTTTCATCCAGCTTAGAGCTTGGGAGGTACTGGCAATGGCTGCTGGGATGCAGTCAGGTCATAGCTAGATAGTCTGGCAGATAGCTAGATAGTTTGCTTCGAAAGCAGCTGCTTTGTCACATAGCCAAGGTGTGAGATTCAAGCCAGGCATAAGGCCAACTCAAAGGTCACCAAGGTGGCATGGGAACCACTCCAATGAGGCCACTTCCTATGCCACTGCAGCAATGCCTGTAGGAAAGCATCTCATGCCCCTCACTTGGGGTCCATGAACTTAGTAGGGTAAGTGGGGGGGGGGGAGTCACTTCAGGCAAGCTCATGATAGAAGATGGTCCTTCAGCTACATTGTTCCCATGCCATTTAATTATTTGGCCCATATGTATTAAGATACACAAGCTCTGTCCCTTTTGGAGTATGGTGACAGCCACACAGGAGTCAGTTTCAAATGCTGGCAGCCTGCAGATTCCTCTTAAAATTCCAGCTGTCTCTACAAATGATCAACATGTGTGGTTTTTCCAGCCTACAACTGGAAGCAGACAAGTTCTCTTCTGAAATGTGCACCTGTGTTTTGCACATGGACTCTCTGTTTAGGATATTACTGTTGGCTGGATATACTCCCCTAGAAGTCATAGCTTTTGACTGCAATAAATCCACAAGCACCTAGCACGGCTTGGAACTTTTACTGTAATCAAAGCAAGGCCTGGTTCCTGCCTGGGCATAACTAACAATTGCTGAAATGGAACAGGAAGCAAAACACACTTCAAGCAACTGCTTTGCCCGTAAGGGACCACGTCAAAGTTACCATAAGGTCCAATAAGAGAACACCACTAAATTCACAATTGCCCGCAATAGATATTCTTCATGCTTCAACACGGACCTTATGAGCAAAAGACTCTTGGCAGCAAACAGTGGCACCTGGTGATAGAAGATAGCACTGCAGACCACAACAGCCACTTTCCTAACTTGTGAGGTGGGAGAATTGCAAAGAAGGACACCTAGTGGTTGAATTAGGTCTCCTAAAATTAAAGAGGGTACCAAGATTACAGCTCTCCAAATTATCTATGGAAACCCTCCTCCAACATAGGACAAGAAGACAGAAGCAAATGACCAAAGAGACAGGAAAAAGCAGTCGCACAAGAGGAGATGGAAGGGTATGGTCAGAAGGAACATGACAAGATGGGGTCAGAAGGTTGTCAGGTCAGGCACTGGCTGAGGGCCAACACCTGGCAAAGGCCAGACTAGGCCTGAACCCCCAGGATCAGTGGTGGCAGTGGCATGAGTTAGCCAAGAAACTTGCATAGCCGCTGTACCCAGAACTTGCATCCATAAATGGGAATAACCCCCAGAGGCCCCCATGTCATCATGAGACCTCTCATGGATACTCTCACGGACGTGGGGAAAGAGGACCGTCACATGGGTCTCATGGCCACAATAGACTCACACAGCTGCTTCCACTCACCACATTGGCCAATGAACTTTCTAGAGGAATCTTTCTAGATCTTTAAAATGTGTTGCATATGCTTTTAATCTTAGCTTTATGTAATTTAACAAACAGATCATGTGGTAGTGAAAGCATCTAACTTATTCCCCCTTAATTGCCATACTCCATTTCTTTTTCCATTTTATAACAGTATCATCACATCAGTATAAATCCTCCCTGGGTTGCACGGTGATACCAGCAATGGCAATTTGTTCTTCTGCTTTCGTTGACGATGGCAACGTCAAATTTTTTTGCAATTTTGCCATGAAACCAACAAAAGGCACATAACTCTAGCTACATTCTGAGGAACAGCTGGTACAAGCAATTGTCATTCATAAGATCATTCATCTGGGCATCAGAGGTACATTAGTTGCTAATGCCAAGCTGTTCTTAGGGCAATTCTCTCATTGCAATGGACATGGTGAGTGGGCAGAGTAAGTTCATGCCCACTGGCCCCACCCACTACATCACCAGTTTTGTGTTCTGCAAAACCTGTGAAACAGCCTACATTTGTATGTGCGGTTGGGGACCAGTAAAGAGGTAGAGTCCCCAGTCATGTGCACGCAGCCTATATGTGTACAATGTTTCACAGGTTATGCTGAGTGCACACAGGGGATAGGCACAGGGCAAGCTGGTGCAAATGAGTGCAATCTCATTCTTCTTCCTACACATGTTCATGGCCATGTGTGAAGAGTCCTCGTGTTATACAGCCTTCCACTGACCTCAAGTTCTACATGGCAGAAACGAGGAAACATCAGAACAGTTTTTTTTTCTGTTTCTGTTCCGGAGAATCCTGGAGTTATCCGGAATCTCCCAGCGTCCCTTGCTATGAGAACACCACACTGGCTTCTTTGAAATCAGCTTGCCCATCCTGCCTGATCTGTGCCACCACCCCAGCTACTCTCAGTTCACATTTCACGTACAGTCAAGGTGAATCCCAACCTGACCACAAGACCATCATCACCCAGCCTCAACCCCCAGCAGAAATCTTCCACCACACAAGAATCCCTCAGCTGGAAGGTAGCCCATTTGGAAATTATTAATAGTATTATTATGTGACACTTCCTTGAAGGTAGAAAGTTTGAAAGAGTACCGATGTAGAGGGTTCTGCCTCTTTGATTTCCATCCAATATTCTTCTCATTATCCAAATAAAGTAATGCAAATGAAAACCCTGGTACTTGATTAGACTCTGCGGCTTTTCCGGTAACCGAAGCAAACCTGAGCCAGGAAACAAGCAGCCATGCAGTGCACCTTTTATGGCAGACACAAGATATCTTGTGTCTTAGGCACAGGGGTTCCTCACAGAAGCTCAGCTCCCACTATCAGTTTCTCAGTGCACACAGCAGCTGCTGCGGTTGCTTTCATTATTTTTTTTTTTAAACGGTATCAATTAGAACAAAAACATATACTTATCTGGGACTGACACAGGTATGCTCCTGGTGGAGCAATGCATGCTCAGTGTGATGAGACTCACCCTGCACATTGTTTCTGAAAAGCAGCACAGATATGTCCGACTTGCCCATCAGTTTAATTGAGCAAGTGCAAGAGAAAAATATCATTTTTTCCTTATATTTTCATTTGCGTGGTTCATTTTTTGTTTCATTCTGATTTTAATTCTGTTTGCTTTTGTTGGAATTTTGGATGAAACCAACACTCTGGATGAAACCAAGTGCTCTGTCCTGGCACCTGAGACCCGCCCTCTATGATCCTTGCAGGAGGTGTAGTTCTTAACGCTATTTCCTTCTTGCCCTTTCCTGCTCTCTCTCTCTCTCTCTCTCTCTCTCTCTCTCTCTCTCTCTCTCTCTCACACACACACACACACACACACACACACACACCATCACTTCAGGAGGATGGCACATCTCCCCACACACACATCCATACAAAGGGAACAGCTTTAGGGCCCGCTGTTCCACAAGTAGTAGGAACCTCTAACCACTCAAACTCGGTCTTCTTGGAAACTGTGTAATTTTGGACACTCGTAATCTTGGAAACTGTGAGTATAGTGTTTCTTTTAAAACCTTAGCTAGCCTCTGTTCCTGTGTATGTTAATTGATAGCAGCCTAGCAGGGTGGTGGATTTTGCCATAGGAAAAGAGTCCTTCTACTGACTGCTCTGCTTCCTCCCCTCTTTTCCCAACAGTTTTTCCCATGCATTTTTAGTTTCATTTTTAAAAGTAAAATGTGAATAATAGTATATAATAGTAGCTTCTGGCAGGAGTCTGGCATGTGCGCCCACTTCCACATTTTAATTACCCAGATGCCCTGGGTACGTATGCCCTGGCTGCCACATTACAGGAGAGGTTGGGTTTAAAAATAAAATGGACTGCCACAATGAACGAACGATATATTGTGGGAAATGATCATTTAATGAGCCTCTGACCGCCTGCAGCTGCTGGCGCTCACAAAGCCTGGTTCGGCCACAGTTTGCAGGATGTGTGCCTGGCGATGATGCTATCACTGGGTGATGCCGTGGATCGGGAAGTCAACTGCTCGACAGCTGATGGATGAGCCAAGGAAGCAGGGACAGAGGGGCAAGTGGATTTAAGGAGAGGACAAGGCAGGCACAGGGCAGAGGAACGAGGAGGGATAAAGGAACAAGGAGAGATGGCGAGAAAAGGAGACAAAGAGAGACTGAAAGGTGAGGAGGGGGAATGAAGATGGGAGAAAGGATGCAGGAACAGGAGCTACCAAATAACAGTGCCGTGGTTAGAAGGCTGGTAGAAGTGGGAAGGACTGGTGACTTCTACCAAGAGAGCGACTAAAATGATTACGGGGCTGGGGCACCTTCCCTATGAGGAAAGGTTACAGCTTTTGGGCCTCTTCAGTCTAGAAAAGAGGCGCCTGAGGGGGGACAGGATTGAGACATACAAAATCATGCAGGGGATGGACAGAGTGAAGAGAGAGATGCTCTTTCCCTCTCACATAACACCGGAACCAGGGGACATCCACGAAAGTTGAGTGTTGGGAGAGTTAGGACAGACAGAAGAAACTATTTCTTTACCCAGCGTGTAATTAGTTTGTGGAACTCCTTGCCACAAGATGTAGCAATGGCATCTTGCCTGGATGCCTTTAAGAGGGGATTGGACAAATTTTCTTGAAGAAAAGTTCATTACGGGTTACAAGTCATAGTAGGTATGTGTAAGCTCTTGGTTTTCGAGGCAAGCTGCCTCTGATTGCCAGATGCAGGGGAGGACACCAGGACACAGGTGTGCCTGTTGTCTTGTGTGCTCCCTGGGGCATTTGGTGGGCCACTGTGAGATACAGGAAGCTGGACTTGATGGGCCTATGGCCTGATCCAGTGGGGCTCTTCTTATGTTCTTAACTACAATTCCCAGGAAGCCTTGCAGGTCTCTTGTTATCTGGTGTGCTCCCTGGGGCATTTGGTGGGCCACTGTGAGATACGGGAAGCTGGACTAATGAATGGGCCTATGGCCTGATCCAGTGGGGCTCTTCTTATGTTCTTAACTACAATTCCCAGGAAGCCTTGCAGGTCTCTTGTTATCTGGTGTGCTCCCTGGGGCATTTGGTGGGCCACTGTGAGATACGGGAAGCTGGACTAATGAATGGGCCTATGGCCTGATCCAGCAGGGCTGTTCTTATGGTGAAAAAAAGGATGCATAGGAATCCCATGAAGTGTGGACAAAGAGGGAAAGGATGAGAAAGAGGAACACGGCGAGAAGGGGTGGAAAGGACAGAGGGAGTTCAAGAAAGAGAACGCTGTATTGAGAAGAATAAAAGCAATTCACAGGTTTACAATATTTTACAATATGTTTTAAATCTACACTTGAAAATGTTAAAGTGTGAGCATTAAGAGAGAATAAATGTGTTTGTAAATATGTGGGTCCCAGACCTACATTCATGAGGAAGCCATAACTTGCTGCGTTCTTTTCAGGTGTACTTTCCATGGCAAAGCCAGGTTTACTAGTGCGTAAAGTCCTAAACATTAATCTTTGCTGCTGGATTCGTTGTTTGTTTGTTGTCTTTATTTTTAAATCAAATCACCACTGGGGATTTTGGGGATAGATCTTCACATATATGCAAAACATCTTGAACAAGATAATTCACTGTTTACAGGGTCACAATCAAAAGTCCACCAGAAGAACAGGAAATTAATGGACTGGACGCAAGAAAAACAAGAGAAAGGCAATCACAAAGTAATATGGAAAAATGGATTCCGAACCCTAAAGAAAAAGAGCTTAAGAAAGAAAATGCAGCACAAAACAAGTCAGTGGTTTTAAGGCTTTTTAAAAGAAGAAAGAGAAGGAGAAAGTGGATAATATAATTCTTGTTATAAGATCACTCTGAATATAACTCTGCTGGAAATGGACAGATCACATTCTTAGAACATTTTTCATTCTGGCCTACTGAAAAAGACTCCATCTTTTCACAACTCTGCCGTGGTTGAGTGGGGACTTGAATACACATCTTCCTATTCCTAACACTCCACTCCAACCATACTGGCTTGCAGTGGTATCTCTGGAGTAAGAGTAGGAAAGGCCCTTGTCTGAAACTCTGGCTAGCCACAGTCAGTCAGCACTGACAAATACTGGACAAGATAGACCCATGGTCAGACTCAGCATAGCACATCTGTATGTTCCCAGTGCACTGAGATACTCAGGTTTCAGTAGGATGCACATGTATTTACATTTACTCAATTTGTTAATCACCGAGTTATGTGCACAGCAGAGCCACTAACCCGCTAAGGCTGCAATCCTAACCACACTTTCCTGAGAGTAAGCCCCATTGAACAAAATAGGACTTACTTCTGAGTAGACCTGGTTAGGATTGTGCCCTAACACTCATAATCACTTGACAGCTGTAATAACAGGACAGAACCACCACCCCCATGACATGCTGGAGAACTGCATGTCATTCAGGCCACATTCCAAGCCTATGGCTCTCCAAATTCTTTCTTGGCTGTGCTAGCAGCGATAAATGTAAATAGGAATTATGGGGCTTGACTTCAGAACCATCTAGCTAGCATACCAAGCATGTATGCTCTGCCATAGAGTTATGGCCCTTTCCAGGCCACAAATGGGCTTCAAGATCTTTTTATTTAAAAGCAGCAATTGGAGAGGACCTGTCATGAAATCGGCATCCAGTGACCTACCTTGAGGCTTGGGTTTGGTCAGCTTCCCACAGGGCTTTGAGATGGTGACTGTCTTCTGGCAGTCTGCGTTGTGTAGAGCTCGCTTGAGATTCCCAGTTCGAGTCTTCAAGGCAGTGTTCAGGTCACACTCTCCCCATGCTTGGAACTGGTATTTACACTCCGCTGCAAAGAAGGCACGAGCGCGTTTTAATTTCAGCCACTGAGAAAGAGCAAGTTCAAAAGAACTTTCTCATTGGATTCGATATCTCCCAAGTTTATTTTTCTCTATCTTTTATGAACACATGTTGGGAAGGTGACATAGGACCAGTGGTGTATTTGGTGGGCAGGTCAACAGGTGCAAGTGCTTCCAGGTGGCATGACTTCCCCCTAGCCATGCAGACCCAAGGGCACCTGAGTTCACTGCTCCCTTCTGAAGGCCTTCAGAGGGCTAGAGAAGCCACGCATGGCTTCCCTGACCCTCAGAAGGCTTTCTAAGGCCTCCGAAGAGCTTTAAAACCTTTAAAACCAAGAAAACCAGAAGTGACATTTTAAGGTCCTCCAGAAACCTTAGAAGGCCTTCTGAGGCCAAAGAAGTCATGTACAGCCTCTCTGGCCCTCAGAAGACCTCCAGATGTGATGTGACTGGTGGGGCACCTTGGAGCAGCACATTGGCCAGGCCCACCACTGCATAGGACTGATTCAGGTGGTATTTTCACTACTGACCCAGCCCCACACGGGTAGAGAAGTGGATGCTCGCAACATGTGCACATCCTGAGTCAACTCTGGGGGAATTCTCTCTCTCATGGGGGGCATGGTTCGTGGCAAGTTATCACTCAATTATTCTAACAACGGAGTAGTTCTGCTTAAACCTCTGCTGGTATAATTTGAACTCATTATCTCTGCCATTCCCTCAGGAACAGGGGTGAACAGCTCTTTCCTCCCCTTCCTTAAAATATCCTTTTGGATATTTGATGAGTTCAATTCATCTCCTTTAACTGCACCTTAAATGTGCCTTGTTCTTTCAGCCTTACCTTACATAATTCACATTCTGGGGCCTGGACCATCTTTGTAGCCTCTTTTCACCTTCTTCAATTTGACAGTGTCCTTCTGAAATATGATGCCCATATATGAGCAGCACTGAAGATGAGGAATAAAAAGTGTTGACTGTCAAAGTGCCATGACTTCTCACATCTTGGGAAATGGGTCTGCTGATCAGAATTTCCCAAACTGTGGGTTGCCACCTGATGGTTGGTGGGTCGTGAAACTGACAAGCCGGTAGCTGACAAAGAAAATGTATTGAGCTCTATGGAAAGTGAAACTGAGCCGCACTTGCACTTGCATTTCCTCACAAGTAGGAGACCGCGCCTCAGTCCATTTCAAAAGGCAGGCTGAGAGGAACGTAACATCATCAGACCAGACCCGATCCAATGAACACAGGTCCCAAAAAATACTCAAGAAGGAAATCCCTCCCTTCCAAGCTTACAAGGGAAATGTATTGAGCCCTATGGAAAGCAAAACCGAGCCACACATGCACATTTACTTGTGAGTAGGCAAACGTGCCTTGGCTCCTATCAAAGCCAGGCGAAGGGGGACGCAAGACCTAGTTGTGGACTGACCATTAGGTCCGATGGGGCAAAAGCCCCAGATGCGTGGCACCAGGACCCTGTGGAAGCCTCTCTGAGGCTCCCGACGGGGGCAGAAACTGTGCTTCTGGTTTTCCGGAAGCACAGTTTAAAGAGTGGGGGAACCTCACAGAAGTTTCTCTGACACAGGTGGGGGTCGTGTGAGGCTCTGTGAGCCTCAGGTGAGTAGGAGGGGCAGATTTCTGTGCAGGGGGCAGCTTTAGCCCATGGGGGCGCCATCGCGGACCTTTGCCCTGGGTGCATGGCTGCGGAGGTCCGCTACTGGCAAGGCCACCAGAGTGGTCTCAATCTGATGTACATGGAGTTCAACAAACGCTCCAGAGCAGCAACTGGTAAGGTGAAACTTTTTTTTTTTGGGGGGGGGGGTATCATAAAGCTAGGTGGGTCCCAACAGATTGTCTTCCTTCCATGACACTAGCACAGCGCTTCCCAAATGTTTTAGCACTGGTAAAACATGTTTTAAAATGACAAAATTCTCCTCCATTCTCTCTATGCATAATCTTCAATGCCTCAGTCATGTCCCTCCTGCGTTATCTTTTTTCTAACATGGATCCCCTGAAACATTATAGCTTTTCCTCCTAAGGAAGGTGCTTCAGGCCTCTGATCAATTTGATTTCCCTTTTGCATCTTTTCCAGCTCTGCAAGATCCTTTGTCTACAGGTTTATAATTGCCTGCTGGTATGTTGCAGACTGTAGAAATGCACAAAAAAAATGCCAGACAATTACATATATCAAGAAGATGCCTCAATATAATACAGCAATGTGGTTTTGCCACTTCTCTATTCAGATGGAGCATCTCATGCTATCTAAGCTGGAAAGCATCTTTGCCCGGCACGGATTGCAATATCACTTTCATTGTGCCTCTGTATCCAGGATTTGAAATTGTTCTGGAAAGATTAATTAAGCACACCTTCAAGCGCTCCTCCTGCGAGATAACTACATACGGAAGAATCTCTGCAAATAATGAATGCGTCAAGTGAGGTCGTAACAGCCAGTATCTGTAATTTTCTACAGCCTGAAAATGGGATTGCTAAGAAAGCCAGAAACCAACTGCAGATATCACAGCATCCGAGAGCCATCTGGAAGAGACTTAGGCACAATCCTAACCAAGTCTACTCAGAAGTAAGTCCTATTTTGTTCAATCGGGCTGACTCTCAGGAAAGTGTGGTTAGGATTGCAGCCTCAGAGTCACAATTCACAGGGGAAGGGAAAATAAAACAGGATACCGGAAGTATAAGCCAATCCTGCGGTCACAGAGAATATGTTCCAAGAAATTCCACAAATTCCACTAAACACATTTGCAGATTTTTGGCCTGAGAAAAAGATCCTACAGTTCAGTTTGAATGACATTTTGAGTGAAATTCAATGGTTATTCTAGACCAGGGGTGGACAAATCCTGGCCCTGAGGCCATTTGCAGCCCTTGGGGTCCCTCAATACGACCCTCAGGGAGCCCCCAGTCTCCAATGAACCTCTGGCCCATCAGAGACTGTTGGAGCCTGCGCCGGCCCACGACTGCTGTCAATACAGTCAGACACAAGCTGTAGGCCAAGTTAGAGTAAGGCCTTTTATAGTCTCCATGTGTTTTCTGCTTTTCCCTGGGCATTATTTTAACCCCGCCGCCCCATTGCCTCTAAACAACTTACAGCCCAATCCTAACAGGCAGCCCAATCCTGAGCTGCCCAGGGCACCCCCTCTCAGCAGCACCACGAGGGCTGCTGCCAAATCCAGAGCCTCCCACGATGCCGTGGGAATCACCTCGGAAGTAGGGGACATTCAGCCCCTTCCCCCGGGTAAGGGAGGCAGCCCCGCAATGGCACTCGTAAAGTAAAGGCGCTTGTGTAAGGCACGCAGCCTCCAAAAGCGCCTAGGATCCTGCAGAGCAGAGCTCCCTGAATCCTCCTCCCGCCCGCCCCCAGGCATGCCTCTGGCATGCCCCCTCCCTGTGTCATGCTGGCCTTTCCCCTCCCCGGAACACCCCTGTCCCCGCCCTGTTTGCTGTTCCGCAGCCCAGCGGTCACAAGCACCGAGCTGCAGAATGTGGGTGCCCGCCAGGTGGTGGTTCAGTGCCAACCGGCGCTGAGCCACCTCCGGTGGGAGCCCGGCAGTAAGCCCCGTAAACGTGCCTGACTGCATATTTGTGACTGTGGTCCGCGCCGCGGAGGTGCGGTGTGGACCATAGGATTGGGCCCTTATGTCTGTATGTGTTTCTGGCTTGCTGTGTATGGCAAAGTTCATAGTTCTCATGTGGTTCTACATGCCTGCATTATAGTTCTCGTGTGTATTATAAATAAGCTCAGTAAAATTCATTCATTCACATAAGTTCCATCTCTAATGTATTCATTTATGTAAATTTATTCAAATTTATTCAAATGAACCGTGAATTTATTCTTTTTTCCCCAGCCAGATAGATGACGTGGCCCTCCTGCCAAATGTTTACCCACCCCTGTTCTAGACCACAGGTTTCAAACATAAAGGCCATGGGGTGGATCCTGCCCATGGAATCTCTGTATTCAGCCCCCATGAAAATAAAACTCTCTCAGTGGCACCTTTTCAGAAGCACTGTTTCTGCTGAGGCTCTGGGAGGCAGAGATGGAAGGGGGCCTAAGAAAGCAATAAATGCTATGAAAAACGGGCAAACCAAGAGGGGTGAGAGAAGGAGACACTGCAGGGAGAACCCAATTATCACTCAGGCCACCCTTTCAAGCAGTGCTGCTTCTGCACTTGAGAACTGGGCTCTCCCACATCTTGAAAATATGATCAAGATTTGCATATTTTCTCTTTTGTCATTGCAATTAACGAGTTCCTGTGTGAGAACACAGTGTCCATTTCTCACAGATGCACAAACAACACCAGTTGCATGTTTAGTATTTGTGCTGATCCAAAGTGCTCTTCTCCTTTCTCAACAACTTCGTCTTTGAAAATGGAGTGCTGTTTTCATGGGAGGGGATTTTCGGGGGGGGGGGGATTTTCTCTTGTGGAGAGCAAAACGTATGGAACTCTTGAAGCTCTATTGAAATTGCAGTGGCTATCTTTTTTACACAAGTGCTTGTTTCTGGCCATAATCTGCTTAATGACATCACTTCCTGCTTAATGACATCAATTCCGGTCCTCAGCCCTCAGTGTATTTATACTGGGATTTTCACCTTCTTTATTCTGTATCAAAATATATGCGCGCCAAGAAGATCAGGACAGAAGAGAAAGGATTAATTTAATAGGATTGCATGCTCAGATCTCCAGCAAATGCAAGCAACAGAATGATGCTCCTAATTACTGTATCACCCTTGCGGTATCTTCTTATCAAGCTGAATCCCTCCTGCTTAGAATTTCTCTTTGTCCTAGAGACTTTGATGATCTAATTAACCCGCTCAACCTGACATGGCCATCTTTTTAATTTTTCCTCTGATCATTTTTTAACTCCTGGGGAGATGACAAATGAAGCTTGAAAACTCACTTGGTTTTTGCAGTGCCGCCAAAGACCATCTCATTGAGTCAATGACACTTTAAAGGAAATGGATTTTTATTGTTGTTGTCAAAGGACAGAGTGCCCATCAAAAGAGGATTAAGGTCCTTGGCCTATCTCTCCAGTGAGTGATATCCTGTGGTCTAGATTATGTCTGGGCATAAACTACTTGGTTATGTGTACACGTTTTTCAAGCAGTTCAGTTATTACAGTTCAGAAAGCCCCAGAAATTCTGCTTACAAAAGAAGAAATATAGGGCATGTCATCCATGTCACTCTTTCTTTGGGGCATAGTAGATCCCACTCACCAGAGTTAATATCCCTCTTATTAATCAAATGAACATATCAGGAGTGACATCAGGGCATCATTTGAGTCAGGCATTGGCTGAAGGCCCATGCCTATCAGAAGGTTCACTTGACTGGCTCGACCTCCGGAACTCTTAATGTTGGTAGCAGTTGTATTGCCCAATTTGCAATCAGGGATAGATGAGGTGGTCCTGAGGAGTCCAATCAGGCATTGCTCCAAGTTCTAAGCAACCTGGTGTCAGTATTGGACCCCATTTCCAGACTGCAGCCCTACACTTAGCGCAACGATTTATAATCATAATCTGGCCCCTGGGTTCCTTACCGCCAAATTGCTTCTTCCAGTTGCAGGGGATCTTACACCTTTGTGTCTTCATTGTTTGTTTACAGTCCACTCCACTCCGGGTGCCCTCGCGAGTCCCCAGCCCACAGTCGCCACTGGTCGGGACACAGACGCTCCATTGCCATTCCCCACAGTCGGACTTCTTCACCTTCTTCTCTGGAAACAACGACAAGGAACAAAACAAAAACCAGAAGGAAATAATGCTCAGGGCGCACTTATGACAACGGAATCTTAACAAAAACTCAGAACATACAAAATAGGTGATAAGGATTCAGTTTTTAAGTGCTAATACTTATTAACTAATCTTTACATTTGAAAGCACTAAAGACATATGAAATTGAGATCTTGTGCATGCAGACTTCACAGGGCAGGTTCTCTATCCCTGAGTGATGATCCCTTCCCTGGAACTTATTAACAGCCTCAAATCTCTAGTAACCTCCAGTGGCATAAATCAGTGGCTCCCAGTCTTAAATAATGGTTGTGTAAAGTATTGCAAGTGGAGTTGGCAACCTTCAGTCTCGAAAGACTATGATATCGTGCTCTGAAAGGTGGTTCTGGAACAGCATCTAGTGTGGCTGAAAAGGCCAATTCAGGAGTGACAATCCCTTCCACACTGGGAACAAGTGCAGTCTGTCCCTGGTCTGTCTCCCTGGCTATGGGCCTTCCTTCTTTGCCTCTTAGCCTCAGACTGTTGGCCAAGTGTCTCTTCAAACTGGGAAAAGCCATGCTGCACAGCCTGCCTCCAAGCAGGTCGCTCAGAGGCCAGGGTTTCCCACTTTTGAGGTCCACTCATAAGGCCTTCAGATCCCTCTTGCAGATGTCCTTGTATCGCAACTATATGGCAAGCACTATAATGTCAAAATATGCAGAGGAGAGACGTTTGGTGTCTTCTTTTTTCAAATAAGAGAAGCAGGAAACGTGAAATATTCTGAAGACTGATGGGACCCTTTCTCAACATGGAAAGTCTTGACATGTTTCTTCCCAGGAAACAGACATGAGATGCACAAAGCTCTCCTGCAGCAGTTCCTCTTTATATGCAGGAAGGCTGCTGAAAAGGGATGGGGATAAGCAGTAGGGGATCCACTGCTCATAGGAGTGAACATAGGAGGTGAGGCTGGAACACGGACTGTATTGTCACCATCACCTTCTTTGGTATAACATGGATATAAACAGTGTATTTTTCCCCATTGTGTAATGACATTGTTTTATCTGTATGCTAACAGCCCGGTCCTCCCTAACTTCACCCATGCTGATGCAGCCACAACTTCTACCTGGATAGGTGGAATGTCTGGGCAATTCTGGAAAATGCATGGAGTGACTGACTGGTCCAGCCAGTGACTGCATCTCAAATGAAAGCAGCGCAAGGTTTCTGTCTCCGCTGGGCCTTTTGCACCAGCGGATCAGAAGATCTGCAAGCGCAACTGGCCCATAAGACTGGGACGTGAAACAATAACACAGTAACTGGAATAGAATAAGTTCAGTTTCTGCCCTGAATTCTTCTTAGCTGTTCCCTTTTAGTCTCTGATCCTTCCAGTCTTTGATGTTTGCAGTCTGTTTTCCACATTTCTGTCCCACCACCTGTTACGTAAAAATCCCCTTTTCTCTTCCAAGTTGTGTTTTTATATCTAGTTATGTATTTTGGACTATACAGACCAAGCAAGCAGGCCACTCCTCCCCCAGCACATGTTTCTAGGGGCCATGGCCAAGCTACAAGCACATGAATTACACAACCCCCAATTCCTTGCAGGTCAATGTAGAACCTAATCACTGTGTCTCCTGATTATGCAAAACAAGCATGCACCTATGGAGGAGGAAGTCTATTGTTCTTTTGTTGTAGCTTTAACACTCTTAAGCACCTTATGCAAATTGCCTCCCACCCCCAGAAGGTCAGCCTGGCTGGTAAGCTGCCTTCCTTCCGGTTCATCACATACTCCACGTGTACCATTGTGTGTTACTGAGCATGCCCACAGCTCTGGGATACTTCTGGTCAGTTTAGATTGACTTCCAGGTCAAAGACAACTTTTAAGAGAGAACTCAGAGCACATGCGGTCTCTCTCTGATTGCTCTCTTGCGAGAGTGGTCCTGCGGGACTCTTCCTCCAACTGCCCCCCCCGACAGGTAAATATATCGTGCGTCTAAACTTCCCCCCCTTCTTCCCTACCTATCCCTCCCTTCTCCCCCATCTTTAGTCAGCAACTGGGTTTAGCAGATTAAGGAACCCCTAAAATACCTTCCTACACCCTATCCATTTCTGTTTCCTTTTCGGATGCACCCAAATACATAGCACATGCATCCACCACGAGTTAGGTACACCAGACAAGTATATACTTATCGATTCTCCATGTGTATTATGTTACCTTTGTGTGTTTTTGCAATAAAAATATAATCCTTTGATTGAAAGTTACCTTCCTCCCAGTCTCCTCTTTAAGCTAAACAAGGGATTTCTTTGCTCTACGCTGTCTTGTATCCAGCCTATGGTTCCAAAAGTTTCCAGAAGGCTAATATAAATAATTCCCCTAAACAAAACAGCCTTTTTGGTAACACACCCATCTCCTGGAGCCTGCTTCCTTGCTCTGGAATCTCCTCCTCGTCACTTCATCTCCACTCATTTCTATTCCCCCTTACCTTCTTTCTGCCCCAACTTCTACTTTCTTCTTCTTCTCCTCCCAAACTGCTCCTCCACTCACATTTTATCCCCTTCCCTTTCTAAAACTAGTATTCAGTGCCTATCAAGACAGGCATTACATCTGTCTCCCTTGTATCGGTGAGCTGTGGCTTGTCCTACTTTATGGCAGAAGATTGGATAGGTTTTTTTTTTTTATCCTTCCATTTGTTTCAGAGCTCAGTCCAAATGTTGTGCTTAGCTGGTGTAAGTCACTTCCAAGTGACTTTCCTGAGTAACGCTGGCTTCTCCATGCCAGATCCAGGCTGGCGATGGGTGACTATGCACCGGCCTGGGGAGGCCAGTGCAGAGGGCTGGGGAGAATGATGGGAAGAATGAGGACATTTCAGTGTGGGGGAGTGTGGACTGGAAGGTGGACCGGACCCAGGAGGAGGGTGGGACCAGCCTCCAGCACTTAGACTGGATCCTAACCCCGCAGCCCCATGTTATGACAGGGTGCTCAGAACCGTGCCAGCAATTTAGTTGGCGCAGATCTGAGTAGCACCATTGAGGTGACTGGGACATTACTTAGGATAAGGGGATAAATATTGGCCTACCTATTCCAAAGTAGGATAGGATTAGGTTGCCTGTCATGCATCATCCAAAGGTTGTTTAAACAGATATACACAAAGGAAGTGCATTTGAAAATGTTTCCCAATAAGTTCAGGTAGAATACAATTTTTTTAAGAAACAGCTTTACCTCCAACTTGCATAAAAGACACAGTCCTCCATTCAATTTGGTTTTGTTCCTGTCTTTTATTGCCATTTACTGTATATTTGTATTAACAATGCTTTTTAGTTGCTATTGTATACTACATTCAATCCCCCCAAAACATTGCTTCAAAAAAAAAAAAAATTAATACATTTATAACAGACAAGGGAAGAGAAAGCTGTGGGTACTCCCACTTTTTCAAACATCTATTAATATGATTAATTTTTTTTTAAAAAAAACCTTACCTGGTTTTTCCTTTTTGCCAGCCTCAGTAGTGCTCACAGCAGCAAGCAGGAAAATAAATGCAAGGAGGACAGCCGTAAATATCTGACACTGTTCCTGCTGTTTCTGCATCCTGGAAATTAACAGAAAAGAATAACATCAGACATCAAAGCATCAAATCACATCAATGAGACTAAAAGAACCATTTCAGGGACCCATAATGCACTGCAAATAGACCCATGTTCAGGGATCAGACACTTGGCAGGAGGTCTGGTCTAGAGGGTAGAGCCTCCATTTGCCTGAATATAACCTCCGAAGGTCGCCAGTTCGAGGCCATCAGCACCGTGCGACCTTGAAGCAGCTGACAAGCTGAGCCGAGTTATTCCATCTGCTCTGAGCGTGGGAGGATGGAGGCCAGAATGTGAAACCAGATCAAGAAAGTAACACCTGAATGTTGTGGTTTCTTGTAAGATAGAACATTCTTTCTAATTGTAAAAATCCCTCCGGGAATTTAATAAGCCTGCCTATGTAAACCGCCTTGAATAAAGTCTTGAATAAAGACCAAGAAAGGCGGTATATAAATACCTGTATTATTATTATTATTATTATTATTATTATTATTATTATTATTATTATTATTATTATTATAATATAACGTGGAAAGTTGGTAGTGATAGCTATCTTATAGCCCAATCTTATCTCCCACCCCGCCCTGCTGGTGCAGCTGCACAAAAAACGAGCAGGCTGTATCAAGTGGGGAACAGGACAGATTGGATGTCTTCAGAAAGGGAATTTAAATCCCCTTACGCCTCTGTAAGCCTCCCGCTCTGCAATGGGTCCCCTTGGATCTGTGCCAGCAATTTTGCTGGCGCAAGTTGGAAGAGAGAAAGGTGGGTGAGGAGGCTGCCCAGGGAGGGGATAGCATCCAGCATGTGCCATCACTACCAGATCCACTCCCTCCCACATCCTCCTCTCCACCCCTTTCTGCCCCCTCCCCACCCAGTTTCATTCCCCTGGTACCAAGAGATGCTAATGGGACCGAAAGACACCAAACGACCATAAAATTGTATAATACGCGGTGGGGTGAGTTTTTTTGGCAATTATTTTGGCTGCCTCAAACAGGGGAATTTTGCTATGAGCAACTGATTGACAGAACTTTTTTTGCAGTTTGCTATGGCAATCAAAACAACATGAAGACATTTGCAACCAGTGTCAGTAGTCGCTGGGAACAGGAGACACTTTTCTTTAACCATGAAAACGAACGTGAAACAAGCTCAGTCATTTCTACAGAGCCCTAAGCCAAACACACACACACATACACAAACAACCAATTGGGAAAAAAATATCATCCACAATAAACAACAGCTTTCAACACCACCAATAACCCAAGGCAAGGATTAAGAACAAAAGTAACAATGATGGGAGATTTTCACTAGTAGCACTTAACAGCGCACCTGTAATTTGGAAGTAAAATCCAAATTGGCTGTAAAAACTGTGTATTTCATTGGGAGGTCATTCTCTGCCATATTTTGATTTGCATTAACTACATTCACACAGATGCACAAATAACACAAGTGACATGTTTAGCATTGTGCTGACCCAAAGTGCTTTTCCCCTATGTCTCAACAACTTTTTTGCCTTTGAAAATGGAGTGGCCATTTCTGCTATTTTCATGAGAGGGGATTTCATTTGAGGGCAGAATTTTCTTTGGAGTACAAATTATAGAACTTCTGAAGTTCTGTTGAAATTGCTGTGCCCATCTTTGTTTTTTTCAAGATGGCTTTTTCTATTTCCCTTGTATACACACACACACACTATATATATATGTGTATATATATATATATACACTATATATATATATATATACATACATACATTATATGTTACATGTTGTTACTAAGGGCCCAATCCTATCCAACTATCCAGCACCGGTGCAACCACAATGCATCTCCAAGGTAAAGGAACAAATGTTTCCATTGAGGCGGCCTCTGTGAATGCCTCTCCACTGTAGGATGCAATGCACGCCCCATTGGCACAGCTGCCAATTGGCACCAGCTCTGGAAAACTGGATAGGATTGGGCCCTAAGTGATGAGACCTATGGCCAAATATCTGAATCATTTAACCATTGGACAGCAGTACCCTCAAGTTGATATAGTTCCTGCAGGTAACTGGAATACCTTCTAAGGGGGCATTCCATTGCAATATGATGTAAAGTTTGTGGAACATTCCCACAGTCACAATGAAGCTGTGCTGCAGGTTCAGCGCAGCAAACGCCAATGTGGGCAAAAGTGGTGAAGGGGGGTATTTCTTCAAAACTTGTGTTTCTCCCTCCACACCCAAGAACAGAGAAAATCAGCAAAGATGCAGGAAACAGACGTTTTTGATCAACACCATTTAGTGTTGTGTTTGGAAACACCCATGTACTCTTCAGTGACCTGAGATGTTGCTGTCACCACCATATTGGAAAAGGCGGTCAGGTGGTCCTTAGTGAGATGACAACAGTATCTAAAGCAGCCTGAAGTCTTCAGCTGCAAAGCTTCAGGTTCATACTGAAAACATACTGAAAACATACTGAGGACTCTGCTCCTAATGCATCAAGGCAAGAAGCAATTCTCACCACGAATGGAGTGAAATGTGTCTGCAAATGTCATCTGGCGCTTTTAAGCGGCTCCTGCTGTCAGCTATCTTGCCACACTGTCACAGAATTGCTACTGATGTGGACAACTGGGAAGGGAACCCTTGCGTTTGGGAGTGTCAACAGATACCTTGAACAGTGCTGTCAGCATTAGAGAAAACACCAGAATACTTTTCAAACAAAGTATCTGATTGCAGTAGTTAGTTTTATTACTAGTTTTATTACTATCAGCCCAATCATAACTAACTAGCCAGTGTGAGGTACGCTGCATTTAATGGGAGAATTTTGGCTGCTGGAGGTCACCTCAGGGTAATGGGACACTTGTCCCCTTGTCTCAGGGGTAAGCCCCAGCAACCACAATGGGTCTACTGTCACTGGGCACAAGTCTGCGTTGATCCATGTTGACTTGGGAAGGGGCATAGGATATGGTGCACGTTAGTGCTGCTGATCCTGCCCTTTCCTGGGCCCACCCCACCCCTGTCACTGCCCTCCTCCACTCCATTACACCCCCTTGGTGCAAGTAGCTGTTAGATTGGACCACATGATAGGACCCACAACCCTAAAATGCTTGCCATTGACAGTTGCCATACTGTGATCAGAAGCTGTTGGAATGCACATGCCTTTCCTCCACACCCACTCAGGCTCGTGTTTCATATCATACATACGTGCTACCTTTTGCTTGCAGACCCACCAACCCTTCTCCACAGGGAAGGCACAGCCTGGAACACCACCTGATGCTGTTTTGAGTCTGCTGCCTCTGCACTACAAAAAAAAGAACCCCCCAAACCAAACCCCTCCCATAGTCCTTACATGCTGCTGTGAAACCTAGAAGTGAAGGGCACATCAGGTTTCATTTACAGGGACAGCACCAACTCTCACACAGTCCCTGTGAAAACACGAGGAAGTTTGCACTGCCAGGTTTCAGGGCAGTGCACGAGGAACTACTTCATGCATGAGTGGGAAGCAGATTGGGGCAGCTAGGATTGGTGGCAGGTCGAAGGGAGGTGGCGCTGGCAGGCTCAGAGTGGAAGGAATTCCAAATCCACTGCCCCCTCCGCATTCATATAGTAGTTAGTGGAGGGGGTATCCTTGTGTCATGCACGTTTGTGTGTTGAAACCTTTTCTCAGGGTTGGCAGTGGTGACTGTGGCTGTGTTCACAAGGGCTACCAGGGGGTGTCGTTCCAGCAATACTCATGCATTGGCCCTGCATCTGCTCCCACTTCCTGCTTAGTTCACCCTGGTGGCACTCCTCTCGTTGTCAGTATTGGGGCTGGGTGGACACAATGATGGGCTCTTTCAACATCGGACTGACGTTGCATAGAACACCGGTCTATAGATGATGGGTGTTTCCATGGAAGCTCGACTTGTCACTGAGATGGTCTGCACCAGCAGTGTTGGGAGACATTGCTTAGGATATGGCAGTTATTGGATGCCATCAGCATGGTATCTAAATAGAATTGGGACTTGTTAATGGAGTAACTGAATTAATTAATTGAAAAATAATGTTCAAATCTGACGGTGATCTCTGTATTACACAATAGGTGTGGGGTGAGAAAGAAAGCAGGAGGTAGCAAGATTTGATCGCTTCAGGGAATTGTTGATTGTGTGCAAATGTTTTTGATGCCCGAGATGGATTTAGTGAACAGCCATTTCCAGTTCTTGTTTCTCTTGAAGTGTTCAACAGAATGCTAGAAATTTAAAGGTGGACTTGCAGGACAACAAAACTCTTCTATGTTACCTTCATGTAGGTAACATAGCCTACCTTCATGTAGGTAACAGAGGGTGTTTGATTGTACCTCAGATCAAGGAAGTGTAAGAGGGGTGAGAACCATCATTGCAGGGAATGTGTTCAGCCACCAACAGAGGGAGCTCGAGTTTGTTGATGGACTGGCTTCAGTCAGGTATGTGGGATTCGCTTGGATGCTATTTGCCCATTAGGGTGGCGTGACCACCAATGCTGCATAATTTTCTCAAGGAATAATCTAGGGCTATGCTGATCATTCTCTCTTCTTTGGCAAGCTGTAGTGATGAGACGTTTTTGCATGAAATCCAGGCTTTCCCAGAATCCGCTTTACAGAAAAAGAAAAAAAATCCATTGGGCATGATTCCAATTTTATTCTCCTCTTAGGCTGAGGAGACGAACATGCTAGATGATAGGAAGTCAGGAGTTCAATTTCAACCCTCTTTCACTCACAGCATGAAAAAAAAAAAGGTGGGGAAGCCCAAGCATGGCTTTCAAAGGTGTGTGAAACATCACCACTTTCATGGACATTACTTCTTTGCAAAAACAAGCTGAATAAAACAACTCCTAAAAACATTTGTTCCACCTTCATCACTGCTGTGGAGAGACCGGCACTGTAAAATCAAAGCTTTGCAGTCACATTCTGAAGCAGAGATATTCGTAAAGTGCAGATAAGCAGTAAGGAAAATGGGCACCCAAAGGCATTCAGTTAACTCATGGCAGACAATTCTTAAGGGTAACATAACAAATTCTCCTCCTTCACTACCCATTCTCATTTTTCAGCCATTGACCACTGCAGCTTAGAGTGAAGTCAGTACCCAGGTGTCTGTCAGAACACTTCAAAACACAGAGACACATCCTTCACACAGATCTCTCCCCATTTCACAGGCACATGTAAAGTTTATTTGTCCCATTTTACAGTTGGGAGGACTGAGACTCAGATATAAGTAATCAAGGCCAAAATCAAGGAAGGTTTTCTGCTTTTTGTTTAAAAACAATGAAAATGAATGGGGACATGAAGCCAACTGAGATCATCTGAATGGTACCTGAAATTAAGAGAGGTGACCCAAATGAGACCAAAATGAATATCAGCTTCATACATGTGAGCCTTGGTGTCCAGTGTGCCCATCCTCCCAGCTATGTGGACTTTTGGGAGCTGGAAGATTCCCTTCCTGCAGGGAAGCTGGAAGAAAAGCCAGCAGCTCTCCAGCTGAATCAGGGCAAGGGTGGGGAAAGGAAGGTAGGTGAAGGGACTTAGAAAAGGAAGGGAAGGAGAAGGGATCAAGAAAGAAAAAGGGAGGAGAGAGGAGGAAGCAAAAGACAAAAGAAGCAGACAAGGAGGACAACTGAAAGGTTGGAAGATAGAAAAGGCTAGGGGCAAAGCTGAAGGAAGGAAGGAGGGCTGAGATGCCCAAGGATGGGGAAAGAAAGGGGAGAGAAGGGATTCAGGGAAAATATGGAGAAGCAGACAAAGCCAAGAGAGGAGGAGGAGGAAGTGGGATTGCAGCCCCAAAAGGGGGAATGGTTGGCTAAGGTGCCCTCTGGGGGACAGGAGGAATTAGAAGATAAGACCCACTGGGGGGGGGGTGTCTCTGAAAAAGTTATTTTCCCAGCTTCCTCATGGGTTCAAAGAGAGCCCACCAGAGGCCCCACAATGATGGAGGGGTCTTTGAAGGGTGATCCCATTGAGTGGGCTGAGATGATTCCATTGGGTGGTTGTTGTCTTTCAGCCAACTCAGGATGCCACTACCCCCAGGTACCAGAGTGTGGACTTCAGGGGTCAGCTGGAAGGCCCTCCAATGAGGGTGAACGCTTGGCCAGCGCACCACCTGACTCACCTTTAGCTGCATCTCTGTGCTTTTAGTTAAGCTGGGGGCTCTGTCTGAACTGTTTCCATAGTCAGTGCATGCCTTCACACAACATGTTTGCCCTAAGATGGGAATAATGGTTGAAAACTGCTCCGCCATGATTCAAGAATGTGCAAATGGACTCAGAAACTATAGCTCTTTTTACTGCATTTTCAGATTATCAAAGCAACTGTAATCAAAACAATGGAGAAAACTGATTTGTTCTACGAAACCTCAACATAGACTACAGTCCTATGCACACTTTCCTGGGAGAAAGCCCCTTTGAACATAATGGGACTTACTTTTGAGAAGACCCACGTAGGATTGAGCTGTTAGTTATTGAATTTATACCTCTGTACATGTTGAGAGAGCGGAAGACATTTGAGAGGCACTAAAAGAAAATGTTATAGCGTTAGCAAAATTGCTTGGGGAGGGGGGAGTTGCTCACCTCCTATTGTACACACATGCCAAATGACCAGAAACAGAGATGATGCACAAATTAGACAAGGTCCTGTAGTTGTTGGAAGAGTGTCTCATGTTGTTAGCTATTTTGACATCAAGCGGATTCACGTATTTGGCCATTTTCTATCTAGTTCAGTGCACATATTTGCAAAGCGTACATAAAGAAGCATAGCAGCAAAAGCAATCCTGAGCCTTGGGGTATTTGGCAACCGGGTCTTACACTCTAGCCTTCTGTCAAGTGATTCATTTTTGGACTCCTTGGAAATGAATGACTCATTTGGTACAGAAAGGCTTTAAATATGCAGAATATTACAATCACATATTCAGTTCCTTCATCCCTGGTTGGGCTAATTAGTTCATGCAGCTAATCAAATATTTCATGACCCTAGATAAATTCTTGTGCATTTTTTTCCTTGCTGTTTGGGCTGTAGATGGAGTCAGTGCTACTGGAGGTCTGAAGTCAATGCTTTTAAAGTATTACTGTCACATTTCAGCTTAATGTAGAATTAGCAGAGAACAAAACTCCTCAATTAAGTAGAGAATTAAGCTACAAGCTTAGGAAAATGTTCATGTCCCAAAGCAAATAAATCCCCCCCCCCCCGGAACATCTTAGCAGTCAACAATCCAATCTGTAGTTAAATCTCAAATCCAGGCCTGATACTATTTTTTTTGCCATCTCATGTCTTTAAGGATTGAATTATAAAAGGGAGGTGGGCTTGGGGGGAAAGTAGTTGCAGAAAAGAGGTGCACGGTGGAAAAGTTAAGAACCTTCTCTTCCTGCTGCTTCTCTGTTCCATAGTCTCCCTTCCCAAAGCTATTTTTCCTGAGAACAAGAGGCCATCAGAGTTGCTTTACATGCATTTGTGGACATATGAAAACACACAAAGTTGCCATATTGAAGCCAACCTTTGGACCATCTCACTAAGTATCATCAACACTGACTGGCAAGGGCTCTTCAGGATTACAGACGAGGGTCTTTCCGGTCTCTGTCTAGAAGTGCCAGTGTTTTAATCGGAGACCTTTTGGATGTAAAGCAGGTGCTTTGACACTGAGCCACAGTCTCTGCCCTGCATGTTGTGTTTAGCACAACATGTTTAACACAACATGCAGGGCAGCAGCCAAAGAAATGTGACTGTGTCAGCATGGTCTCATGCATGGAATCTGTACAGGGGTTTCCAGAGCTCTGCAGTTCCATGTCTCAGTGTCATGTGGGGCCATTCCAACACGAAGACAGGTGTCTTCAGGTATTGCTTTCTCCAACCACATCTTAAAGACCCTTCCTGTCTAAAACAACAATTTAGGCAGCCACCTGAGTGCAAGGAAGGACCATCTTTGTATGAAAGTTCTTGGGTAGCGAAACAAACAAACAAAATGACTTGTGAACCCAATTGTTTGCCATCAGCAATTAGCAATAGAGTAAGGACAAACTGTTTTCACACAACACCACATTAATTATGAAATTCACAGCCCAAGATTGTGATTAATAGCTTTAAAAGAGAATGAGACCTGTCAACAGCTATCAGTCACAATGACTATATGGAACCTCTCCAGAGGGAGAGCCTATTGTCCTGGGCCTCCCAGAGGCATTTTGTTGTCTGCGGCAGGAAGTAGGATGTTGGACTAGATGGGAGTGCAATTTAATGCAGCAGAGTGTTCTTGAACAAAGAACATATATGTAAACATATATTCTTTAGAGGTGTCATATAAAGAAGCAGAGAGCAGAAATAAGACTCAGAGGTTTATGCCTATCAATCTTAGTGCCTTTGTGACCCTACGGCTCAGTGGATTCATTGTGACCAAGGTCACCCCAAACATTGTTATTAATGTATGGGAAGAGCCCATAGATCAATGATAAGAGTTTATACTTTGCATTAATGATATCACAGGTTTAATCCCATATATCTGAAAACGATCTCAGTAGCCAGGCTAGGTTAGTCAGGCTAGACAACACTGGCCTCAGTGGACCCTTGCACAGACTCCGTTCTGGTAATTTCTCTGTTCAAGGCAATTTCAAGTGTGGGAATCCAAACGAAGGGCAAACAGGCTTCAGTAAATGCATGGAAGAGAGTCAGAGAAAAGGAGGACAAAATCACAACAGTTTAAAGGGCTGAGTGGTGCTCACAAGACAGTAAAAGAGAGGACATGAGAGATATAATGAAAGAACCAACCACTAATAAGAGTTCAACAGTTGGAGTTACAAAAGCGTGAGACCGAAAATGAGAAGGAAGAAGGAAGCTCTGAGAACTGCATTATAGTAAGTTTCTTCTCCATATGAGGGATAGGCATTACTGAGAAGTAATGCTTCATTTCACTATCGATCCCTGGCAGGGGAAAGGAAATCACAAAAGAGAGAAAATAAGCTTGAGGAACCAGCAGAAAATCTTTTAACTTACTTGCGTTTATGAATCAGCTTCAAAGAAACAAGAACTTAGGCTGCAATCCTAACCACACTTTCCTGAGAGTAAGCCCGATTGAACAAAATAGGACTTACTTCTGAGTAGACCTGGTTAGGATTGTGTCCTTAGACACATTTCTGCCAGAACAGGGTTGCTTATTATTTTTTATCACATTTGTCTTCTATGCGCTCTTGAAGAATCTCAGAACGATGTGCAAATGGTTCTCCAATTTTAGCCTCACAATAACCTGTGATGTAGACAACCAGTGAGCATCCTGGCTGAGCAGGGATTTGGAACCCAGATACCCCCAGACTTGTTAATGTGGTCACGAGGCTCATGTCATGGCTTGCTTCCACAATACACAAATATATTTGTACTTTTACAAAGGACTTTGCCTCCCAAGAATTCTGACCACATTCCATCATCTGTGCAGAGTGATAGTTATTCCAGGGGGTTCAATCAGATCATGACCACTGCTCACAAGAGATGAAAAGACCGCATTCCACTTAGACCTTCAAGCTCAATCTGTACTGTAACAATTGTGCCTCTCAGGGCGCAATCCTACCCCACTTTCCAGCACCAATGTAAGGGCAATGCAACTCCAAGGGAAGGGAACAAACTTAGCCTTACCTTGAGGAGGCCTCCGTGACTGCCCCACCCCCCAACAGGATGCAGTGTATGACTCACTGGCACAGCTATGCCAGTGCTGGAAAGTTGGTTAGGATTGCGCTCTCACTTGAATAACCTGGCTCCAGGAGGAGAAGGGAATTCTGCAAACATAACTGCACCCTTTTGTTACTTACTCCAGGAATTGGCTAGCAAGAAATTTCCACACATTTTTCATGCTGGTTGCATTTATCCCTGATCAGAACTCCCACTGAATGAGAAAGGTAATGAAGTGAACCGTCTCCCACTTGCATCACTCTATTGCCTTCTCATGGCCCTCTCCTCCATTTCTTAACATTTGTGCTAGCCTCTGAGATCTGCTGAAAGAGAGTTCTCCCTTTGCCACAGTATCTAACTTTTTTCCAAAATGCAGAACCAACCAGAACAAAGTGCAATAAACACCAACATGATCAGAATCAAAACCGCTATATTTAGAAAGAGGGCTATGCCACCTCAAAAGCCGAACCCAAAGTTCCATGAGGTGACAAAGAAGCATCCTGCTCACTGAGAAGGTGGACTCCATATGCGTGATGGAGATGGATGTGTGGAACTGTCCCTGGTACTGAAGTGAATGAGAAGGTAAGCTCAGAGTGGAGGAAGTTTCTTTTATGTGCTTAATGCTGAGCAAACCTAATTTACTCTGCAAATTTCTATGTCTGCCTGCCTTATCTACATCTTTATTATGCAAAGAAATAACAGACTTCCTTCACTGAAGCTGTATACCTAGGGAGAAGCATGAAGATCTAACTTCTGAAAAATTCTTGTTGGCATCCTTCAGTCTCGGAAGACTATGGTGTCACGTCTGGAACAGAGTGTCCTCTCCAGTGCGCAAAGCCTGGGTAAAGTAGGTATGGAGGATAGGCTGTTACTCATGCAGCAAATCCCCCCTCTCCATGTTGCTGAAATGGTCCAATGGAAAGGCAGAGGCCAATACAGTTGGTTCCAGCGGCATCGCAGGAGTTGCCAGAACGTGACTGTGTTCAGCCATGAACTGCCGCAGGGACTCCAGCTCCGGATTTTGCCTCGAGGTTGACTCCTGAAGCCTTTTCCATAACTGGATGTAGCCACAAGGCAGTGGAGGTTTGGGATCAGAGTTTTCCTTCTCAGATGAGCTGCCTTCCCAGGCTATCGAGTCCCATCTACCCGGTGGCTGTTTAGTCGCCTCTTATGACAAGTATAGCTAAACTGAGGGCCTATTCTTATCCCCAGCCCCCAGGGGGCAAAAATAGGAAAAATAGTAAATTTTTTCTTATCCCCAGCCCCCAGGGGGCAAAAATAGTAAAAATAGTAAATTCTGAAAAATAGTAAATCAGAATATCACTTAGCAGAGCTTAGAAAACTCTGAGCATTTCTTTAAAAGGAAATATAAAACATCAATGACAAGTAACCTATGCTCCTATTTCAGTGGTTCCCAAACTGGTAGGTCATGACCCACCAGCCATGGAAGCACTGGCCTATGTCCCTTTAAGGGGCGGGGAGGTGGTGAAGGCAGCAATGCGATCCCCCAGGATCATGCTGCTGCTAGGGACAGAAGGGGGCTCACTTTCTTCCAGCCAGTGCTCTAGTCCTGGGAGGTCTAGAGAGTCTGGGGAGCCCTCCGCAGTGCCCCCCAAGTTTCTGTAATTGTGAGAAAAGAATAAAAAAATGGGTACTTCTGGTTTCATTGTGAAAACTGGAAGTGCTTCTTTTTCCCCCTATTTTTCAGACTTACAGAGGCTTGGGGAGCCCTACAAATGGTTCTCTGCACCCCTGGACCCTCCAGGACTGCAGCGCTGGCTGCAGATAAGTGGAAAACCCCCTATCATCCCTAACAGCAGAATGATCCTAGGGATCACGTGGGTGCAATCCCCCTGCCCCAACAAATCTTCACGTGGTTCCCTCCTCCCGAGGATGACTTTGGGAACCGCTGTCCTATGTAGGTGAAACACTTGTAACATTCTCAGTACTTAAATTTCTATGACTGAAACTACAGATTTGGGGCTTATACATTGCTCCGAACTGAGCTCTCCAACCTGGACGATATTTCTTCTGAGTGTAGTTGCGTGCAATTTGATTTGGACTAGGCATAATTACTTAAATATTGAACTATAACCAGTAGTACCACCTTAAAGGATTACTCATTTAAAAACATCCCATCAAAAATCTCCTTTTGCATGCATTGCACATGCAGAGATATGAAGCATTAATGTATGCAGCATACATTTCAGCATTTGGCAGTGCTGAGGAAAAGGCACTCTGCACATGCGCAAAGATACTTGTGGTTTATAGTTGACTTTGCAAGTTTCAGTGTGATCTGCTGGAACAAAACATCACTGCCAGGTCAATACACTGATGAACTGTGACTGAAATTAAGCCTTGAAACACCCACACATCTCTCTGCTTCTCCTCCACATTTATAAGCATTCACCTGCTGTCCTTGTTCCCCTCTCATATGCACTTTAATGGTCGGAAACACAAAGTTTGTATAATCATTGCATGTCTAAAAGTGTAAAAGAATATGAGAAAATGAGTGATAATGTGGCACTGTGCCTTTAAGAGGAGTGTCACTGTTACCCTGCACATGCCTGATCTTGTCTGATCTTGGAAGCTAAGCAGGGTCAGGCCTGGTTAGTACTTGGATGGGAGACCACCTGGGAATACCGGGTGCTGTAGGCTTATACCATAGTCTTTCGAGACTGAAGGTTGCCAACCAACCAGTTCTTCACACTGGTGTTTATGTTCAACAATCAATGCTATTAGGATGCAGTCCAAGGCAGTATTTGAAAGTCTCCTGTTCTGTCATTTGTTTGTAGAATCTTTCTCTTGAAGATAAAAAAAAGGTTAGCTATCTTAGATGATTTTCTGAAGACAGGCTTTCTGACTCTCACATGTCTAGTCTGCATGCAAACTGGAAGTGCTTGTTTTTTTCCTGTTTTTCAGACTTACAGAGGCTTGGGGAGCCCTACAAAGGGCTCTCTGCACCCCTGGACCCCCCAGGACTGCAGCACTGGCTGCAGATAAATGGAAAACCCCCTATCAAGCTCAGCAGCAGCATGACTGTGAATGCCCCCCCGCCATTGATGATTCCTGAGCAGTGACTGATTATGATCCCTGAACCTCTTGCCCCAAATTATTTTTTCATCTTCCATTTCCACCATGCAGAGCTCAACAAAACCACAGGCTACTATTTCACCACTTATTCATAAGAGCTTGGAGCATCTTTGTTGAAATTTTTATTCTTGAGTTACTACTTCCTACACTATTTTCACTAAGGTTCCTCCCCCCCCCCCCCAAAAAAAAAAAAAAAAAATCCCTCTGATATTGTAAATAATAAACGTTGGTCTATTATATTGTCCAGGCTATCAGATTAAAAAAAATAAAAAAGGTACCAATATAACTGACAATATAACTTGTGGGACTGAAAAACCCGGCACAGATTACCTCCAGTCTGCGCCGGTAAAATAGCCAGTCCCGGTGCCCTTAAGTCCCCTTTTCCCAAGAAGGCCTCTGAGCAGCCTTGGCTGTGCTGCTGGATGCAGAGGTGGCCGTTTTGGCACCACTGCGCTTGATAGGATTGGGCTATACGGACCTCGTTTGGAACTCATGAAGTCACAATTCACATTGTTATGAAAAACAGCAACCCTCCTCCCACTTCCTTGAATGGAGTTCACATAGCCTCGAGTCCATTTCAGTCACTGGAAGCTCGGCGCTGATAACACCAATGAATTATTTTCAGGTCAATGGATATAAAGCGAAAAACACAAAGTCAATGAGAAACTCCCTTTGATTTATATGAAGCCTTTAATATAGAGCAGGACACCGTTTCGCAGTTCGCTTAGCTTGCAGCTAAAGGGCTGGAGAAATGTCATATCTTTTGCCGTCTTTCTGTGTGGAGAAATAAATTACAGAAATAAAAAAGCATGATTGTATTTCCTGATTCATAGCACAAGCATGGCTACTCAGAAAGAAGTCCCACTGAGTTCAATCAGGCTTACTCTCAGGTAAGCACCTTTAGGATCATAGCCTCAGTTGCTGTGTTATATATCAAGGCTTCTGATGCAATAGCTTAAGCTATAGCCTCTCCAAGCAAGTGGGGAAAAAGTCTCCCCAAATAGTCTTTTAAAAGCTTCCCTGGCACCTAAAATCTCTAAGAGGGTTCTGATCAATGACAATTTTGTGAAGGTAGTTTTCCCATGGCTGTTTCCCATTCTGCTCTAACAACATCAGAGTGTATAGACTACATAAGAGGGGCAGGATCACATCAGACAAATGACCAGGTACCCCCTCTATTCCTCCCCCACCCTGAAAAAAAGCTCTGTAGGCCACACAGCATTACTGTATAGGGCAGTGTTTCTCAGACTGTGGGTTGGGATCCACTAGGTGGGTCGTGAACCAATTTCAGGTGGATCCCCATTCATTTCAATGTGTATTTTTAATATATTAGACTCGATGCTACCATGGTATGTGACTGCAACTGGGGAAAACTTACAGCTCTGTGCTTTTAACAGGCTACTATGTGTATGCTTTGAACAATGATAGTAAATGGGACTTAATCCTAGGTAAGTGTGGGTAGGTTTGCAGCCTAGAATTCTTAAAAAATTTGATGATGTCATTTCCAGTCAGTCATGACATCACTTCCAGTGGATCCTGACAGATTCTCATTCTAAAAAGTGGGTCCCGGTGCGAAAGGTTTGAGAACCAGGGCAGGAGGTCTGGTCTAGAGGGTAGAGCCTTCGTTTGCCTGAAGATAACATCCAAAGGTCGCCAGTTCGAGGCCACCGGCACCGTGAACGGCGAGACCTTGAAGCAGCTGACAAGCTTAGCCGAGTTATGCTGAGTTATTCCACCTGCTCTTTGGCCTCTGACAGCCTGTGTGGGAGGAAAATGGAGGCCAGAATGTGATACCAGATCATAAAAAGATCCATCTGAAATGTTGTGGTTCTTGAAAGACAGAACCTTCTTCAACTGTAAAAATCCCTATTGGGATTTAGTATAGCCTGCCTATGTAAACCGCCTTGAATTAAAGTCTGAGGAGAAATCTGATGACCAAGAAAGGTGGTATATAAATACCTGTATTATTATTATTAACCACTGGCATAGGGAATTTCATGGAGCGCACATCAAGAAGTCTAAGTGATTATTCCTGCTGCTACCACAATATAGGGGAAGGCCCCAGGTTTCAACTTCAAGAAACTAAGTACTAGGGCTCTAGTATTTGTTCACAGGCTCTGATGTCATGGAGGCCTGATCTACACTCAAAGTACAGTGAGATGGTACTAGTCTGAGAAACTATACTGGGCCATTTCAGGATGAAAATGCTGCAAGGATTCTAACTGGGGGGGGGGGGGAGTTTCAAAATATCTGAACTCCCCTGGCTGATCATGTGTGAGATATGTACAAATGTGCCTGAAGAAGTTTGAACCTCTGCAAGCAAATTGACCACTCCCAGGACAGAATTTTTGTTTCACCCAAATGTCTGTGATCCTTTGCAGGTAGTTGATGCTTGCAAAGGTTCATCCCCAGCCCACCCCGCTTTGCAGGCATATTCAAGCCTTTTTGAGTGAACCAAGCTTTGGGGCACATTCATGAATAAAAATTTAACAATTTCAGGTCGAATGCTGGTTGGGATACTCATGGATTCCTACTTCAGCTTGCATGTGGGAATGTCATTTTTAAGTGCCCCCCTCAGTAGAAAAGAGTCCTTGGAATGAAACAGCACATCAAGCTTTACTAATATCACAAGATTTAGAGATAAGGGGAGGTGGTTTTGGTAAAATGGACTTAAAATATCATGACAGTGTCAACTGAAAACAAGAAAATGAGAACTTCACCTTCATCGCAGTAAAGCTGTATCTAACACACTCCATGATACCTGCAGTACACATGTCAGAAGCAAGATATTAAGCATTTCAAATCAACACTGATCCATGGTAAAATCTCAGAGTAAACATTGTCTCAGTTCTGTTATTTTTCATCTTATCAACTTTGGTGGCAGCCATCTGGTGTACCCAGAAGAACTGAACCCTCTCCCTCAGTTTGGTTTGTTCATTATTCCTCCTACACTCCTGGCCTGCTCCCTTGGCTTTCCTGCAAAACCTAATATTATTGTAAAACTATTTCCATTGAACGCTTTGGACCTTTCACCTCTGTTCTCTATTAATTTTTCCATAGACATGCAGGCTCTCCCAATGCATCCTGGAGATTGCCTCCCATTTCAAATTAAAGGGGGGAGGGAGCCTGGGAAAAAAATGCAGGGCACTAAGGGGGGAACGGTAAAGAAATGAAAAAGAAAATTAATTCATCCCAAACAAATGTACTGTTGCAAATGACTTTTGTTTTTCAGCCACCATGTGATTGTAACAACCGAGGCACAGAGCTGGCTTTTAAATCCTATTCTTACTAAGTAATTAGTTTTCAAAGAACTAGATCTCTGTAAAAGAGCCTCTCCTGCACGTAATAGGTAGAAAGCTATTTCCATAGCATGTCCTACGTTTCGCATCAAAAGTATCTTCCTGTGTGAGACGTATATAAAAACTCTCCTACTTCCCAGTGCTTGTGCATGGTGTGCTATACCATGGGTGGTGAGGCTGTGGCAGGGATGCCATGGGTGGCACAGACAGAGCAGGAGGCTATGGCAATCCTGCAGGAGGCTATGGCAGACCTGGTTACGACACAGGCCTACACTCCAGTCTTTTTAACCAGACCTCTTTCTTCTGCCTATTCCCTAGTTCAGTGGTTCTCAAACGTTTTGGTCTCTGGAGCCCTTTACACTCCTAAATGGAGTCTCTGGGAGTCCCACTGGTGCATGTGTGGAGTCTCAGGGAGCCCCAGAGTGCTGGATCTTGCATGGAGTGGCGCAATGCTAAGCAGATGGTTCTGGCATATGGTGTTGCTTGTGGCACCTCTGAAGGGGTCTCTGGAAACCCCAAGGCTCCTAGGAGCACACTTTGAGAAATGCTACCCTAGTTAATTTAATCAGAGGCAAGTCAACCTTGACCTACAGTAGCAAAGTCATGCATATCAGAATGGCACAAACTCACACGTTGATATTGCCACTCTGCAGGAGAAATACAGCAAGTTCTCACTTAAAGTTGTTCTTGGAAACTGCAACTTTAAGCAACTTATGTACAATGAAACCAATTTTACCTTGGATAATTGATATACGTAAACAAGTGTGAGGGCCCAATCCTATCCAATTTTCCATTGTTGGTGCTGCTGTGCCAATGGGGTATGTGCTACTTCCTGTGATGGGGAGGCAGTCACAGAGGCCTCCTCAAGGTATGAGAACATTTGTTCCCTTACCTTGGGGCAGCATTGAGGTTGCAATGGTTGGCAACCTTCAGTCTCGAAAGACTATGGTATAAGCCTACAGCACCTGGTATTCCCAGGCGGTCTCCCATCCAAGTACTAACCAGGCCTGACCCTGCTTAGCTTCTGAGATCAGACAAGATTGGGCATGTGCAGGGTAACCAGTGCTGGAAAGTTGGATAGTTCCCATACTTAAGATGGCCTCTGTGACTGCGTCCCCACCACAGGATGCAGTACGTGTCCCAATAGCATGGCTGCAAAGGCACTGGAAAATTGGAGAGGATTGGGCTCTAAAGCTCCTACTTTTCCTGGTTACAAAAACATAACCAAACATCAAAATAAAGGCCCCAAACTCTTCTAATATTGAACAGTGAAATAAATGTGAGCTTTCTGGTCTGGAGAAAACCCATGCAGACATGAGGAGAATGTGCAAACTTTCACACAGACAGTGGTCCCAGCCGGGAACTGATTCTTTTTTCCCCAAAAACTTAAAATAAAACAACTAAGTGAGGGCTTGCTGTATTATATACACATTTCACTGTGAGGGCAAAATGAATACCTAAGCATTTCTCCATATATCCATTCCATTGCAATTCTCTTTTTCATCATGAGTACAGCTTCGTATCTCTGCATGAAAGAGTTCTTTGACTCTGGACTCATGGCTATGAAACAGTAGAGCATCCCTAGGAAATGAGAACTGTTCCATAGCAATTTCGGTTTTTGCAAGAAACTTGTTGTCCAGAGATGGGCTTTTCTGTACTATGGAGTCCGGCCACGTCAATGGGAAAGCACAGAGCAACACCTGAATGGTACCAGCAGGTGAAGGGTTGGGAGCCACGCTGGCCCTGCCCACATCACTTCTGGTTAGGTTGGAAGTTGTCACAGGTGCGACAAACCATCTTCACTAAGACCTTTGTACTTCTATGACCTCTTTGACTTCTTATACAAAGTTGATCGTGGGATCTGATCCAAACTTAACTGGGATGCAGTTCAGAGGCCATAGTCAGCCTCAACTGCCTGTCATTAAAAGAGAGATGCTAGCCAGCAAACCAGGCTTTCTACTCATGTGGAAGCGCAGAGGTGAAGTCCGGATGTGGGGGAGGAACAGCAAGCCGACATTCATAATGTAGCACCATACATCTCTTAATTTTTCAGCAGCTTGATGTGAACTTACTCCTCTTCTAATTACCCTTCCATGTGTCACCTTGTTTAGCCCATGATGATTTCCCTCCCTCATTCCCCACCTGGCTCATAGTATAAATAGACATTATTTTTGATGGAATTTGTTAATGAGTCAATCAGCATCTTATGCCTGCTTCAGGTGAGGCAGTTCATTCCTGGTGCCTGAATGTGCCACACACACACACACACACACACACACACACACAAGCTGTCAAGGGCGCTATAACCATCCTGGAATCAGATGCCTTCAAATGGGAAATGGACTTGTTATTTTCTGTGAGGGAGCTGGGGTGGGAAACTTCTTTTGCTTATTTAAACACGGTTTCTCACTGTATGCATTAAGCATCCAGCAGTCAGACTAGACAGGAGGGCAAGTTCAGTTCTGGAATCATGCATTATTGTAATAAATGTTCACAGAGCACTGGAAATGGACATAGGGTAGCTGAAAATCTGAAGCTAGAACCTGCTTCTATATATTCCTCCCTACTCCTAAAACACACCCAAGTCCCTGGAATTTGGGGTGAAATGTTCAGTTCTTTTTTAGTTTTTTTTTTTTTTTTAAGTATTAAGCTAACTTATTTCTCACCTCTCCTTCAGGATAAAAGCTCAAGACACCATATGTAGAGTTCCCAGATAGTCTCCTATGCAGGCACTGACCACATCTAGACCTGCATAGCTTCAACAAAGGTATTGTGTGCTTTCAGACCAAGCCCTAGAACCATGACACTATGTGGGCCCCAGAGTGTGGGGAAATGCTTCCCACATTCAAATAAGGCCATAGGCTGGCTTGTTTCCACAAGCCACAGCAATATTAGAGTCATTGTGTGGAAATAATTAGAATGAGGACTTTAGGGAGTAGTGTGGCCTAGTGGTTAAAAAGCTGGTGGGGCAATTACAGCAGTCACCTCTGTTGCCATGGACTGCCTGCCTCTAATACTGTGCAGAAATTCTGGATCATGTTGGCAGTATAAAGACGCTGGCAAGGGGAGAAAGTGCTCTCTTGGCAGTGACTCCTCCTAGGGTCATGTCAACCCACAATCATTTGCTAGCTTCCATAGGACTTCCGTTATTTCAGCCAGGCCATTCAAGCCAACTCCAGGCCACAGTCTGTCACTGCTTCCCTTCAACATTCTTCCCTCCCTTATAAAAAAGCTCCAACAGTTATAGTACTTGCCCAGCAGAGGACTAACTTTCATAAACTCAACTCAAATATTTTAAGGACAAAATATTTTTAGCCCCGCTATAACCATTTGAGTTTGTTTTCTCTGTTACACTTAATCTTGTGGTCTGCTACAACCAGAATGGTATGGTGATTAGAGTGTTGATCACATCCTGGGGAGATCTGGATTCAAATTCAGACTGCACTAGTCTGCATGGTACCACTGCTGGTGCATGGACTTCCAGCCTTGCTCTAGTGCAGGGGTGGCCAAACCCCAGCCCAGGGGAACACTTGTGGCCCTCAATGCGGCCCTCAGGGAGCCCCCAGCCTCCAATGAGCCTCTGGCCCTCCGGAGATTTGTTGAAGCCTGCACTGGCCCAACGCAACTTCTCTCAGTGTGAGGGCGACTGTTTGACCTCTTGTGTGAGCTGTGGGATGAGAGCTCCCTCCACTGCTTGCTCTTTCACATCTGTGATGCAGCAGCGGCAGCAAAGGAAAGGCCAGCCTTGCTTTGTGCAAGGCCTTTTATAGGCACTGAGCTATTGCAAGACCTTCATTCGTTCATATAAGTTCATCTTTAATATATTCACTCATGTAAATTTATTCAAATTTTAAATGTAAATTAATTCTTTTTTTCCCCCGGCCCCTGTCACAGTGTCAGAGAGATGATTTGGCCCTCCTGCCAAAAACTTTGGACACCCCTGCATGGCATTGCTCCACAAACTAACGGAAAGCCTGCTGCAATTGCAGACTACACTATATGTTGGCAGACCTCAGGATAGGATTGGCTATTAATCTCCCTTACAGGGTTGTTGTGAAAATAAAATTGAGCAGGTGCAAAGGAGAATCCTGTATGTTACTCTGAGTTCCTTGATGGAATAGCAGGATCAAAATGAATTCACACTGACTTTAACCCTAGTACATGCGTGAGCTCCTCTCTAACCTTTTCCTCTCCCAAATGCCCATTAGTTTTCAGTTCTGTGTCTCAGATAGCATCGGCCATTGTTACAATTCAACTATGCAAATGTAATCTTCTTTCAAGTACAACCTATAATGTCATAATGTAGAGCTGGTTTGTGTATTCTGCATGAGGGAAGCCAGGCCGTCCTTCTGTTTTAGGCAGGTTTTTCAGCCTGCCAATAACCATTATCAATTCCAACACAGATCCTTTTACTATCCTTTCCATGCAGAAAATTGGTCCAAGAGGGAAAGGGGGCAAAAAATGGAGATGTGGCAAGAATGGGAAGGCCTCCTATCTCTCTGCATCTCTTTAGGATCGCGCCGCCCCCCCCCAGCACTGTGCAGCAATGAAGAAGGAACAGCAAAAAGGTGGGCTCCCTTTTCTCCATTCCCCCTCCCACATGCAGAATCTGTTTATACCAGGCAGGGAGAATGGTGTTATCACCACCTGCAGGAACCAGATGGGCTGACTTAACAGGGATTCACCAGGCTTTTGTCAGAGAGTTAAAACCAAAGACATGCCCAAATGGCATGGAAGGTTTTATGGCAGCACAACTCAGAGGCTTGGGACCACCGTCTGGAGCTTTCTGCACGCCGAGAACAGAGATGACGATTGTCATTCATTTGCGCTTTGCAGTTTGGCATCTGCTGGCTGCAATATCCCAAAGCAATCTCGCAAAACCGGAGCGTTGCTGATGGCAGATGGTAAGCATGTTGTCTTCTTGGACAAATCAGGTTAAAAAGTCACCATGGGCTTGCTTAACTCGGCTACCTACAATGGCCAACATCGGCAGGAAAATCTGAGCTCCCAGGTTCCAGATCAAAAAAACGAATGTGTTTCGTTGTATATTGCATATGCTGTTGTATATTGGCAGTTGCCATTTCTTGACAGGAGTGTGTGTGATTCATTCTGTAAAGTGCCTCCTCTATACCACCACAATGCATCACAGCCCTCTACTGGAATACAGCAGATCTAATCAATGCAACCCTGTTTTTTTTTTTTTCTGGTAGAGACTTCGCGTCAATCTAGGCTCTCTTGACAACTAAAGGGATGCCCAGAACACTTTTTGTTTCTCTGCTCCACCTCTTTATCGTATTTATAAGCTTGTTCATCAAGGCTGCAATCCTCTACACACTTTCCTGGAGTAAGCCCCGCTTACCATGAGACTTGCTTCTGAATAGACATGCATAGCCTTGTGCCATAAGGCTGCAATCCTATACATACTTTCCTGGGAGTAAGCTCTGTTACACTTAAAGGGGCTTACTTCTGAGTAGACATGCTTTAAGATTGCTGCTGGGACAAGGGGAATTGCCTATAGACCCTAAAGCAGCAAAGCAGCACCCCTTAGAGCAGGGGTGTGAAAAGTCATTTCATAAAGCAGGCCAGTAACATTCATGGTGATGGCTGAGGGCCGGAAATGACATCATTAAGCAGGGAGTGATGTCATTAAGCAGTTGATGGTCAGAAATAAGCACTGTCTTCTCTCATAGGAACTAATTAGTTGCACTAGAGGAGGAAAATATGCAAATCTTGAGAGCCCAATTATTATGCGGGCTGCCCTTTTCAGCTGCTATGCTTCTGCCAAGGCATCACTTTGCAGGTCAGGTGCTGTGTGAAGTGACACCTCGGCAGAAGTAGCACTACTGATAAGGTTGGCCTGCTTGATAAATGGGCTCTCCCAGCACTTCATCAGTGTCTCCCTCTCTCACCCCTATTGGTATGGACCTTTTCCCATAGCACTCCTTGCCTTCTGAGGTCTCCTTTTGTCTCTCCAGAGCCTCAGCAAAAGCAGCACTGTAGAAAGGGCAGTGCTGGGAAAGCCCATCACATGGGCCAGATAAAGAGCTTCTGCAAGCCGTATCCAGCCCACTGGCCTTACGTCTGACACCACTGCCTTCCTGACTATCAGCAATTTAAACACTCACCGCTGGACAATGGCCTCTGGGGGGAAATCTTACACATCCCTAAGCAAGAGGGTCTCCTGCAATGCATGTGCCTTTGCCCACACCAGCTCTGGAGTGCTAATTTAAATAACCCTGCATATGCCCGATCTTGTCTGATCTCGGAAGCTAAGCAGGGTCAGGCCTGGTTAGTACTTGGATGGGAGACCGCCTGGGAATACCAGGTGCTGTAGGCTTATACCATAGTCTTTCGAGACTGAAGGTTGCCAACCATAGAACCTGATGGTTTCACTCTATTATTAATCTATAGGCAACGTAAACACCCAGCAATCTAGAGAAGTGGTTGGTGGGGGGGGGAGCTAAATTCCACAGGAGACCCCCTTGCTGCAAGGATCTTACCCCCATCAGCCATTTTTTCTCTTTGGTGTATCCTCCAACCATCACACGTGGAACCAAGTCTGTTCCATTAAAATCTATGAGAGATACAGACCCAGTATGCCAGGAAACACACAGGGTGGGGGGAAGCAACCCCCCACTGACCAACTTCTTGCTCCAAGAATCTTCAGTGGTGTGTAACATTTTGTCCTGCAATTTCTCCCCATGGAGCTTGCTAAGAGCAGCTGGGTCTCCCACAGATAACAATGGGAACAAAATGGAAATGAAGGAATGATAACAACAGAAAATTAATGGGCCCTATGGGGTTCACTTTTCTGTTTGTTGTAAGACGAATGCAGACCCTTCCTTAGCTGTTGCAGTGAGTCTTATCCCAAGACAGAAGCTGACTCTGAATTTGCATAAGACTCAGAGGCCCCATTCATTGAGTAAAGGTAGCAGTGAGAGCTGCACAGTGTATAGTCTTCATGAGCAGGAGGTCTGGTCTAGAGGGTTGAGCCTCCATTTGCCTGAAGATAACATCCGAAGGTCGCCGGTTCGAGGCCCACCGGCACCGTGTGACCTTGAAGCAGCTGACAAGCTGAGCCGAGCTATTTCCATCTGCTCTGAGCGTGGGAAGATGGAGGCCAGGATGTGAAACCAGATCAAGAAAGAAACATCTGAATGTTGTGGTTTCTTGAAAGATAGAACTTTTCAAATTGTAAAAATCCCTAAGGGGATTTAAATTGCCTTCCTATGTAAACCGCCTTGAATAAAGTCCGAGGAGAAATCTGAGGACCAAGAAAGGCGGTATAGAAATACCTGTATGATGATGATGATAGATCCATTCCCTGCTCCTAGTCAATGCTTCAGAATACCCTGACTATTTGGGCCTGTTCAGACCACAAGTCCCCTAACTTGAATGGAGTATTGAAATCATTAGGACCACTTCCCCCATTGGGAGACTGCAAGATGATACACCCTGGCAGGGGCAGAATATGCTCAAGTGCCACATCATGTGTGAATGGAATCAGATGGATGAATGGTTCAAACGGGCCCATTGCAGATGAATTCTTCTGACATTTTCTACGGGATGACCTGAATGTGAGCACTTTCAGAGCATGGCTTAGAGCACAATCCTATCCAACTTTTCAGGGCTGAAGCAGCCGCAATGAAACCTCCGTGACTGCCTCTCCAGTGCAGGATGCAGCGCATGCCCCATTGGTGTGGCTGAATCAATGTTGTAAAGTTGTATAAGACTGGGCCCTTAATTTTATATGTGGTTGGCCCCACAATTTCACACAAAACGACACTCAGAATGAGTAAATGGAGGGTCTCTCTCTCTCTCTCTCTCTCTCTCTCATACACACATGTACACACTCCACGCTTACTCTGATTTAGTTCTAAAAATCAGAGCTTTTTCTAATTTTTCCCCATTGTGCTTCATTTCTGAATCCTGCCAATGAAAATAGGCTCCAGGGGCAAAGTCTGGTGAATATCGACTCAGAGCAAGCCTTATTTATAGCTATATTTATAGATTGCCAACAGCAACTAAATAAAACCAGCATAAACTCAGTTCAGCATGATGTGAAAGCTCATTTGAAAAAGAACATTTTCCATTTCCACCTAAAAGCAGGAAAGGTGCAGGCCAACCTCGGATTTCCCTGGGAAGGGCATTTCACAGATATGGTGCCGCTACTGACAAAGCCCTGCCCTTGGTCGCTATCTGCTGAAAGGGCCGAGACAGCAGAACCGTGGCAGCTGATCGAGGGACTGAGCAGGCCCATATGGAAGTAGGGTTCGTGTTAGCAAGGTGAGACCAATTTCTCTGCATAGTCGATCATCACAAAAATAAAATCATTTTCAGCAGCTCTGAACCACAACAAAGGATTTGGCATGCATAGCCACAAGAATGAAGTCACCTTATTCATATATTAAACAAATCCCTATCCAAGACCAGCCATTAAAACATACAATAATTTATCCAGATGTCAAACTAGCACATGATCATCGACAACATTCCAATATAGTTTGGTCAATGCTAGTAGCTATTTACCATTTCTTTATTCATTGTTACTTACACTTTTAAAACATATACTAAAAAATAAACATCCAAGGTTGAAGAATAAAACTTCATGTTTCATGTACCATGTAATTTGGCCCTGACCATCAAAAATATTGGCAAAGCCCAATGAGTTTTTAAGGGGCAATCCTAACCCCTTATGTCAGTGCTTTCCAGCACTGGCATAGCGGTGCCAATGGGACTTGTGCTGCATCCTGCAGTTGGGTGTCACTCACGGAGGCCTCCTCAAAGTAAGGGAATGTTTGCTACCTTAACTCAGAGCTGCAATGCCCTTATGCTGGAAAGCACTGACATAAGAGGTTAGGATTATGCCCCAAGCCTCTGAGAATTTAAGCCAATTGCCACAATAGATCTAGAAGATGAACAGTGCTACATGAAAGAGCACTAGAAAATGAACAGTTTTCATTTTCACACACACACACACACACACACACACAGGGCCTAAACAACCTGCCAGATCAACTCTGGATTAAAAAACAACCTTGAAGAGATGCAAAAGAAACTCCTTTTTGAAGCCTGGATGTCAAAATGCAGTTCTTTCCTCCTCCCCTTCACTTGGAATCACCACAATAATCACAGCAGTTGCTTGCGGAGAAATATACATCGCACACAACTGGAGCTTGACTGGGTCACGGGTGGCTCTTTCTTACTCACTGCTTACTCTGACAAAACAAAGTCTCTGTTGGCATCTACTCATTCTGTAGTTTAACTGGCAAACATCTCTGGTTTGCTGCTCAGTGAATCCAGATAACCCTGGTAGAACTTCTTCAAAACTATAGTGTGTGTGTGTGTGTGTGTGTGTGTGTGTGTGTGAGAGAGAGAGAGAGAGAGAGAGAGAGAGTGCAAGCAGAGATGCAAGAGGACAGGGAACATGGTTGAGAAAGATGATTGGTCCAGGGATGACTAAAGATCGAGGTTGGCCTGTCTATGAGACCACTTGAAACAGTTGTCTCAGGTAGTAGTTGAGCTGGAGAGGGGCGAGCCTGCTGCTTGCTTCCATCTATACTCTTCTGCGAGTCCTCAGCCCCTGGATTTGATAAGGAGTGGAACTATGGAAGAAAGGAGAGTGGGTAGGTAAGAGTTACTGCTGGAGAGGACTGGTCCTAGGGCAGTTACACAGATTATACCCAATCAGGTATGGGGGGCCTTGCACTAGCTTGTCGCCTGCTGCTGCAGGCAGCACCTCACTCGTCAGCTGACACTTGCAAGGCCAACATGGCAAGCAGAGCATCCCCACTTGTAGGTTCTTCCAGCTGTCCCTGTGCTCATTTGGCCTGAAATTGCCCACCCTGGGAAGCAGTTGGCAGTGACATCATCACATCACATCACCTACTTCCAGGTGCCACAGTTTGCCGCAGTCACCATCAGCTTTGTATGCACCTGCCACTCATCCCAGTAAGTAGTAAGAGCCTGTGGGTGGTGGGGCCCTACGAAAAATGGTGTCACATCAGGCCCTGCACTGCCTAAGGTTGGCCCTGCTGCTGAAGACCAGTCTCCTTTTCCATTCCACACCTCCCTTTTTTTAATCCAAGGGGCAGGAGGAGAAGTAGCAGCTGAGGCAGAGGCTGATACACTGGCAGGTTGGGGGGTGGGGGTTGGCAAACCAAGGGTGCCTCACAATGGGGTACAACATTTGGCATATCGTCTCAGTCACCAGGAGGGCTTGGGCCAGCCCTGTTAGAAATTATTTTGGAATTCTCACCATCTGCATTTCCCATCAGATTTAGGAAACCCGCATTACCTGGTCTGGTTTCCAAAGATATGTGTTAACATTCCACCATTTTTTTACCCAGCACCCCCCAATAAAGACACAGGCAAGGGCATATGGTACAAAGGGCCACTTTATTAACTATTTAAATATACTTCAGATTGCAACAGGACCTAACAAATAAGTCATGCGGGTTCTACATGGGGGAAACGGAGCTGCCCGTCTACTTCCCCCTATAGTGATTTGGGCAACCACACCAGACTCTGGGCAGCATCAGTACAAGCTTGCCACTCCCTTCATTGTCACCCCAAAGGGGCAGGGTGGCAGGCTAGCTCAGGCCACCCGAGTGAACCCGCGATGTGCTTTTACCACCAGGCCGAGGTTCATCCAGCCTGCGTCACCCAGCCAGGAATGCCAGCATGACCAAGCGTGAAGTCCACCCGGCCCTTGCCACCCTGCGGTGTACACCAATATGACCTTACCTACCCCAAACCCACACAATACCTGCCTAAAGTGACCAACAAGACCTATGGAAAACCCCATTCCGCCCCTAACTCCGCAGTCCGGGGCGGGCAAAAAACCACCAACTGATGTGCCAATTAGGCTGATGGCAAAAATTCCTACCTGGCCCCAGGTGGCAACCAGCTAGTCTCAGACTGCCAAAGGGTGGGCGGGTGGGTGACCACTGCCTGGTCCCGACTGCGCGGGCTTCTCCGAGCAGCCTGCACGTGGCCCCAAACCAGTTAGCCCCCAGCCAACCGGCTGCGAGGCTGGCCCCTCCTGTGCCTCATGCGGGGGCAGGGCAAACGCCGGTGGTGTGCTAATTCACGTGCCACCGGAACTCTTTTAAATTCTGGGTCTTGTCTAGATCAGTAGTTCCCAAACCTTTTAGCACCAGGACCCACTTTTTAAGACGACACTCTATCAGGACCCACCTAGGTTTATCAGACTTTTAAAAAAGGAGATCTAGAAAGAAATATATATTTATAAGTAATAATAATCAGAAAAAGACTCTCAAACTTTATATTTACACATGCTTGCCAACTTCAGGAGTTTATCTCCTTGCAGGGCAGTTAGCAGATATCTTGCAAACTATAGGAGGTGAGTTCTTTGCAGGGTAATTAGCAGCTACTGTATCCGATTTTTCAATAGCCTCGGGGCTTGAGGCAATTAGTTATCTGATTTTTCCATCACCCTTAGGTGACCCACCCAAATCAGGTTGCAACCCATCAGTGGCTTCCTACCCACAGTTTGAGAACTTGCTGGATCATGGCACATTTGTGGTGTTGGCTGCCATTTTGAGTTTGCCTCTTTTTACCTCACTAGCAACCAATGCACACCAGCACATATGCTTGTTGCTTAAACTGCAGCACAGAAAGGGAGTGATCATGTACCTCTACTGATTAGCCATATGCTCAAGAAGAAAAAAGTCCTGATGCCACTATGTGATCACAGAGGATTCTTCTTTATGCTGTAAATGAGCATATATGCTGGAGTGCATCAGTAACCAGTAAGAAAAAAAGAGCCACACTGAAAAGCTGTGGTGATCTGTGCATGTTTGAATTCAGGTTAATCTTAGAAACTCTCCAAGTTAAATGAGATGGCAAGTGGAGAGGAATGCATGAGTAGAATGAACCTATGGAATAATAATGGAACAGGGAAAGAATCATCTTCTCTGTAAGGACGATTCGTGCATGGGATATAGAGCATGGTCCTGACTAAGCCTGAAGCTCCTCCTCATATAGGCTGCAATTCGATGCACACTTTCCTGCGAGTAAGCCGCAATAAAGACAATGGAAGTTACGTCTGAGTAGACAAGCATACTCTTGTGCTCTTAATCTTTAGGCTTATTTGTTTCTTCTCTGACACCAAATTCTAAAATTTTGCCTTTCAGGATCCAGCCTGCAGCCAAGCCATTATCAGGGGACAGGATGAGTTTTGTTTGTACTAATTCTGCTACTGCTGATCTGGCAAAATGAGACAACAGGGCGTTTCAAATCTCATGGCTGGATATTGTGTAAGATGGGATGCCAGCCAAGGAACCAGGACATCTGGTAACTCAGCCATCATGCAGAAGTCCTCAGGGACTGGGAGAGAGTCTTAATTAAAACAAGAAGCCCTTCTATTTGTGCATTAACCTATTGTTATCATCCCTGAAAAAGCCAGACTCATTCAATTCCTCCTCCTTCTCCTCCCCCTCCACCCAGCATCGTTTTATTATCCTGCTTTAGCCAGGATGCTTAAATGGGTATAAAAACAACTGTATGTGAAATACAGGTGTGCACAAGTAGCAGTTCAGCCTGCACTCAGGGAGAGAGGGCATAGACTTGTGCATACTAGCCACACCCCGTGCACCACTGCATTCTGTGTCCAGCCCCTCTCATCCCCCCCCCAACACTTGTTCTGGCAGCCAGGATTTTAGAAAGTAGGGAGACATTCTCTCCAATTAGTATTTTAATCGATACTACAGCTGCTCAAACGACAGCCTTTCTTCTTTTACCCTTCTGGGCATCCCAGAAGTTTTGAGCAGAGATGTGCTCCAGTCACTGAGCTCAAGTTGTCAGCAACCCCGTGATTTGACTCAACTCATGAGTTGACCAGCGCGATTTAATGTGACCAAAATTTCAAGTCTTTTGACTCGCAAGTACAGTCATTTTGAGTGACTGGTTGCGAGTCAAGGACTTCCTTGAGCAAAACTTTCCAGTCAAAACCAAAAACTTAAGCCTTGCTCCTTCCCTCAATCCCCCCAGCCCTTGCCTCCTGAAACCAACCTACCCTCCTCCCACCACATCTGCCATCAGTCTGAAGGCCAGCTTCCAGATTGCCCACAAGGCCTTTGGCATGATGTGGAAGTGGCAAAAAAAAGTAGGCAAGAACACACACACACTAAAGAGAGTCAGAATTTGAGATTTTGAGTCCCGATTCTTTTTTGAGTCACTGGACGCGAGTTGCTAGTCAAATTGGAGTCAGTGACATCCACAACTCAAGTCAACTCGAATAATCGAAAACAGTGTTGTTGCATGATTCAAATTAATATGTCAAGCACCCCTGCCGGGCTTTGAGTAGTTGCAACATCGGTTAAGAGGAACCATGCTAGGAGGCCTAAGGCTAAACTCAGAGCCCTGAATGATGTTTTAAACTGAATGACAATTTAAACAGGAGTTCAGATTTTACATATTCTATAATACCATACTATAAGTATAGCCATAATACATATACTATGTGCCCTATCCATTCTCTATATTCAATTTCTTTCTTTACATCTTCTGGTCTACAAAATAAAACTTTAATCACTATGGTTTTAGGACAGCACGACTTCTCTGTACATCCTTCCCTCCCGTCCACCCACCCACCTGCCAACATGTGTCCTTACAAGAGGGTGGAATGTCATTGCGAAGCACTGCAAAAGATATTCTGGCTCTACAGAAGCCTTTGTACCCAGCACCACCTTCTCTGCTCTGCTTCTCAGATCAAGGTGTGCCATGGCTCTCAACAGGAGATTGCTTCTGTCTAAAAATAAATGGCGTTATGATTAGTTTTCACTCGTATGTTGATTTAATTAAATTCTGCCATCATACAATGGAACATGGTGCAATGGTGTCATTCTCATATTATTAACAAGGTTTGTCTTCTCCCCCTTCCCTCTCTTAGTAGTTTGACTTTACTTTGAAACTATGGTCTGTTTTTAAGACTTTCCTTTTCCGCTGGGCCTTCCCTTCTTCGTTCCTTGCTTTTGGGTTTGTGGCTGTATGCCGTATTTTTGTTTTAATATCTTCTGTCACACCCTTCTTTATGGTTGTTTTATGATTATTGCTCTTTATATTTTGTTTTTTGTTTTTTTCCTTTCACTGGTTTTCATCCATATATTGTATTCCGCCTTGAGCATACCATTTATTCAGAGGGAAAGGTGCGAACCAATCATTTAAGTAAACAAACCAACAACCTAGAATGCCAAGAACAGCAGGGGGAAAGAGGAGATATAAGGAACTAAGAAGAAATCAGCCAAGTCACTGTTGTGGCCGGTATCCTAAATCTACCTACCTAAATCTACCTACCTATCAATCCTATTCAACTTTCCATCACTGATACAGTCATGCCAATGGGGTTTGTGCTGCATTCTGTGGTGATGGTGGGCAGTCACGGAGGCCCTTACCTGGGGACTGCATTGAGGCTGCACCAGTGCTGGAAAGTTGGATAGGATTGGGCCCTGAATCTTATAACTCAATCCTAAAGGCAGCAGAATCTAGATTCTGCGGGTGTTGTCTGCTGTGAAGCAGTCAGCATCAATCATAAAAGGCACTCTGACAGCATGCAGAGCCACACACTTTGCACACACACAAAGCCACAAGCACTCCAGAGCAACTGGACACCACCACCAACAGAGATACGGTAAAGGCGGAGGGAGGAACAGACCCCACAATGGGGCTGGGGTGGGGTGGCTGGATTGAGTCAGGGAAGGGGGTGGGTTTGGTGGCAGCAGTGAATCCTAATTCCCTTTTCAGACCCAATCCCACAACAGGAATTTCTGAGGACAGAACCAGCCCTGTGACCTAAAACATTATCAGAGCACCTGCTGGCCTGTAATTGGAGAGGTGAAAGGCGGAAAACTATGAAGGGAGGCATTATCGTGCGTATCTCTTGTGCTCCGGTTGCTTCTGTGACTTGACCGCCTTTCCCAGGCTTGAGAGCCTGTGTAGAGCATTGCCTCCTTAAGGCCACTTAGTATCACATAGCAATCAATTCACGATAATGAAAGGAAAGGGGAGGAACCTGGCTGGTCCGGGAATGAAAAGGTGGAATTATGCCTGAAATGCAAAAGCAGGCAAGGGCCCCTGCAAAAAAAATCTTATCAGTCCCTCGAATGATTTCACATTCATCACTTGGAATCCAGAGATTCCTTTCATTGCACATTCTCAGAAACAAAGATGAAAGCCCCGCTCCACCCCCCACACCCCAAAAGAAGGAAAAAAACAACAACAAAGACTCAAGGAAATCCAGACTAAAACCTTCAGGGGCAACTGCTGCCAAAAGGCAGGGCTGCCAAATGCCCACTCTCCTGTCGGATAAACCTATCACAGAGCTTTCTGCTCTACTCTTGCCACATGCGGCTGCACATTGGATCAAATGGCAGCCGCAGAGAATAGAGAGTGAAAGCTCTGAAAAGCCAGAGTGGGAGATAAGAGGGAATTTGGCAACAACCTTCCTGTGCTCCCTCCCAGTAGTCACTGCGACAGAAGAGACAGGAACAAAAAGGTTTATTCTTTTTGCCATGTGACTGGATTTGGAAATCAAAGCCAGGAAGGGGAGCTATGGAAGGGGGCGTCTCTCTCTCTCCCACTCCCCCGCAAGGCAGCGCATGCCTGAGCTGTGATACCTGGCATGTGCTGCCTTCGCTCTCACTGTAACCAAGCTTTCCTTGTAGTCACAACTTGGTACATCATGCACTCCCATCTTCCAGTTCACGGGAAAACCAGCATCCCTTGAGCATAAATGCAGCTAGACTGGTGGGGGAGGGGGGGAATGTCCAAAGCTGTCTCAAGACTTCTCAGTGCCTGAGACAGCATATCAAATGCTGCCCTCCTCCTCCGCCTCAGACTGCCACTGGCCCTCCACTGCCACTCTCTGGATCCTTGAAAGGAAAGAAGCAAAAGAACCATGGATGAGCAGAGACTGGAGGGTTGGAAGAGGGGGAGTAGCTGAGGCAGGCAGATGGCAGGAGGCAGGACAGGACCACATGGAGCCAGGTTTCCCAAATCTGTATTTGCCAATGACGTGCAAAGCTTGAGCAGGAAGAGGGAATATGGAGTGAAGAAAGAGCAAATAGGCGGATATGCTTGACCCTTCACCTCCCTGCTGCTTTTCTTCAGCAATGCCTCCCCCAGGTACTTTTTCTCAGCAAATGTATTTCAGAGCCCTCCCTGGGGAGGGTGAAGAAAATAGCCAGGGAGAGGAGTTCGAGTGAAAGCAAAATAGCTGGTGTGAGACGTGTAAAGCAACCCCTTCTGCTCTCCCCTCCTCTTCTGGGAACACCACAGTCCCGCCACCACTGTGCACGGTGTTTGCCACCAAACATGGCAGTGATACCATGTCAATAATTGCCATGCCGTACCTGCGATGGGACAGATGGCAGCGAGCGCAGCAGCTGAAACTATTTTTAAAAACGCTGCGGAGTATTTTGGATCCAAATTAGAAGCGGTCTTTTGAGTGTGTACATTCCAACCTGAAGTGTGTTTCAAAAGTGCGTTTCTGTTTGCAAGAGCTGGGGCAATCAAGCAACCCACAATGGTGCAGGCAAGAGACCTCTTTAGGTGAACTCAGCCATCAGCCATCCCTGTCATTTTCAGATGATTCCCCTTTGCAAGAGGTAAAAAGCCGCTTCTCCGGAGTGCGTGAGAGAGGAAGAGGGAGGGAGGTTTCTGCAGGTAATTAGCCCGGCTGCTAATCACATCAGCCAAAGATGATGTGCAAATTAAAACTTCAGCCAAGTAGTTAGTCTGTTGCTTTCCCCCTGAGTCCCCGAGCAGCAGAACTGGTTACTGTGCATCTCTCATCTGTAAATCAGAGCAATGGAAAGAGATCAGTGCTACATTCCCCCAGGAATTCAAAGGATGGCTGTGATTCAGACTGACAACATCCAATCTTGGAAATAAACAGGAGAGGCCCTGTACTCTCTCTACCAGCCATTGGCCTCAGGATGTGCTAAGTCAAAGCCAAGGCTTGAGCTCCAATCACTGTATCAAAATCTCTCCAACCACTCAAACTTTTTTCTTTTTGCAACGGGTTGAAAGGTGGGCAAGTTTAAATTTAGTTAAACAGGGAAAGTGACAGGTGTTATCTTTCAATCATGGTCTCCTTTATGTCTTTTAGGGCGCAATCCTGAGGAGCTCTTGGGCCGGCGCAAGGGGCTTGCGCCGGCCCAGGAGGGTCGCAAACGTGGCACAAGGCACTTTTGCACCTCCTTGTGAGTTGGTTAGGCTGGCGCACAGAGGCGTGCTGGCCCGTGGAAGCATGCTGACCTGCGAAGGCCAGCCTCTGCACCAACGAAGGGACTGAGCCTTGTGTTGGCCAAGCATGGCCAATGCAAGACTCTGAGGTGGGCAGGGAGGAGGCGGGAGGGTCTTCCGGGGTGAGTGGAGGGCGGCCCCAGGGGCGGGCGGGCAGGCGGGCAGGTGAGTGGGGAGTGGGAGGCAGGACTGGGACCCGGCAGTTATGCTGGATCCCAACCCAGCTCCCCAAGCAGTACGGAGCGGCTTTAAGACGCTACACTTTCCTCAGACTTCTGCCACCTCAGGAGGTGGCGCAAGTCTGAGGAGACCCATAGGGGCTGCAGTGGTTTACCCGGGGGTAAGAGGAAGAGCTTCCCCTGACCTTCGGTTGAGCCACTGTGGAGTCATATCTCATGCTGGATACAGTGCAAGCCTCCTGGTTTGCCTGTTCCAGCGCAAGATAGGATTGCGCCCTTAGCTGCACACAAAGGTATTATATTAAATGCAAAAACAGCAGCATATGGATTTTATGATTATCTACGGACATGAGAGTTGTTGTTGTTGCTACTGCTGCTGCTGTTGTTGTTGTTTATTCCATTTTTACCCTGCCTTTCTCCCCAAAGGGCACCCAAGGCAGCTTCGTAGTAGTAGTAGTAGTCATAGTAGTAACAAACCATTTATATAACACTTTTCCAAAGTGCTCACAGAACTTCACATCGGTTCTTTCAGCAGCCCTTACAACCACCTTGTAGAGTAGGCCATAGTTATAATCCCTCGTATGAAAGATGAAAGATAGCGCTGTGGCTGGGTAATGAATTCACAGCGAAGGTAAAGATTTGCAAAAGCGCTTTGCAGAACTAGTCCCTTTAAAGTTCTGGCAAACCCTCAGATATCTACTACAAAATGTGGTATTAACAAGGATGATGAGTCTCCTTTGTTATATGGTCAATATTATTTATTTCTCTGTGATGCAAGATGAGCAGGAGAGACACATGTAAATACGTGGAACTTGGTGCTGCCTGCCTGCCTACCTGCCTGGAGAGCAAAAGGGCCAGACTAGTTAGGTGTCTACTAAGAGACCACAGATCCTCTGGCCAGGAAGACCATACTTCTGATCTTGAGCCACATCATCAACTCTTTCTCCACTCCTTAATGAAGCCTGGAATTCAATGCCCCAGTTTGGGGTGGAGCTTGCATACAGCTGAAATGTCAATGTAGTTTTTGTGCCTCCAAAATGGCACAATGAAGCTTTCTGGCTCTTTCAGGAAGGGCAGGTTTAATGCCATTTATTACCTTAGCCATTTCCCTACATTCCTGAGTTGGGGAAAGAACCTCTTTAATTTCAATGGGCAGGTTTCACACCTCCAAAGGTCCTTACCAACCTCATCAGGAAGCTTAATTTAGGAGATGATCCCATGACCGCCCACCAAGCCTCAGCACCCTCAAGTGGGTGGGCGAGACAAAAGCAGAACTCATCATGAGTCACAAAATTCAACCGGAGTTTATGGGGAGGAAATCTATAAAACCCCCTGTCTTTACAGCCTTGTGACCTTTGTCCTTTACTCGCCATCTTCACTGTGACTTGCTGAGTGTGGATTGTCACCCTGATGATATGATGGCAAAGAAGCCCTACTCTAGCCTCATTCCAAGAATCACTGTACCAGCCGGCACTGAGGATGGTCCCCCACATAACCCCCCTTTCGTTTCTGCTCTCTCTCTCTCTCTCTCTCTCTCCCCCCCCCCCACCTTGAGCACTATCAACTTGCTGAAGCATGGGCTGGTCAGCCACCTTCTTCAAACCACTTATCTTTAAGCACCATCATCAGTGGCCATAAACAACTGTGCCACTACCTTTACGACAGTGGAAGGCAACATCCCCTGTTATACTCAATAGGACTGGGCCATTAGTTTCATACTGAGTTGGACCAATGGTTACTGATGTTTAAAAACAAAATGGTGTTACAGTTGTGTCTTGGCACTTGCAGGGGTTCTATTTCTGGAACCCCCATAGATGCTGGAAGCCAGGAAAAATGAAATCCATTGGTCAGGGCAAGCCAGACCCTTTAAATACAACCAGAGCTGTGCTCCTTTAGCCTCCAGAGTGTGTTCTGAGACCTGGGGAGGTCCTACGATATCTGGAAATCTCTTTTCTCCACCTCTGAAGATGAACCATTTCTCAATGCACAGTCAAGAGAGAGAGAAAGTATCCATTTACCAACTCAAGAAACTCAAGAAAAACTCAAGAAAAAAATTCAAGCAAAGGGCAAAAGTTGGATTGATGTAGCCTTGTTACAGATAAACATTTATGTTGGCCTAAAGGCCACTGGAGAACTTAACTGTACACACTGTGCATCAAAGAAGTGGGATTTCTGCCACCTGCTTCCAGATCTGTCATGTAGGCTGCCCTAGCCTCTTCCCTCCCCCAACTATTTATGGATTCCTCTCCCCATCACAAGCTGGGCTGGTAAGCAGCTTTCTGCCAAAACAAGCTCTGATGATTAAGCTAACTACTTCACAAGGCTCAAGGCTTATGCTTCCCCTATTTACTATTCCAGAAATAACTCCGGGGGGGGGGGGAACACAGAACAAAACCTCAGATATGCAAAGGAATGTTGGAAATGTGGGAATCTCAGATTCTGTCTTCTGACCCCATGACCATTCCGAGGTCATGTGGAAAAGCAACAAAACTCCGCAATGCCTGCAGTGATGTGGTAGGATTCGCATTGCAGCTAAGGCCAGCATTTTAAAAGCACTGATTTGGATCAACTGGAAATGATTACCCCCGGCCCATGGGCAAATGGAGCATTTGTGTATTTACTTCAGCAGGTGCCCAGTCCTCACATTTTTCACTTATTGTGCATAGCTACATTTTTATTTTTTTTTTACTTCCCAGCCATATCTCACCACAGTTACCACAATTTTTGGCAAAATTGTATGTTCCTCACACAGGGTGATCAAGTCTGGGCGGGGGCACACATTTAGCACCGGGACACATTCTCACACATTTAGCACTGTGACCCACTTTTCAGAAGGAGAATCGTTCAGGTCCCACCAGAAGTGATGTCATGACCGGAAGTGACATCATCAAGTAAGAACATTTTTAATAATCCTAGGCTGTGGTCCTACCCACACTTACCCGGAGTAAGTCCCATTTACTGTCATTGTTCAAAGAATGTACATATTTGCTGGTTAAAAGTACAGGGTTGTAACGTTTCCCCAAATGCAGTCACATACCATGGTAGCATGGTCTAATATACTAAAAACAAAATATTGAAATGAATAGGGACCCACCTGAATGGTTAGCAACCCACCTAGTGAGTCTCGACCCACAGTTTGAGAAACACTGTTGTAGACTATACTTGTATGATTTGTCTTTATACCTCATTCTTCCATATAAACATATCAAAGACTATAATTCTTCCTGTAAACAACAAGCTCAGAAGCCATGGTCAAAGACCTGGACCCTGGTAAGGTGCCATTTCAAATTATTCCGTACTGAAAAATGAGCCCTGCACTCCAAAACAACTTGCTCTGGTGCCTTCAGCCTCCATAGCCTTCATTATTTTTTCCTTGCAAACACCTTGAGGAATCTGCATAAAAGAAGGGGGGGGAGAGAGCATGAACTTTTCTCAACGTGGTGCAGCAAGGGCACCTAGGAACTTTTCAACTACTGCATTCAACAACAGCAATCTCGAAGCAATGAGTCCATGCTTAAAGTGTGCCACAATAAATTAGCGTCATGTACACAAAACAACGCACTGGTTCCCTGCTGCATGCTGTAGCACCATACTGCCCTGCTCTTCCAACAGTGCGTAGTCAATTCCATTTCGAGACACTGTCTCGCTGCCCAAAGTTGCCCTGCCTTCCGGCTACCAATGAAATCAATACTACATGCCCCACGCTGGACAGCAAACTAAATACATTCTTTATTTACTAAGAAAAAATACTCCACACACACACACCCTGGGATCAGAGCTAAAATAAACCTTGAGACCTTGGTACAGGTCTATAAAGGCTGTCGAATCAACCAATGGAGAGGGTTGTGCAATTGCCTCTCTTAGCCTTGCCCCAGTCCCCATGCATTGATTGACTTTGTTGTTTGCAGAGCTGGTTCCGGTCGAAACTGTACACATGCGGGCTACCCAATCAATAGGTGGAGGTCTGAATTATAGAATCACGGGTGTCTGAGTTGGAAATGACCTGGGAGGTCATCTAGTCCATCCCTCAGCTCAGTGTAGGCAACTGCTACAGCATCCCTGACAAGTGGATATCCAACCTGTGCTTGAAAACTTCCAGAGGGAAAGCCACAACAGCATGAAGTAGACTGTTCCAGTGCTGGATAGCTTTCTTCCCCATGTCTAGTCTAAATCTACTTCCCTGTAGTTTCAACTCATTGGTTCTAGACTTGCCCTCAGGGGCCACAGACAACAAGTCCTCCCCTTCTTCTGTGTGGCAGGCTTTCATATACTTGAAGATGGTGATCGTATCTCCCCTTAGTTTTCTCTTCTCTAGGCTAAATATAGCAAGCTCTTTGAACCATACTGCATTCCAGACTCCACGCCATCTCCTCTGAACCTATTCCAGTTATCAATGTCCTTCTTAAAATGTGGTGCTCGAAATCAAATGCAATATTCTATGGAGTTTGACTAGTGCAGAATTGAGTGAAACTATTACTTTACTGGGCTAAATGCCTCCTTTCATGCAATTGCACTAGCTTCTTTTGCCGCAGCAGCAAATCTCTGGCTCACTTTCCACTTGTGGTCCATTAAGACACCAAGGTCCTTTTCACATATGCGGCTTCCAAGTCAGGTCACCCCATCCCATAATTATACCTCTGATTTTTTGGAACGATGCCCAGGACTTTACATTCGTTTCTGTTGAATGTCATCTTAATGGTATGGGTTCAATAATGGGTCCAACCCAATCCTATCCTTCCCCCCACCCTGTGCTGGTGCGCTGAAAAGGAGCATGCTTTAACCTGAGGATGGGAAAAATGGGAGTCTTCAGGAATAGGATTCTGAGATGCGCCAGGGCCAAGAAAGGGGGTTGCTAGTCTTGGCACAACCCAGAAGTGGCTTTGGGGAGCACTGGAGACTGCCTTGCAGCCGGTGCGGTTTGCAGCACTAAAGTAAGGAACACTTTTTAAAAACTCTTTTTTAACTTTTAAAAACTTTTTCAAGTGGATTTGAATATCCACGGATTTTTGCATCTGCGGGTGGTCCGGCAACCAAACCCCTGTGGTTGTCGGGGAATGACTGTATTAGAAAGCAATAGAAAAAAACAAAAACCTACATTGTTTTGCATGTATTGCAAAAGGAAGACACCATTAAAGATCTTAAGAAATCTGAAACATTTCGAGGAATATCCTATCACTTAAGAATATTTCCCAATTATCCCAAATAACATCAACAGATTATACCCTGAAGCTTTATCAGGGAAGGGGACTGAATAAGGGCAGATAATAAGCTGGCCTAAATTTCATCTTTAGAAGTCGAGTTTCTGAAAGCAACCCAGAGAAAGTTTTTTCCAAAATCTCTCTGAAATAAATGGAAACTGTAAGTGTTAACTACTTAGGGCTAAACCAGACATGATGCTAAACATTTCATTGGCATTTTTCTTCTTTCAAATAGGAGGCACAGGGGTGGGGGTAGGAGTTAGGCAGATTCAGGAGGCATTTGCATTGGAAAATGTTGTGCAAGGCCACATGCTTTAAATGAGCCTTTCACATGTGCCACAGTCCTGAACCTTATCCCCTGCAGCTGCTATTTCAATTAAGAGAAAATACAAGCGCAAAAGAGGCATTCAACCTGATTCAGAGTCTGATCCTAAGACCACAGGTCTAAGCCCCAATGGGTTCAAGAATAAAAGCTAGGCACTCAATTGTCTCTGGGTTTGGGGGCTTATAACTGAAATCAGAGGGAACTCATCTTTGTTTTTGGATAAGGGGGGAGGGCTGGTGTGCTTACACTACTCTAGAAAGCACCACCAGGATTCCTATACCCTCTTCACCATCCCAGTTTTGCTGAGACTTGTTGCCAGCTCAGTCCTAGTTGCCCTGCTAACCATCATAGCATCTTCCTTGGTTTTCTCTCTCTATTTCCAACTCTGAAGCTTTTCTTTCCTTCCTGGGTTCCACATACTGCAAAAGAAGCACCGTTCCTAAGCATTTAAGGAACTTCATATTACCTACGTCATCCTTACAACCATCTGGAAAACTAACGGTCCAACAATATCACCCAATTTTGAATAGAGGGGGAGCTGGGCTGCTTTTGGAAAGCAGTAGCATTGCAGCTATGCTGGCACAGACTACGGAACATGGCAGAACAGGTACATTGGCAGGGGGCATTTCGTGGGGGGGGAGGGGGAGTTCTATGGAGGACAGAGGAGGGCAGCAAGTGAGTGGAAGGGGTGCATATGCACACACCAAATCCTACCCTCCCTTTTCCAGCCTGTTCCACATCCTTACTCTCCTTGGATTTATGCCAGCTATAAAGGTGGCATAGGTCTGAGGAGACCCCATAAGGGGGCTTATGCTGAGGTAACTCTCACAGGCCTCCTAATTATCCCCTGATCAATGGAAAGGGGCTTCAAAACAGTTGGGGAGGGAGGCTCTCAGGCAAAGGCCTGTGTGATTGACAGCTCTGAGCTCTCTGCAGAACACATGACTTCTGAATGAAAGGTGATAATTAGTGCTTCCTTCCTTTCCGGTCAGTATGATTCTTGGGAGGGAACTACAAAAATGTGAAACTACCTATGTCTTGGGCTATCTATTTTTCTCTGCCCTGTGTGAGTTCTCTCTTGGAGTGCATGTTTCCATGAGCTTCTGGTGTGTCCTTAAAGTCAATAAATTCTTCCCTATTCCGTTGCTCCTAAATTACCCCTTTCTCCCCCTCAACATGTCCTTGTTTCCTATAGGTGTGATTATAATTACTATGTTCTCAGGAACAGACTCATTCTGTCGATTTCAAGTCAATCACCCTAGCCAACCATCCCAGACCCATGTCTCATCTCCTATGCTAGCTTTGCTTTGATTCAGCACTTAAACAGAAATATTACATTTTCTGCATATGTCTTTCTGGAATTCGGCAGGGAGCTTTGCTAGGATCCGTTCTATATTTGCCTGGTGCAAACTGGGCAGAAAACAAAATAATTAAAAATATAAACCTCTAATGTTGCGTTTTATGGATACCCACTGAAGCCCTGCGACTTTTAAAAGTCTAGCAGGGATCTTACCTACATTACTTGTAAGTTTCATATAACCTGGCAACAAAAACCTGTTGGCAAGACTAGCAGAAACCATATAAGACACTCAAACTTCACTTGCCCCAAGAATGAAAACCCCAGCACCTATTTGGATGAAATCTTCCTGATTTTGTCATAATGGAAGGTTTCCATCCTTGTAATTTCATCCAGTTCTGAAAATACATAAAACAGTTACAGAAAATTGAACTTTGCTCCCTGATGCCCCCTGACGAAACATTAAAACAACAACAACAAATCAACATGGAAATGAAGCAACCATAGGAATTGGGCACAAAACAAAGTACACGTGTAGTGTTGAAACACCTTTATAATTTTAATCAGGCTGCCAAATTCTCTCTCTCTCTCTCTCTCTCTCTCTCTCTCTCTCTCTCTCTCTCTCTCTCTCTCTCTATCAATCAATCAATCAATCAATCAATCAATCACTTAATCAATCAACCAATGTTTCCCAAACTGTAGCTTGAGCCCCACCAGCGGGTCACAAAGTTTTTGAAACTTTAAAAAAACTTTTCAAGCACCTTTGCCCAGTTTGAAGAAGAAAATTGTTAGCTGGAATGCTAACCTGCGGTATGAGATAATCTTCCTACCCCCAAATTAAAATGTCACATTTTCCAATTTTCTCTAGTCATTTGTGTGCCATAGATCACATGTGAACCCAGTTTCAACCTTTCGTTTGGCCTGCAAGTCCCTAACTGCACATCTTGCTCTCCAGTTCAGCCTTCTGGGTACCTTGGAATGACTGTAAAGGCTTGGGGGAACAGTCCTTAGTGATTTTTTAGGAACTCCATTTCTAGGTAGAGTATAGCAACATGTCTATTGTACACACATACTATATGTAAGGTCTCTAGCAGCCTCGGGAGCACAGGACCCTGACTTTTATTAATTAATAATTTATTATTTTGAACATTAAATAAAATACTATTTCTTTCAAAATCTCTTTCTTTGTCTAGCAGGTCATGACAGATTCTTGTTTTTAAAAGTGGGTCTTGGTACTAAAACTTTTAGAAGCACTGATCTTGATTGATTGATTGATTGATTGATTGATTGATTGATTGATTGATTGATTGATTGATTGACTGACTGAGCACATCCTTACTGTTTATGTCTGCCCAGAAATATCTGTTCCTCTCACATATTTCTCATCTAGCAAGCAGCAAATAGCCATTAGATGAGGCTTCCATTTCTTATGCCTATTTGACCACAGCTGCCTTCAAACTTAGGGACTGTCTAGAAGGTTGTTCCTTTGAGTCAGAAAACCCTCTCTTATATTGAAAATTCTGGCTACTCTATTCTGTGCATGGACCCTTGTCTCATTCAAGTTGCTATAGGGGTATAATGTGGACTATCCATACTGAAAAATTAATAGGAAATTAATCTGTCTGCATACATTCTTAGACATTTCTCCACCATCTGCTCAGCAAGATTTGTATTTATTTTTACTTGAGGGAATGAGATTTGTCAGTGGACTTGAGGAAGGACTCTTCATGGCTTGCATGCTGCCTTGAGAGTGCGCCGGCTGAAACACAGCGCATGGCTACACAAATGAATCACTGCTCTATTAAGTCACCAAATGTAATCCTGACAGAGACGGCAAGGGCTTACGTCCTCTCTCACTGATCTTTTTCCTCTTCATCCCCACCCTCCCTCTTTACTTTGATTCCGTTGACAGTCCATTTCTTGGAGTTACTCTAGGTTACATTGTGTCTAATGGAATTCAACGCTTTAATTCAGAAAGTGGCCACTCTTGACCTTTGACCCCACTGCCACCCACTCGGCCATCCCCTTCTTTTTCCGTCACCATGGAAATGAATAGCAAGCTAAAAAAATGGGAGCAGCCGAAGTCTAAAGCTTTTCACAAAAACCCCAGAGAGAAAGATGAATGAAACTCATTCATCACCAAGCGAGAGCCCCATACTGCTGGAAAAGCAAGCCATAAGCAAGTGCAACAGAGAAAGAGACTGAGGGAGAGGGGGAGAGCGAGAAACAATTAGCTCATGCAGGAAATTGTGTGGTTTGAGAAAGTGAAGCCAAGGAGATCAGATGGAACATACTCCACTTTCATTAAATGAGTGTTTCAGCAAAGGAAGAAAATACTATGATTTCCCCAGGACAATGCATCTTGGAGGAGGGGAAGGAAGTGAGGGATTGTTAATTAGAAGTACAGCCCAATCCTACCTAACGGCCTCAATGGGTCTACTCAGACCTGTGCCAGCTCTTTTGCTGGAGCAACTCTGAGCAAACCTAGGGAGGTGGATCAAGGCTGGAAAAGGAGTGGCACCCTTGACACACACCCCTCCCCGCCTTGTTCTTCCCCCTCCCTGCCCTGTTCTGCCCACCCACCGCATCAACTTACCAGAGCCAGGGCATTTTCGTGGGCCACTGTCGCACAGCCACCACTGTTCACCATTTCCAGCGGTGGCCCAACTGCGCATTAGCATGTTGCAATTTGTGACTCTCTAGAACAGGGGTCTCCAAACCCTGGCCCAGGGGCCAGATGCAGCCCACAGCAAGCCTCTTTCCAGCCCACAGCCAACCTCTTGTCCCCTAAAAGCCTCTGGCCAACTCAACTGTACATGACCAGAGCTGGTTGTGTCTGGAGGGTGTTCTGAGGTCCAGAGAGGTTGAATGAATGAGCCCATTCATTCATTTGTTCACTCATCTAAGTTCCATCTTTAATTTATTTATTTAAATTTTATATTTAAATTTTTTTTCTGGCCCTCCACACCACGCCAGATATTTGATGCGGCCCTCTGGCCAAAAAGTTTGGAGACCCCTGCTCTAGATAGATGGTTGTGCCACCAGAATGTGGGTTCAAATGGTGCAGCAGCCTGATAGAATAACTCAGCACCCAATCCTATCACAAACAAATTAATTGTGGTGGTTCAAGGACTAGACGGGGGTGTTGCACTGATAGGCTAGATGTGCATTGAGGTGATTCTCACAATGATGCCTATATGTACACAGCCTGTCTCTCCTATTCAAAAAAATCCATAATGATGGAACAGCACTGCAGCTTCTTCCATGACATCATAATGAAAAGGATCCTCTGGAAAGTAAAAGATCTCAGTCAGCAGCAGGCTTTGAACCCCTGGTCTGGTAATAGGTGTAGCTAGGAGGGGCAAAGCACTAGCATATGTGTCCATTTTGCTGCCACCACCTGGAATGGCTCCAAAGGGGAAGGGGAGGAACTGTCATGAGGCTCCCTGCAAGACCTAGTGCTTTGCACCCCTCTAGCTACGCCACTGGGTTGTGCACTCATTAAGCTGAAGGTTAGGAGGCAGCAGTGCTTGATTCGTACATCAGCCAAGCATTAAGGGGGGACCACATTTGTATTAAAATTATGAACTTCAGCACTAAATGCGTCAGGCTTATTCTGTGCAGAAGCAGATCAAGAATGCTGCAGTGAAAATATTCACACCAAAGCTTCAGCCACCTCCTCCTTTCCATCTCTTATAAACCGGAGAGATCTTTCAAGAGCAGCACTCCCTCAGATCCTTATGTAGTCACAGTAGCTTCCTGCCTGCCTGCCTGCCCTATGTGCAAGCACAGTGGCAGAAGAGATATGTGGGGAAACTTCTGTTCAAGTTGTTGCCTTGAGCCTATTTCAGTCCCAACACTCTCTAAACTTCTGCTTTTCTTCTTAGTAGGATGTCGGTGGATGGAACTTCAGCTTCATGGAGAGACTCTTTTCTTTTTACTTGAAAGAGTCCAGTGACCTGGTCTAGTTTTTACTGAAGTCACTTTAAGGTCAAGTCTTTGTCCCAGCAGTAGCTAGAATTGGACTCTGGGGCTTGCGAGATTCTCACATCTGCAGCGGCTTCTCTGTTCATTTCAACACCAACCATAAAGGTTTTTTCCCCCCTGTGGATCAAGTAGAGATCGGAAAAGTGACAGGGTAGGTAGAACAGTGACCTATGCCTACCCAATCCAGCTACTGTTTCATTTGAAAGAAACGCGTGAACATTAACTATGCATTTAACATAACATGTGGTTTGACCCTTAGCTTGATAGATATGAACCTGCTATGTTTGACTGGCAGGAGATTCCCGAGAGGTAAAAGGAAGAAGTTCTTCACACAGAGCATAACAGACCTAGGGAATTTTCTAGCACAAGATGTGGTGATGATGGCCACTAATTGAGATGGCTTTAAAAGAAGTTTAGATAAATTCATGATGGGCAAGTCTATCACACAGGCTACTTGTCCTGATGGCTACATGCTACCTCCAAATTCAGGGGCAGACTGCCTCTCATCCTCTAATACCAGTTGTGGGAAAGCAATGAGGGGAAAGAGGGTTGCTTTCATCTCCTCAGTGGTGGCACACGCCCCATGCACTGCCTGAGTTCCCCCCAGTGCCACCTCTGCATGCAGACAACTCCCCCATGGATGAAGGGGGAGGGCAAGTGAGCAGCCACGCCCTCGCCTCCCCTTCCCTGTTCTTGCCAAGAGTGTGACGTGCAGCCTCCCTGCTCTGTGCCACTTCTGTCTGAAATGAACAGAAGCAGCACATGCTGGGAACCCAGCAGGGAGGCTGCACTCCTCCCTCACAGGAAGGGAGAAGGGGGCCAGCCTACTCACCCTGCCTACTTGGTGCTTACAAGTATTAAGTGGGGAGATGTTATCTGGAGCTGTAGCAGCTTCACCCCCTTCTTCCAGCAGCTCTGGAGGGAGAAAAAAGCTGTCATGGCTCCAGAATACTCCAGATTGCTTTTCCCTGCCTATTTGGTGCTGTGTAAGCACCAAGAGGGTGGGGAGAAGTGATCGGAGCTGCAACAGCTCCCCCCCCTTCTTCCCTCTTCTCCCTCCAGCAGCATGGGAGGGAGAAGGGGTTTGCTGCTGCCACAATATTCTTCTGACTTGCTTTTAGTAAGTCAGAAGAGGTTTGGAATCCCCAGTGGAGGGGCAGTCTGGAGAGGGTTGCAGAGGGGGGGCTGGCAGGCTGGTGGGGGAGGACTCCCTCCATTCACTCCTCCTCCAAGGGTGCCACTTCATGCTACCATTCCAGGTCACTTTATGGCAAGGCAAGGCCTACATTTCCTGCTTTGGGGCTTTCCAGAGGTATAGATGCTGAACTACACAGGCCTTTGGTTTGATCAGCAGGGCTTTTCTTATTATATGTTGATCTGCTAGTGTTAAATATATGTGAATAGTTGAAACTCTGGTACAGTGGGCCCTCCTTAATCTGCATGTTCAGCTCCCATGGATTTCATTCAGAACGGGTGCCAGACCTGAGCTGGAGGGCCTCACCTGACCTCTTGGATGCCACCAGAAGTACCTTCTGGTCATGTCCAGAGGTCCTCTAATCCCCCCCTGCGGATTTTATTACCTACAGATTGCAGTATCTGCAGAGGTCCAGGAACAGATCCCCCATGCATACCAAAGGCCAACTGCACTACTCAATGTTCCCTCTCCAATTCTCAAGCTTCTAGTTCTCAGCAGAGATACAACTCAGGCAACACTGCACCGTCCTCGGACTTGAAGCACAAATCAAGTTTCAAGTGGGAATGTGTGTTGTTGAAAATCTTCCCGTACATGCGCACACACTGCAGACGTTGTTCATGATTTCGACTCCGTGAGTTCTTCACATCTTCTCTTTTAGCGTTTTGCGATAAGCCAGATAATTGGATTGTGCCAGACTTAACAGGCATCTTTTTTTTTTCCTGTACTCGACAGACTAACTTAAGCAGCTTTTAGACAGAATGCTGTGAATGGACCCTAGATTAGTGCAGCTTGTCATCATCGTGTGAGGTTTTTTTTTTTGTTTTTTTTTTTAAGCTTTAAAGCTTTTCCTCTACTAAAACTGGCAAACTGGAAGCAATGAACACGGGTCTCCTAATGTCACAATTTCTAGACTGGGTACAGTTTGTGATTAGTTCCTCATTCAAGGTGTCACCAGGAATATACTAAGAAGCAGAGATCAGCACCATTAAATCCCAGTCTTTTCCACTCAGCTCTCAAAACTGTGTTTACGTTTTATTAGAAGTGCTTTGCTAAGCAACTGTGCTCAGATACTTTTGCTGTTCGCTATTTTTTAATATTTTTTTTTTCAAATAACATGTAGGACGCCATTTATATAGGCACACATTAGCATGGTAAATGCTGTTCTAACTTGAAAGAATTAAAACCCTTTTTTCCAATAAACATGTCCACCGTGGCTGCTTTTTCAATATTTCATTTTCATATTTTAATTACCAGGCAGTTTTAGCTTGGTAATTTGCTAATCCTTTTTCCTGAACATGGCAGACTAAAACCATGTTTGATGACAGAGCCAGCCACAACCTGGGGGTGGCCCTTGGGTTCCCAAATGCATAGAAGCGCACAGCTAGACTCTCCCTTGCCTGCCTGGCAGAGTCCATCAAACATTTTGTGGTTTTCTAAGCAGCAAGGAGGGAAGAAGCAGTGGCAGTCTGTCTTCCTTGGGCCTGGTACCATTCTAACTCACAGTTGCTTCAGCCCCTTGATACTGCATCTGGGCAGGGCCTCTGGGAGTTTTAAAATGGTGCTGGGACCAAGGAAGAGGGATCGCTGCCTCCTCTTCTTCTGTCCCCATAGCCCCGTAAGCCACAGGACATGTGGCAGACAATGGAAGGGGAAGCAGTGGCTGCAGCAAACAGGTTGTGTTTGGCCAGATGTAGACCTGGGCCCCATCTGCGGTACCATGGGCCCTCGAACCATGTCCCATCAGACCCCACATGTGGTGCCAGCCCTGTTGGATTGTGAAATCACATTTCTGCAGTGCCACCACTGTGAAATGTCATGTTTGAAATAAGAGGCAGGCTTGCGTACAGGGCTTGCCCAGCCATGAAGCGAACAACGCAGCTTGCATTAGTAGCATTGGGGGGGGGGAGACAGATTTGGGGTCTGTCCCCTCTGAGCCACATGAATCCACTTCTGTTTCCCAACCCACTCATCCCTTCCCTCATGCAGCCACCTTTAAACTTAAAGGGACCATATGGGGAAGGTGTGAAAGTAGTTGGTAGGGAACTTCTTGAGCAGATGGTTGGCAACCTTCAGTCTTGTAAGACTATGGTATAAGCCTACAGCACCCGGTATTCCCAGGTGGTCTCCCATCCAAGTACTAACCAGGCCTGACCCTGCTTAGCTTCTGAGATCAGACGAGATCGGGCATGTGCAGGAACTGGATAACTTGGGGGGAAAAAATTTACTGCTTGAAAAAGACATACAGGTAGCAGTGATCTGCTTCACATAGCTCTTTGGCTGGCACAAGTCCAAATGGACCCAAGAGATTGTGGCAAAGCTGGTGGGGGGGAGGTATAGCATATTTAGTATATTTTTATCCCGCCTTTCTCCCCCTTAGAGGATACAAGGCAGTGCCTTTGCTGCCTGTAACTGTCCTCTGCCCACCCCCACCATTCTGTGGAGGTTCTGATCCTTGCCCTATACCACCCCTCCCAACCCCATCACACCCCAACCCCCCTGCTCCAGCTTACCCGCACCAGAGCAGGTGCAGCTGCTGCTTTATGGCTTTGAAAATGCCAACCAGCAACACACTCTGCATGTCCTCAGCAGCTGATTTACGACCATGGGATAGTGTGCTGCTGTTGAAAAGTGGGGGGTTGTATTGGGCCATCAGTCAGTTTGACCCTATGAGATTGTGAGGTAAGGTCACATTTGTTTGGGAAACCACTACTCCTTGTGACACCCCTCTTTTGGAACTCAGTCCTTTAATTCTAGCACTTCTCCATGCAGCATGCAGGGTTTGCAGCTTTTAAAACAATTAGCATGTTGGTAAAAAGCCAGAGGAGGGAATATTAGCAAGATAAAAATTAAAAAAAAACTCCCTGTGAAGGTTTTTAGAGTGTCTTAATTCACTCAGCAGCAACTGTTCTCGTCTGATCTCAGAAGCTAAGCAGGGTCAGGCCTGGTTAGTACTTGGATGGGAGACCGCCTAGGAATACTGGGTGCCATAGTCTTATACCATTGTCTTTCGAGACTGAAGGTTGCCACTCAGGAAACCTGCATGTACCTTCTAGCAAAGCAGAAACCAACCCCCAGCAGGATTAAATGGCAAAAATATCAGAACTTATGCAGGGAAAAAAACACCCATACCACCTCTACTATTAGAAAGAAATTGGATCACCAGCCCAAGTGATAGTAATGGAAAGGGGCAGCTTTGGCAGGTAAGATGTAAACTGGAGGTTTAAGAGAGGCCTAGGAGCAAATTTGAAGAATGAAGAGGCAAATGGGGGACAAGAAGTCATAAGGATTTCTTTAAGTACATCAGAAATCAGATGCCTTGTGGGAGAATCCGTGGGCCTGCCAGGCTAGTGGGCTAGAAAGGGGCAATCAAGGAAGATGAAGAGATGGTCTGGAAACTAAATGATTTCTCCACCCCCACATTTCATAGGAAAAGGAATTGCATCACCTTCATGGTTATGCAGGTATGAAAGAGCAGGAGGTGCCAGGAGCCTGAACTATCAATATTTGATAGTATCTCTGACACAGCCTAATCACAAATTGCATATTGGCTTTATTCATTAACCGCACAATCCTAAGCAACCCTTTCTGTACCAATGCAGCAAGGCCAGTGCAGGCCACATGCATCCTGTGGGGGAAGTTGGAAGGTTGGAGGTCTCCTCGAGGGAAGAGGACATGTGTCCCCTTGCCCTGGGGTAAGCTGCAGCCTGTGCAAGGGGACTACTTGGACCTGCTTGTACTAAATAGCTGGTGGAAGTCCGAGTGGATCCGTGTCAGCGAATCAGGCCTAGGAAGGGGATAGGATTCGGTGAGACAGGTGCTGCTGATCCCAAGCTCCTCCTGGACCTGATCTACCCATATCCGCCCCCGTCGCCACCCTACCCCCGCCTGTTACATCAGCGTGGCTGCATCAGCACCAATGGTGGGCCATAGAATTGGGCAGTAACTCCATCACAACAAGTCCATCTGACCGTAGAATGTGCTAGTTGATCAATTGGTCCAACAGGCAGTTGTAATGCTTGTCAGACTTGCCCTGTAGCTTGGGCTAATTTCGGTCATATGAACTGTTTGAAAAAATGGATGGACAATGCAAAATAAAGTTGCCCGAGATAATTGTAGAATTCTCACAGACTAACTGATGTTGTGATCCTATGCATGTCTACCCAGAAGTAAGTGCTATTGTGTTGACTGGGCCTTACTCTCAGAAAATGTGTGTATATAGGGTTGCAGCCTCAGTCCCAAAAACGGCAGGCAAAGACCAAAGTGAGATAAAATAGATCCATTTAAAATGCGCACATGTGCAGAACATTGTCATTGGTGATTTCTCACCAATTTCTCACCACTGTGATTGGTGATTAGTTTCACCCCCCCCCCCCCGAGATCCATAAATATTACGTAACAGTACCTGTGATGTGGCTTCTGTAAACACCACTACAGAGTTGTTGTTTTTTTTAAATTTCCATTAACGGAAAGAGGTTCTCTGAGTTACAGGAATTAACCAACTGATGGAAGCATCAGGGGACATTTCACCAACTCTCAAAAGCCTGAGCTGTTCCAGGCAGATTCCATTCAAAGGCCTCTTCAGACCAACAGCCCCTGCACTTTTAAAAGAAACTTACAATTTCCGTGCTCAGGCAATCTGAACTCTGAAAGAGCAGCTAAATTCTGTTATCTGCCTAAGGGCGCAATCCAAAGTGCGCCTTATGCCGGCCCAAGTACCTTGGGCCGGCAAAGGAGGGTTGCAAACATGCCATAAAGCACATTTGCACCTCTGTGGCTGGGAACCACGTCGGCGCATTTAGATGTGCCGACACACGGAGGCAGGCAGAAGCCTCCGCGGTGGCTCCCGCGCCGACGCAAGTGGCAAAGGTAGGCATGGGGGGTGTGCGGAGGGGGCATGAAGGGGTGTTTCTGGGCGGAGGGAGGGCAGGTGATGGGAGGCCCCGGGGGCAGGCACGCGGGGAGCTGGGGTTGGGGCTGGGACCTGGCGGTTATGCCGGATCCCAGCCCCTATCCCCGGGGAGAGCGGAGTGGTTTCATGCCACTCCGCTCTCCTCGAACTTGCGCCACCTCCAGAGGTGGTGCAGGTTCGAGGAGACCCATTGGGGCGTGCAGCCCTTACCCAGGGGTAAGGGGAAGAGTTTCCACTTGCCTGTGGCTGAGCCGCTGCACCCAACGAACCTGCGTTTGATGCAGCGCAAGCCTCCTGGCTTGCTTGCTCCAGTGCAGGTTTGGATTGCGCCCTAAAGTAGCAGAAAATTCTTATTTTGTATAATTTATTCTGGTTTTCCTGGTCATTGAAGAAGAGCAGGGACTATGCAGGCCACTGAAGTCCTTCGCAGAACCCCGCAAAAATGTATGCAAGATTTCAACAGGCCTTGTCTACTTGCTTTTTTCGGCCACCTTTGTTGCATTAAGGACTAGAAACTTTTTAAAAGTGAAAGCAAAGCTTTTTAAGAAGTTGTACCATACATTTGGTCTTCATCTGTATGCCACTTTGGGGGTGATAATGAAAAGTGATGTATACATTCAAATATAAATTTTCTTGCAACTGCAACCTGCACTTTTTCTGTAGCCCTATAGCAGTGGTTCCCAAACTTTTTCCAACTGGTGGCTCCTGGACTTACAGGGCCATTGGCCATGGCTCCCCAATTAGGGCTACAATCCTATATGTTGTATAGGACAGTGGGTTTTTGGTGAGGACTCTGCAGCTCCCCAAGCTGGTTTCTGCAGCTCTCCAGGAAGCCATGACTCACAGTTTGGAACCACTGCCCTACAGAATAACAACATTCATCACATTGGAGAACCTTTCAGTTGAGCTCACTGTGTGACATTACCCACCCTCCAGTCACGATCTGCTTCTTAAATTTTCAAGAAAGAGGCAACCGGTGTGCAAGAGTCTAGTCAGCATACTTGTGAGACAGGATGATTCGGCCAATTCAAGTGGTGAACTGAGAATGGCAGCAAACTGGCAAGGGCGTTTCTATCCCTCATTACCTCACATCACTGGCCTGCCTAGTCATTCTCCTTGCTTTCTGTCCTCACAGCAATCTTGATCTCCATCCTACATGGGAAGGGAAACAAACAAGAAGAGGATCACGGGATCAGGGCTGAAAGACAAAGTCCCATTTGTGCCTGGGGGGAAAAATTTTCCCACTGACTTCCATCGAAGCTTTTACTTTAATTAAAATAATATGGAGCAGCAACTGTTACCCTGCACATGCCCAATCTCGTCTGATCTCGGAAGCTAAGCAGGGTCAGGCCTGGTTAGTACTTGGATGGGAGACCGCCTGGGAATACCGGGTGCTGTAGGCTTATACCATAGTCTTTCGAGACTGAAGGTTGCCAACCAAAATAATATGAAAGGGAGGTGCCTTCAGGATTAGAACTGTGGTGGTGAAAGATCCTAAAGCTGATCTCTTTCTCCCTACCATGATTTCACCATGTTTCGTGCCCCCTCCACCTTGCACTGTTTAAAAAAAAAAAAAAAAAAAGCACACTGGATCATGTTACTTATTCTGCATTCTGTCTCGTTTGCCCCAATCAGTGGTTCCCAACCTTTAGGAGCCCGTGGACCACTGAGGCAGAAATTGGAATTGTCATGGATCACATACAATGCCAGCTGTGGGTGGCCTGTTCTCCACCCTCTCTAGTGGTCCATGAGGAAGCATCTCCCAAGTGAGCATTCTCCCATGGACCACCCGAGAAGGCAGAGAATGGACTGCCTACAGTCGGGCAGTTCGTTCTCTGCCCTCTCTTGTGGTCTGTAAGATAGTGCTTGCTCGGCAAGATTCTAGAAGTGATCAAAGGCGATTTTATTCCTGAGACCTCATGGACCGCTACTCAGGGTCTTGTGGACCACCTGCGGTCCACGGACCACAGGTTGGGAACCACTGCCCTAAACCAACAACTTAGACACCAATGTTAAAAAATGCTACAAAAGCAACACTTAGCGCACTTCAATGGGGAAGTGTAGTGGGGATTGCACTGGTCTGTGTTGTGCTCATATAACATTTTTTAGTATATTTTTAGGACTTCTTAGAATTGCCTTAATTTTCATTTGGAGGGAAACAGCCTTTGAGATGGGGAAACAGAGATGCAGGTAAAAGGTGTGTGATGAAGAGAACCCACAAACACTGGCTAAAAAAATCTGCATTCATTGGGCAGTGAAAGGGAAGCTGTAGCAGGCTCTTTCTGGCTTTCTTTCACCCTGCCTTGGTCCCCATTGTAGGCTCAGCTGCACCCAGGCAAGCTGTTAATGGAAGTGAGAGAGACACTCAAGCAAACAAAAACACCATTGTGACCCCCGGGAACACAGCAATCCAAACAAACTAAGTCAGGCGACACAGGCCTCTGGGAGACAATCAGGGCATCTCAGAGGCCTTGCGCCAGTAACAGCAGTAGAATGGGGAAATGCAGCTTGGAGTCCTGTCCCCCCCCCCCCGACAATACAGAAGTAATGGCACCAGGTTGCAGCATCTGTGATACAGATTGCAAAGTAGCAGACTAGGAAAGCACACTTAAGTCTGGATAGCTGTAGAACACTCTGCTTGGGGCTGTCCTTGAAGACTGACCTAAAGCGTCAACTGGTGCAGAATGCCAAGGCCACAGTGGCTTCATGTACCTATTGGCCTACATGTATTATGGGGGCATTATGGTATGTATTGACCTGCCAAGATTTGGTTAGCTGTTTTGGTTTCCACAGTGCTTCCAGGCACAATTCAAAATGCTGGTGATGATCCAAAAAGCCCTCCATGGCTTGAGTTTTGGGTACCAGAAGGATCACCTCCTTCCACACCAATCAGCCCACACAATGTGGCCATCAGGCCCTGCTTCACATTCCTTCCTTGGGGCTCAGCTTGCGGTCATGTAGAACACAGCCTTCTCAGTGGCGGCCCCATAAGTTCTGATGTTCCTTCTCCTGAGGTATCCATTTGGCTCTGACAATATCCATTTTCAAAAAGGTATTCAATCCTTTTCTGTTCTGTTGGGCTTTGTGTTGATTTTTGCTCACTAATTGTTCTACCTCTTTGTTTTGCAGTGGTCAGTCTTAGCGACTGATTCTTTTCATTGATTGATTTGTATTGGTTTCTGTATTTTTATCCATTCTTGGGAGCTGCCAAGTCAGTCCATTGTCGGGACCAAAAAAGTAGCCTATACATACTTAAAATAATAATGGGGGAAAGAGTTCATGGATATGGCAGTGGCAGCTCCAGGTTTTATGGGGCACTGGGACAAAAGCCCTGTGAAGACCCTCCAATAAGATGCTTCCCCATGCTTTGGAAAGTTCATGCATGCACATGCTGCCCACCCCCCATGGTGACCAGGAAGGAGGCTGCAGATGGGTGGAAGTTGGTCTTCATGCTACCACCCATAGCTACAGTGGCAGCAGCAAAGCAGGACACTTACCTGTCCACTGGCCAGGTCCCAGTTATCTTTTCTGATGAGGCACCATTGGTGGTTTCAAGTCAGGAAAGCTAACCAGACAGTGGACAGATGAGAGTTCTCCTTCACTTATGCCATGATTCTGGTGGCAGTGCAATCAAAGACTCATACGCACTATTGTTTTCTGTGGAACTCCTTGCCACAGGATGTGGTGATGGCATCTGGCCTAGGTGCCTTTGAAAGGAGTTTGGACAGGAGAAAAGTCCATCACAGGTTACAAGCCATGATGACTATGTGCAAACTCCTGGTTTTAGAAGTAGGCTACCTCCAAATGCCAGGTGCAAGGGAGTGGAAACAGAATGCAGGTGTCTTGTTGCTTTGTGCATTCCCTGTGGCATTTGTTGGGTCATTAGTTGGGTCACTGCAAGATACAGGAAGCTGGACGAGATGGGCCTTGGGCCTGATCCTGTGGGGCTCTTTCTCTGTTCCCTACTGCCTCCTCAGAAGTCTCCTCATGGGTCCTAGGGAGCAGATTGCACATACCTCCAGAGGCCCAGACTTCCTGAGTAGTGGTAGGAATGAGCAGAAACAGCAGATCCTTCCTGCCTCAGGGTTAGGGCAGGCATAGTTGTATGCCCCACCAGACCCTACCTGTGAAGTCACCCCTAGAGCACTTGACAAACATGATCATGCTCAGAGGTAGACTGGGGTAAGCCCATGTTAATACTTCAATACCCTGACCTTGCTTTATGACTTCAGGGTTATGGTTCTTAAACCTGACTTGGAACAATGTGCTGTTGGAAAAAGGGGACAGTACCACTGAAATAATAAAAAGGCTGCCAAAAAGTACCCAAGTCTGAAAAGTGGTTTTGTACTGGACACTGTTTTTAAAAAGCTGACAGAACAGGATGGATGAAGGTGACTCCAAGCTAGCAAAATTGCTAGCAGTTGATTCATTTCTTACAGACTGCCAGTTTTTTTTTTACCTACCAGATAATAATCAAAATAAAGATATTGAGAGGTCAATGACGGACATTTTCTTTTGTAACTGAAGAAAGGTCCCATCAGAGCTTGATAGGAGATCAAGTGTTCTCAGAATCAATTTGAAAAAGCTATTGACTTGCTTTCTGCCAAAATCCCTCGTAACGATAGACATACTACTGACCTCAAGAGACATACTTTTCACAATCTGCCTGATATTGAATAGCCACTATAATGGGGGGCGGGGCGGGGTATAGCTAGGATGACTCTCAGATGCAAGGTTGCACTTGTCCATGTTTAGTAGATACTCTGCAAACTGAAATTGATCTTCACATTTGCCATCATTTGCACCAGATCTCAGGATGCGCAAGGCCATTGGCCACAGCTCCCTATTAAGATTACAATCCTATACACCTTATAGATTTTCTGCAAGGATTCCGTGGCTCCCCAGGGAGCCTTGACTCACAGTTTGGGAACCACTGGGTTTGCCTTTCACAGTGCATGTGTGTCTTGTGTTCAGGAATTTTCCTCTACAAAAGGTAACATCTGAATGGATCTGAAATACAAGACTCGGGGCTTGTTTGCATAGCCCGAAAGTAAATGGATACAGACCCTAAAGTGCTATACAAACACTATTATTACTAAATTATACGTGTAGTGAGGAGTAGGAACAAGTCTTGGATTCTCCCTGCATGTGCAACGTCTCCAAATAAGACTACCTGTCTACATTTGTATGTGAATACTGCCTGCCTTTTAGAGAACTAGTGCAGTGTAGTGGCTAGGAGACTGAGCTGCAAAACAGGGCTTTCCTAGTTCAAATTTTGTCTCTGCCCTGAATTCTCAACTAGCTGGCCTGAGCCAAGCGACTCAGCCTCAGTCTTTCCCATCTGCAATATGGGGATAATAACATTTCCAGTGTTACAGTAAGGGCTCTATCAAGATAATATATGTGCAGCCTGTTGTATATTCAAAAAGCATTATAAACATGCTAAGTGTGGTTGTTATTGTTACTTACACAATCCAACGATGACAAAAAAAAATAGGGCAATAGACTGAATGGGTGCACTCACCCATAGAGTGCACTCACAGACAAATATGGCCTCAGTGTACCCAAAACAAGATGCTCCTCGACCCTTGCTCATTGTCTCCATCCTCCTCTTCCTTTTCCAATTCGGAGTGTGGGAGGAGCACAGACAAACACCAAATAAGGGGGGGGGGTGTAGCATTTGGCATGTTGCCTGAGGTGCCAGCCCCACCCACTGGGCCCTGAGCTTAGGCATGTTACATTTCTACCCATGAGACCAAGACTGGTAAGAGCTATTGTTGACAGCCCATCCTTCCAGACTCCTGAAATCTGTTATAAAAATATTTCTCTGTGATACTGCAGAGAACACAATTGGAGTCTATTCAGAAATACCAAATGGATTCAAACTCCATTCAGCAGCCTTCAAAAAAAAAAAAGAAGTGACATTTCACTGACCCCAAAAGTCGAACTCACTGAGCCACGTGTGAATATTCACTTTTGCCACAAACAGTTCCTTTGACCCCCTGTCCTCCAAGCCAATTTGCAGAGCTACTAGAGATACTGGGATGAAATCATAAACTTGCTAATAAGCCTCTAGTTAGCTCAGATGGCTTTTACCAATGCATATTCATGCAAAGTGATACTCCAGCTAGCCAAAAATAACATCTATAAAGGACAGATCTTGAGAGTACAATGGAAATTCAGCCACAGGATGAAGACTGGATGACCAGAAAAGGAGGCTTTAGCCATGGTGGGACATTCATGAGAAAGAGAGCTTCAAAACATTCAAAAATGTTAATTGGTTGGACCCTCAATGATAGTTTCCAGCTTCAGCTGACCCCGGCTTTATTACTATGCTGAATTTTGTTAAAAATATTGGACCTAAATATGTCCATAGCCCTCTTTTATATATGCTACCAGCAGCTAGACTAAGGGCTGAAATACATGTTACACTCAGCCCATGTTATACTCTGTCATATACCTTTTTCTTAACTAAAGAGCAGCCAGATCAGGCTTCTCAAGGAATGACATCATAGCAGGTGGAGTGGGGTTTAATTCTTTGCCCCTCGTGATCCCAGTCCATACTGGTCCCCTCCACAACTGCCATTTGCTTCATAAAGGAAGATCCCATGGCGTGTAGGAGGTAGGAGAGGGTATATACCAGAATAAGCAACTTGCACCCAGGTGCTCTCCCCTTCAGAGACTCTGACATATTCCCTTTCCTCCACAACCTTATGCCAGCTATATAGCCAGCTATATGGCACAGATTTGTGCCAGCTGGTACAGGTCTAAGGAGATTCATAGGCAATTGATGGGCTTGTGGAAGGGTAAGGGAAAATATTCTCCATGCTTCTCCCAAGCCGCCCGATTGCCCCCTACCCACCATAGTATACAGTATTACCTGTTGTGGGGTGCACCAGCAAATTATAGCAGGGGTGAGGATAGAACTGTGCTGAAAAATTCATGTTCTCTTTTTTTTTGCTATTTAAGTGACTAATAACACCTTCTTTGCTGAAAAGTAGTATAATAATAATATAGCTTAGTCCTAATTCTCACCACTCACAGAAAATAATTTTAAAACTCTGGATCCAATTGAAATCCCAGTTATTGCACAGACTTCATGTGAACACTGGAGCTAACATTGATGGGACCAGGGATCAAGACTGGTGGGCATTTGATGTGGACAGGCTAGAGCTTTGGCAGCTGGAGCAGATTCCAGCGCAACTTGGACTGGTCTTGCATTCTTATCCATTATTCAAGCTTCAGAAATTTGATCCCTCTAAGAAACTTTTCATTGCAATTAACATTAACATCAGAGAGTGAGGTGGCCACTTGATGGTTTGTCACTGAGACTGCAGTTCACCATCCCTCAAAGATGTGGTTTGGTGCAATCTGGATCCATGTTAAGACAAAGAATCACACGGCCTATTTAATCCGGAGGTGAAATAAATCTGAATTGACTTGATAATGTCAAAACAGTCATGTGCTCTGCTTACAGTTGTCTGAGCTTCCCAGGTATTTAACTTCATTCCAGGACCAATGGTCATTGGCATAGCCTACAGACTGTTCAGAGAGGACAAACATGGGTTCAAATCATCATTCAGCCATGGAGCTAACTGGCTGGCCTTGGGTTAGTCACCATGTCTTGACCAGATCCTTCCCACTAGGTGATTGTGAGGATGACATCAGACAGTTTCACTCATGTAAGGTGGCCAAGCTGGAACCCAGCAACTCTAACTTTATGTTTAACATTAATGAAGATGCAGGCTAGAGACTGGGCAGTTGCTGCACTTGTATTTCCTGGCCCTTCTGCTCATCCTACAACCGCACCTGCTATGGGGTTACATCAATCATCTACTTGCTACAGGAAAGAATGGGCAGGAAGTGAGGTTGTCTCACCATCACCAGCTGCCTTGCTAACATGAATATGAAACCTGGTTATCTGGGTTGAAGTGGGCAACCTAGATCCCAGGGTATAGTCTGAAGCACGTGGTCCAAAAGCCAGCACAAAGGCTCTTTCGAGGACTGAAAGGCAGAGTATGGATATTAAGAGTATGGATATTCTCCTGCTAATTGGCAAGAGGCACTTTTTCAAGTGGGTGCTCCTCTTTTATTTAGCAGGGGGAGAGTAACTGGCCCACCTCACCCCAGCAGTGTTTTTTCTAGTGGCTGATGCTGGTGTTCTTTTGCATCTTTTTAGATTGTGAGCCCTTTTGGGACAGGGAGCCATTAGAGCTATTAGTTATTTGATCTTTCCCTGTAAACCGCTTTGTGAACTTTTTGTTGAAAAGCGGTATATAAATACTGTTGTTAATCATCATCATCATCAAATGAATAAAATGTGCAGCTGTCTTCCTGAAACTAAACCAGGCTGAGTCCAGTCCATGCTTGCAAGGAGCCCAGCTAGGATCTCATCTTGAGTTTCATGGGAGAAATTAATGTTGATATTGATATTTTGAAATTGATATTAATTTTATTTCTATTAATATCATGCTTTTATGGGTAGGGCCTTGAGCAACTCTGAGCTACAAAGTTTTTTTTAAAAAATGCAACTTGGTTTTATATACAAACACTTTGCCCCCCCCCCGCCCCCCCGAAAACACTTTGTGTCGCATAAACTTTCCTGCAAGATTCCAGGGAAGTCAGATTCCTGAAAGTGAGGCATAAAGGTACAGAAGTGGAATAATATCATTGTGCAGCTTCTGGCCTTTTTACCCTAGAAAAACTCTCTTGGAGTGCAGTCCTCAGTATGCCTGCCCCGTCAGCCTTGGCATGCCATTGCCTCCATTGGGAAGAAGAAAAATTGCCCAACACAAGCTGGTACTGATGAGAGTAGGGAAGGCTCCACCCCTCTGCTCAGGCGGGGCACAAGGACAAACACTCTTCCCAGGAAGAGAGGAGGAGAAATGGGTTTATTCAACTGTGTACCCCCTTGGACTACCACCAGCATGCACACAACAGGGGGCCCTGTGGAGAACTGGGTGTCTCTTCCCACTTCCAATACTTTTCTTGCAACCAATGATAAGATATGGGAGAGATGGCAAACCAAAGAAAAGTCCACACTTGTTTTCACCCTCTTCATCATTCCCTCCAAGCTGACACAAGCTAGTGAACCGATGCACCCCAACCCTCACCCTTCGATAATGGATGACGGCTGTATTATCTGCCCCTCCACATCTGGGACATGCCAACCTGCACCAGGCACTCAAACAAGTGCCACGATCATGACACCAAAAGCAGGACTGAAGCCCCCATCGCCCCTGTGCCGTGTGAAAGCACCAGCATTCAAGTCGCTCCTTGGTCCTTCCCTCCGGCAACTTTCTCCAGCCTGTGGACACAGCTGGAGCAGAGACCTTCTCAAGAATGCTGAGCTGTCTTTTAGTCAGCACCTCTCCCCCCATTTGTCAGTTTCAGTGGATATGAAAGGGGGTTCTTGGAAGCCAAGCAAGACCCACTCTTGCACTTACTTTGAGCTGTAAAATCTCCCGGCTTCGTTCAACTGTCTTCAGTTCCCAGGGATGAGTTATCTGCACCTTCACTCTGTGAATGTGCCGTTCTTCTTGTTGCCACTCAGAAATTGTGGTCTCCTTTCTTCCCTGCCCTCCCCAGTGTTCCTCTGCCTCACTCCTTTTCCACGGACCCTCTTCTTCCCTTTCAATGTCCTCCCCGAGAATATTCTACTGGAGGCAGGGAATCTGATCCTCGCTTTGACTCTAGTAGAGAAAGCAGGCTGTGAGTGAGTGAGTGAGGCACAGAAAAGAAAGAGGGGAGGGGAGAAAGACAGCACAGTTTACTCATGTGATCTGACTGGGAAGCTGGCTGAAAGCAGGTCACTCAAGGGGCAGTCTCTCCCACCAAGGCTGAAGGAAAGGCAGGAAGGGGGAGAATGGGAGAGCAACCCTGCCAGCAGGGAAGTGGCATCATTTCAAGAGGCTTCAGTCACTGTTCAGGACAAGCCACAGAGATGTCATACCACCTCCCCAAACTTCCGAGGCTGCCACCCTCTAGCCAGTTTGGAAGCTGCGCTCCAGCAGGTTGCATCAGCCCTCGATCGGAAGCCGCTAGTTCATTGCGGTGGCTTTCCAAGACTTACCTGTGCAAATGACAGCCCAGCTGTAATATTTTTTTGTCACAGTTGTAGCCCACCTCTCGTTGAAGTAACTCAAGGCAGCATCCAGAGTAAAGGAAAGGAGGTGAGGGTTGTCAGCAAGGCAGAGCAGACATTTGGGAGGTAGCAGGTGAAAAGTGAAAAGGGTCACTTGGAGGGATGGGCAGATCTGTTTCCATTCAGTCCCCAGTTTGCATGCTTTCCTTGGAGCTCCATTCTATTCTCTTCTGCGAAAAATCTCCAGATGTCTGATTTTTGTCACCCCTCATTGCATCTTTAGTGTATTTCCCTATATTTCCTACTCCAAAAGCTGGTGTGGGAATTCAGTGCAAAATGCGTAGGTAAAAATACATATTTCTCCATAAAATGTGTGAAATTCATCGAATGTAGCTTATCAAAGCCAGTCCTCTGGGGAGTGATCCATATCCATATGGGTCCAGATCCATATGTTCTACTGCAAATGTTGGTAAGACAGAAACGTGGTCATTTCAGGTCATGTCGCAAGTGATGTGAAAGATCTCTCTCTTTCTGACACCCTGGAGAATTGCTCCTAGTCTGAGCCAACAGCACTGGACTAGATCAGCAATTTTCAAGCAGTGTGCCTTGGCACATTGGTGTGCCATGAATGGGCCACAGGTATGCAGTGGGAGTTTGGGGATACAGTCTCTTATTAGTAGGGCCATTGGGGGATGTGAGCCCCTCACCCACAACTTGATGTGCCTTGTCAATTGTCAAAAAACTGAGGGCATGCCTTGACAATGTTAGTGCCATGTCAGTGTGTCATTTTTTAGGCCTCACCCCCATTTTTCCTCGATCACCCACATCTTCTCCCAAGCATCTCTGTGGATGCTCTACAGTTTCTTTGGATGACCCGCACTTTTGCATGTCCCGCATGTCCCTCAGGAGAAAAAATTCATTCGACCAATTTTTTCGATGACCACAGGGTCATCATTTTTCAGGTCTGAACCACATTCTTCCTTAAATGGCCTCATCTTGTACCACATATCTCTGTGGTTGCTCTACAATTTCCTTGGGAATCCCGCACTTCTCCTGCATGTCCCACATATGCCTCGGGAGGTGAAGAATTTTCAACCTATATTTTCAGTCTCCTTGGGTGTCCAGCACTTCATGTCTCACATGTGCCTCTGGAGGAAAAATATTTTGAACTATTCTTTCGATGACCCCAGGGTCATCACTTTTCACGACTGTCCCCAGTTTTTCCTCAATCACCCTCATCTTGTCCCAAGTATCTCTGTGGATGCTCTACAGTTTCCTTAGGTGACCCGCACTTTTCCTGCATGTCCCAAATGTGCCTTGGGAGGAAAAAAAATTTTCATCCTCTTTTTTTCAATGACCCTGGGTCATCATTTATCAGAACTGTCCTCCATTTTTCCTCGATTCCCCTCATCTTGTCCCACGTATCTCTGTGAATGCTCTACAGTTTCCTTGGATGTCCCGCACTTCTCCTGCATGTGCCACATATTCCTCGTGAGGTGACAATTTTTTCGACCTATTTTTTCGATGATCCTGGGGCCATCATTTTTCAGATGGGATTCCCATTTTTCCTTGATTGCCCTCAATTTCTCCCAAGTATCTCTGTGGATACTCTACAGTTTCCTTGGGTGTCCTGCATGTCCCACATGTGCCTCGGGACAACAAAATTTTTTCGACATCTGATGACCCCGTGGTCATCGTTTTCTACCCCTGTACAATATTTTTCCTTGACCTCCCTCATCTTGTCCCACATATCTCTGTGGTTGCTCTACAGTTTCCTTGGTGTCCCTGCATTTCTCCTACATGTCCCATATGTGCCTTGGGAAGTCAAGATTTTTTTTGACTGATTTTTTTTCCGTGACCCCGGGGTCATCATTTTTCAGGCTGGATCCCCATTTTCCTTGATCACCCTTATCTTGTCCCACGAAAGTCTGTGGATGTCCTACAGTTTCCTTGGGTGTCCTGCACTTCTCCTGCATGTCCCACATACGCCTCAGGAGAACGAAATATTTTTGACATCTGATATCCCTGGGGTCATTGTTTTCAATCCCTGTATGAATTTTTTCCTCGATTACCCTCATCTTGTCCAACGTTATGTTTTTGGATGTCCTACAGTTCCTTGGGTGTCCTGTACTTCTCCTGCATGTTCCACATGTGCCACAGGAGAACGAAATTTTTTTGACATCTCGTGACTCTGGTGTCATCGTCTTCCGCCCCGGTATGACATTTTTCCTCTATCTCCCTCATCTTGTCCCACATATCTGTATGTCCTACAGTTTCCTGAGAGTTGGGGAGAAGCGATCTGGAGCTAGGACAGTTTTCTTCTCCCTCCTTCTCCCTCCTTCAATTTTGCAATGCTGGGGGGGGGGCGATGTGTCATGGCTTTCTTCCAATTTATTCTCAGGGAGCTGAGAGAAGATTGGAGCAACCACTGGAGCAGCAGGCTGGAGACAGATAGCTAACTTTGGGCTAAAGGCTCTTCTGTTTGCTTCCCCTCCAACTTTGCTGCTCCATAACAACTGTTTCAAATTGCTTCATGGTGACACCAGTCTGCTATACAGAACCTGCCACTTACACAGCCTTTCGCTGCAAACCTGAATTCCTCTGTCCTTTCTCAAACCTTCTGGGCTTAAGGTAGTACACATACACAACAGGAATTCTCTCACCCGCCCCCACATCTGACTGGAGTGTGTACATAATTACTTGTCTAGTGCTATTACCGTACTTCTGAAGCCATTTTGTAAAATATTTGCATGACAGAGCACACTATACATTGAAGCAGAGAGCTCTATTTTCTAGAATGATCATCTTCTCCCTGACCTTTCCCTATGGCTCATTTTTAATCAATCCCAATGCTATGTTCACCCGGCTTCTGTTTTGGTGGTCTGCTCATCCATCAAAATATGTTGCAACTATTTACAGCACAAGTACTTGGCCTTGGAAGTTGGCAGGATCTGTGCCTTGTATTAATCTTCAGCAAGCACATCTGGCTGACGTCTACAAATGGCCTTGACAAGTTGTCCGGGGAGCAGCATGAGCTGTCCAGCCTGATTGAGGAGGATGCCTGTGTTGCACTCAGAGGGATTTTAGCCACATTCTGGACTAGGGCCCATAGCATATGCTGAACTGTTCCTAGTGAGCAGAAGCCATCCCTAATATTTGGTACCTGCCCCAGGGAAATCACAGGCCTTTTTTCAATTTGAGCAATACCTTTGCTAAACATTCTTTACAGCCGAATCCAGTGCACACCATCCAGGGGCAGTGCTGAGCTGGTGCTGACTGCCGTAAAGGTGTCAGTGCCAGCACACCGAGAGCACACCATTCGGCACACACCATTCGGTGGGGTGGGGAAGGGCAGGATGGGGAGAGGGCAAAACAGGGTGGGAAGGGTGGCAACAGGGTTGAGGGACGGACAGATTGGGCACAGATGGGGGTGGGATCAGCGGTGCTATTTAGCTAGCACAAGTTCAAGTAGATCCCTTTGCACCGTGACTGTTTACCCCCAGATAAGGGAATAGATGTTCCCTTATTCAGAGGAGACCTCCTGGATTCCCCCCCCCACCACCACCATAGGATGCAACAGTTGCCATTTTGGTGCCGCAGCATCAACAGAAGTGGGTGGGGGGGGATAAAGACCTGCTGCAGAAGCCAGTAAAATGCAAGCAAATTACATGAAAACAGTGACCACCAGCAGTGAAAAGCCTTCAGTGTGTAATGAGGGTGTAGTTTCATTTTCGGAATACATAAAAACCAAAGCAAAAGGAACCCATCAGGTTCTATTTTCACAAATACATTGGAACATGAGTGGGATGAATGGGTACATGGAGGGTGTATTTTCTAAATCCTATTTGTTGCCTTTTCATTTTCAGGAGTTTGGAGGGGGAGGGGGCTCCTGGTGGCCACCATCTTGAATATCCATTGCTGGACCCCTGCAGTAAGTTAAAGAAAGGTGATTTTCTTTATAGTCTTTTATTTATTTAAGAATTTCTACCCTGCCTTTCTCCCCACAATGGGGCACTCAGGGCAGTTTACAACATAACAAAATTACAAAAAAGCCATAAAATATAGGCCAAAAAAGCAGAACACCACAATAAAAGCAACATAAATAAATCAGATAGACAAAGCAGCGCTGTAAAATACCCATAAGAACAGGTAAAAGTGTTTAATACCCATAAAGTGCAGGTAAAAGCAGCATAAACACACACAGCACAAATAATGGCATTAAAAACCACCACAAGTGCAGATAAAAGCAGCAAGAATTAGCAGCAAACTCCTGTAAAAACACAAGCACACACCCCCATGTGACACCAGAAGGAAAAGTTTTTAAACGCTGCCAGCAAAGGGAGGACAGAGATCTCAATTCAAAAAGGATGGAGAATTCCATTCTCAATCTATTTATATAGATCAGGGGTGTGCAAACATTTTGGCAGGAGGGCCACATCATCTCTCTGACACTGTGTCGGGGGCCGGGGAAAAAAAAGAATTAATTTACAATTTAAAATTTTGAATAAATTTACATAAATGAATATAGTAGAGATGGAACGTGTGTGAATGAATGATGGTCTTGCAGTAGCTCAAGGCCTATAAAAGGCCTTGCACAAAGCAAGGCCAGCCTTTCCTTCGCTGCCACTGCTGCATCACAGATGTGGAGGGAGACGTAGTGGAGGGAGCCCTTGTCCCACAACTCAAGTGAGAGGTCGAACAGTTGTTCTCTTGCTGAGAGACCAGCACGGGCTCCAGCAAGTCTTTGGAGGGCCAGAGGCTCATTGGAGACTGGGGGCTCCCTGAGGGCCTGATTGAAAGCCCCTGAGGACTGCAAGTGACCCCTGGGCCAGGGTTTGGGCACCCCTGATATAGATGATAGATCAGCTCACTGTGTTCCCTCTCCCCTGCAGGATGTAGTGCAGGCCCTGTTGGCATGTCTGCATAAGTTTTGGAAAGTTGGACAGGATAGGGCCCGCAGACTTTTAGCCACTATGTTACGCAAGCTTTCTCTCGTCTAGTGCACTTCGTCTCTGTAATTTTCCCGTGCACACCCAGCTATTACCTGTCAGGGTGAACCAAAGTGGGTTACCCAGGAGTGGCACCTGGTTGCACACCAGAAAGAAGTTCTAATACACCCTAAGCAGATGTGCCAGTAAGGCCAAACCTTCAGAAAGTTTACTTTAGGTGACCAGAAAAAGCAAAACATTTCTTCATTTCAGTTTTCATCTTTGCCCTCAGGGTTTGCTTTCAAGCTCTTCACAGATTCAGATGGATCATGTACAAAGAAGAGAGAGTTAAAAAAAAATTAAAGAAAGGAAAGAGTTGTGATAAAAGTTAGAGAAGACAAAGAGACTGAGAAAAGTCTTTCAGAGACAGAAAAAGAGAATGGGTTCAAGAATAAAGGAAGCTGGGAAATCTCCACCTGCAATAAGTGCTTGGGCTTCCTGAGTCAGTTCATTGAGAAGAAGACTCTGAGAAAGGAACACTTGATGCACTTTTTCTGAAAAGATTGCTTCAACATGCTAACTTAACAATTCACCTCATGTGAATTGCTACCATCCAAGCCAGGCTGCTGGGGATGTTCAACCAGCAAGCCAAAAGTAGATCTGGAGGAATCCCTGAGTTCTGGTCTAAGTGGACACTCAGGGAAGGAAGTGAAGGGAAAGTCAGAGTGCATGTGGTGGGTTCGGAGTGCAAGAAGTACATGGAGGTCCTATTGGAAGGTGTTCCAGGGTTCGAGTGCAAATTGGGAGAGGCTAAAGACCCCAGTTAGATCAGTTCACACGAAGGAGAACAAAGAGTTTCATGATATGAAGGTGTGGTGCTCAGGCCAGCATAGTCCTGAGGCTAACTTGCAGGGATGAAACAAAAGAACTTGACTGAGGCAGAGATGACTAGGGCATGACAAGAGTGCCCTGGTCAAGCATTAGCTAAGGGATGGGGGTGCGTTATGAGGTAGATGCCTCTTCCTGGGTGGAAAAGGAAAGAATGCTGCCCTGAAACAGGGCAGGGCAATGTTCATCCAGGCTAGAAGAGGGTTGAACCCTTTCTTTGCCAGCTTCCTTGGGACATGGTCTGTGGCCTTGTGTGACCTCCTTCCCCAGAAGAGGTACATATCTCATGTATAGACAAGAAATGGGGGGACTGGCAACTCTGTTCAGAAGACATTAGGATGCCAGGATCAATTAAACAACCACTTATAGAGATAATTGAATGGGTTGTTCACAGTTGGCTTGCACCAATGTTGATGCTTGAGCATAACCAAAATAAAGCCATTGGAACTGTATGTCTGGGACCAAGAATAGAGTAGGACCGCTTTGTGTCAACAGAAGTGTGATTGATTCTCGAAAGAGGAGGCATTTTTCAAGCCAAATAAAATTGTGCGCACAGCTCTTCAGTCGGTCAGCTTGTTTTGATCTTATTTCTTGGTTCCAAGTGGCCTCGAAATATCCATTTCTTTCTTCTCTTATCCTTCCCAGTCTTCAGCCATTGCAGCCATGAAGCTGGGGTTGGGGGGGGGGGAGAAGTCACACCATTCCAGCAAAATAAAGAGCGAGCGCGAGTGAGAGAACATGTGAGCACTTTAAAGATTTTTTTTCACCTTCTGCTCCACTGTTGTTTTCAAAGCCATTGAGCTGCAAAACGTCAGCGGTAAGTGCCCGCAGCTGCCACCTCGCCCACCACAATCCGATTTCCATTAGTGATACTGAATTATTTAGCTGAAGTATTGAACATGGGACAGGCTGCTTCTCGGTCGACCTTTTATAACATGCCTGGACCATGACAGGCGTATCTTCTTGGAAATGAGCCATCCTGCACTTAGAGGAATGCTGCTGTATGTACTGGAAGAGGGAGGGTGGAATCTATGGAAGCTTAAAGGATAAAGCATGGATTCAGAGAGGGTTTCACATCCTATACTTCCTCAACAAACTGTCATTTGGCAGTAAAAGAACTCTCTTATGAACTAGAGCGGTAGATGAATGCAAAGAGTATCCCAGTAAGGCAGTGATGTACGTTTTTCTTCTCACTGACCTCTATGGTCTTCTCTGTGGTTGGGATGCCACTACCAGCTTCTGGGAGACTTTTCTGGGTTCTGCAGCACTAGGGCGACTATCTGTAGTAATAATTGTCTGTCCCGCTTCCTTCGCCAGACCTGTCTCTTGTCATTTCCAAAATGTTCTGGATGGGAATGATGAGGAGAGAGATTGGGGAGCCTTTGCTGAAATTCATAAACACCACCCTGTCATTCTCCCTCTAGTTTTAGTCAACTTATGAGCCCATAGGTTTCAATAGCCAAGGAGGCTATTACAAGCCCCCTCCCACTTGAAGCCAGAATGGTAGGGCAGCAAGATAGAAAAGCCACTGAAGCAGGAGGAGGGAGGTGAATGCAGCAGGGTTCTTGAGGGCTGCCAAACAAGGCCTCATGAGCTGCATGTGGTCTGTGGGCCACATGTTGGATGTACCAATGCTCATTTACCCTGTATCCGAACTAGCCCAAGAATGAAGGAGGCACCTGTGTCTCTTTTCTCCAGGTTTTCTACTCCTTTCCCAGGGAATGAGTGTTTGACTGTCTGGGTTTTACACTCAGAAAACTGAAGAAGTAGCAACAGCAGGCACGAGCAAGAGCTCATACAAATGCATAATTCAGCAGCCGCGTTCTTCAGCGTTGGGGCCAAGGACCAGCAGTTGAAGTGACACTGCCCTTGGTGTCCAGGCTTGCTGCAAGGGATCTTTCCACCCCACGATGACATCAAATCAACTAATCTTTATGATTTCAAAAGCAGCATTGTTGTTGGCCTCCTTTCAAGATACATTCTGTTCCGATTCCAATGGTTCTTGAAAAATACTGAGATCTAACCCCACAGCCCCTCTCCCTCCCCACAACTGACTCACAGCCTATTTCTCACTAGCATGGCCATGGCAATATGACTTCTTCAGATGAAGGACCCATTAAGGTGGCATAAATTATACATACGTTGCAGCGCTGCCGAACAGGAACTGACAACAACTGCGACTAAAGATGTGTGTTTAGGGACTGGTGGGGGCTTGGGGCTGTGAAATGTTAAAAAAAAATTCTGCTATTAATTTCTTCCGATTATTTCTTTGCCCTTTTCTCAATGGCTTATGCTTGTGTGTGTGTGTGTGTGTGTGTGTGTGTCTGTGAGAGAAAGAGAGAGAGTTTTGTAAACATCTTTCAAACATTTAGATCTTTAACTGCTGGTCGGCTTCCTATCCCTTTCAACTTGTTTGAAAAACAAGGAAAGGGTTAACTATGAAGAACAGGGCAGTGGAGGGTGGTGACAACTGGAAAAGACTTTGGAGTCTACCGGGTTTAGCAGTTAGATACCGTAATACAGAAAACCAAACACGCTTTTAAGTTTCTCTCTACAATCTTTTAAATATAGAAAAATCATTGCAGAACTTAGCATCATCGTATTTCGGCTCACAATAGATTGAAAAGTATCCTATGTGTTCCAAAATGTTCTTCTGCAGCAGCTGTAGTCCCACAGCTGTGTCCCTGAGCTCCTATACACCCCTTCATGGTAAGTGGATCCACAAGCCAAAGAGCTACTGCAGCAGGCCAGTTTCCTCCCAGGTTTGACACTGTGTTAGGGAGTATCATGGATGCATTCCTCAGCCTGGCGCCTTGGGCTTGTGACAATAGCCGCCATGCACGCCCACAGAAGCAACCCCAGCATCCCATGTGGGCAGCAAGTCTGGGTGAGACTGGAAAATGAAAGATCCCAGGAAATATCTGGGCCCCTCCTTTGGCTCCTAAGCCCCCTTTTGACTCTCGGCCAAGGTACAAATTACCTCCTTTACTCCTCTCTCATTGACCCTGTCCTGATGGATACAAAGCGACACCACTTTCTTGGTAAGTGGACATGATGAAAAGTGTCCCTGGCCACTGCTATCAGGTGGGATTCTGTGCATAGTGAAAATAATCGGAAGCCCTAAGAAGCTGCATGCTTGAGTGACCTGAGCAACCCAAAGTCCATGCAAGAGATGGGGCGTGGTTCTGGGATAACTGGGAGGCAACATCCATTTCTATGAACCGCACTGCTAGTTTTTAATTAGAAAGAGGGCAATGAGTTAACAAACAAATCAATACCATTCCTTATAACGTACCAGCCCAAAGTGACTTTAAGCATAGCCAAACCCTGGGGTACAGAATGTCTTAATGCTTTCTGCACATTTCCCATCATGCTTTTGATGCTTGGATTGGTATGTTTTGCAATATAATACTGTTCCACTGATGAATATGGAGCTGATCCCCAGAATGACACCTTTTAGCATGTTCCCTTATGAGGATGCACAGGAGGAAGAATAATAATAACAACAACAACAACAACAACAACAACAACAACAACAACAGGTATTTATATACCGCCTTTCTTGGTCTTTATTCAAGACTTTATTCAAGGCGGTTTACATAGGCAGGCTGATTAAATCCCAGTAGGGATTTTTACAATTGAAAGAAGGTTCTATCTTTCAAGAACCACAACAGTCCAGGTGTTTCACTCTGATCTGGTTTCACATTCTGGCCTCTATCCTCCCACGCTCAGAGCAGATGGAATCGCTTGGCTTCAGCTTGTCAGCTGCTTCAAGGTCGCACGGTGCCGGTGGCCTCGAACTGGCGACCTTGTGGATGTTATCTTCAGGCAGACAGAGGCTCTACCCTCTAGACCAGACCTCCTGCCTGAGGTCAAAACTAAATACTTTGAACAAGAGATGTGCTCTTTCAGGGATCAGAGACAGACTTTTCACCCTTACAAGAATGTCAAAGTGTTCCAAGCTACATCCTCCTCCTCCTGATGGTCAGTTACCCAGTAAATTACAGCTGAGATTTTAAATGGAAGAGAATGTATTTATTCCAATAAAGGGGGGGGGGGAATGTATAGTATACAAGGTTATTATTTTTGCAATGCAAAAATTTCAGCTCTGTCATTTCTCTGCAAGAGCAAATAATGCACAACTGATCTATGTGATCTTGCAGGTTGCTTATGCGCTGACTGCATGCTAATGTGCCACTGACACCACAGAACTGAAATGGTGTGCCACACCACAGCACCACCAAACATACAGTTGGTTTATATGAGCACTGAACCAAAGCGGCGTCCACCCTTCATGAATAGTTTTGTGGCCCTCAATGAATCCCCAACGACTCTGAAAAGTGTTAAAACGTTGGGGTCTGCTTAATGAAGTGTGGAAATGGCTGTGGGGCATTTCAGTAGTTTTAAAAAATCCTTCTGCGCATCAACACAGCTTCTCATATGCGGATGTTTATGCTCCTTAGCACAAAGCAATCGGATTGAAAAGAAACAGGGTGTTAATAGGCAGCTTCCTTGGCCTCCACAGATGTCAAGCTAATTGGCTATGTGGGTCTTTGGCATTCGTGATGCGATGCCCGATTGGCTGGGATCGTGTTACTAAAAAGATCTTTCAAGTCAAATAAAATAGTGCTGAAACATTGGAACAGGGGCAGTTAACAGGCATTAAAAATGGGGGGAAAGTGGAAGGTGGGCAGGAATGTGAACCCCTTTGTACTCTGCAAAGTGACAATTTGATGCAGCTCTAGTTTGTACCTATCACAGCGCACAGCCCAGGGTTAGGTGACAAACAGGCCTTGCTGAGGGAGAGTCAGCATGGCTTCTGTAAGGGTAAGTCTTGCCTCACGAACCTTATAGAATTCTTTGAAAAGGTCAACAGGCATGTGGATGCGGGAGAACCCGTGGACATTATATATCTGGACTTTCAGAAGGCGTTTGACATGGTCCCTCACCAAAGGCTACTGAAAAAACTCCACAGTCAGGGAATTAGAGGACAGGTCCTCTCGTGGATTGAGAACTGGTTGGAGGCCAGGAAGCAGAGAGTGGGTGTCAATGGGCAATTTTCACAATGGAGAGAGGTGAAAAGCGGTGTGCCCCAAGGATCTGTCCTGGGACCGGTGCTTTTCAACCTCTTCATAAATGACCTGGAGACAGGGTTGAGCAGTGAAGTGGCTAAGTTTGCAGACGACACCAAACTTTTCCGAGTGGTGAAGACCAGAAGTGATTGTGAGGAGCTCCAGAAGGATCTCTCCAGACTGGCAGAATGGGTAGCAAAATGGCAGATGCGCTTCAATGTCAGTAAGTGTAAAGTCATGCACATTGGGGCAAAAAATCAAAACTTTAGATATAGGCTGATGGGTTCTGAGCTGTCTGTGACAGATCAGGAGAAAGATCTTGGGGTGGTGGTGGACAGGTCGATGAAAGTGTCGACCCAATGTGCGGCGGCAGTGAAGAAGGCCAATTCTATGCTTGGGATCATTAGGAAGGGTATTGAGAACAAAACGGTTAGTATTATAATGCCGTTGTACAAATCGATGGTAAGGCCACACCTGGAGTATTGTGTCCAGTTCTGGTCGCCGCATCTCAAAAAAGACATAGTGGAAATGGAAAAGGTGCAAAAGAGAGCGACGAAGATGATTACGGGGCTGGGGCACCTTCCTTATGAGGAAAGGCTACAGCGTTTGGGCCTCTTCAGCCTAGAAAAGAGACGCCTGAGGGGGGACATGATTGAGACATACAAATTTTGCAGGGGATGGACAGAGTGGATAGGGAGATGCTCTTTACACTCTCACATAATACCAGAACCAGGGGACATCCACTAAAATTGAGTGTTGGGAGAGTTAGGACAGACAAAAGAAAATATTTCCTTACTCAGCGCGTGGTCGGTCTGTGGAACTCCTTGCCACAGGATGTGGTGCTGGCGTCTAGCCTAGACGCCTTTAAAAGGGGATTGGACGAGTTTCTGGAGGAAAAATCCATTATGGGGTACAAGCCATGATGAGTATGCACAACCTCCTGATTTTAGGAATGGGTTAAGTCAGAATGCCAGATGTAGGGGAGGGCACCAGGATGAGGTCTCTTGTTATCTGGTGTGCTCCCTGGGGCATTTGGTGGGCCGCTGTGAGATACAGGAAGCTGGACTAGATGGGCCTATGGCCTGATCCAGTGGGGCTGTTCTTATGTTCTTATGTTCTTATGTCCATATTTTTCATGAACCATATTCATTTTTACAATAACATCTTGCTAATTTCCCCCCCCCCATCTGTGTAGCATTATAGAGTTTTCAAGGTGTCTTCACATTCTTTAGGCTCAATCCAATCCCCCACAAGCCCATAGCATAGAGCGCCACTGACAGAGCACATGCTGCTTGCTGGGAGAGGGGGTTACCAGATGGCCCAGGAGATGTAAAAAATTTTCTTACTTACCTTCCTGTAGGCCACCTGGCCTCCAATGGGTCTCCTCACACTATTTTGTTGGTGTATGTCTGAGGAGACTTGGGGGGGTTCAGGGTGGGAAAGGGGCATAGGATCTTTGCATGCATTGCCATCAAGATCTTCCCCCTCCCACTCCAAACTGCCCCCTTTCACCCATGATCCTACCCTGAGCCACCCCTGACTACCTGCTCTAGGGTGGGTTCAGCAGCCAACCGTAGTCAGGTCAGGGCTCCCCTGCTCCCACAACCATTGTTAGAGAGACACCCACAGCCGTAGCAGCTCATGTATGATTGTTCCCTTACCACAGGGCTGTATTGTGACTGCATTGGTACTGAGAAGTTGGATAGGATTGGGCTCTGAGTCTGAATGCATCTGGAAAGTACTGGGAATAATAGCAATAGAGGAGCACCCGGGCCATAAACAAGGAACTTTTTCGGTCACTGCCAATCCTCCCCTCTCCTTTGCCAAGGTACGTTTGATGGGGAGGGCTGGTGTGGGAAGATCTCTATGCCCCATTATGCTCCTAATGGCATCATTGTGAGTGGGAACTTAGTTCAGAGTAGGTTGAGCTTAAATGAATTGAATTCAGGGCCAATCTAAACTGAGCTCAAATTCGCTCATCGGCAATGAGCCCATTCCACGTCCAGTCATAGCATCTCACCCTAGAGTGAGCCTAAACTGAACACCTGAACATTTGCTAAATGTTGAACAACCAGCACCTAGACTGAACTGATTTTCATATAACCAACTTTCCACGGGTTTAGTGGATCTTCTCCCTGATCTATTTCTTATGAGCAAGGGTGTCAAAATGTATATGGAGTTCTGCACATCAGTAGGAACTTCCCCATGTGTTCAAGTCAAGGTATCAATCTGGACTCTCATTCTTTTGTTCTCAAGCATCCCCCTGCAGTGTGCAGCAAATTCAGTTTCCATGTCTGAGCAAAGACCAATCTCTGAATCAGGCCCTCTGCTAAATCCTTAGCATGCAATGTAATTGCATTCTGCATACATGCCACACAGTGAAATTCATGACGATCTAGATTTGAAAACTGCCATGAGGCCAAGCCTTATAATTAATAGGATGGATGAACATTGCCTCTCTGAACTGTATTCTCCACCGTGGGTAATAAAACAGTGGTTCACACGTATAAATCTGGCTTCCATTATCGACTGGAGAAAATTCCCACTGAGTTAGGTGTAATGACAGCCTAATAAAATGCTGTTGGTTCCCATAGCAAAATTTTCCCTTTGGTAACATAGAATGATGATGTCAATATGTTATATGTGCCCCTATTTGAAATTGCCCCCATAATGGTTTCATAACTTTCAAGGCAGTAAATTGGCTGCAGCCTTAGACTGGTGCGGAAATAAAGTGCTAGAACGATAACTCAAAGCTAAGAAAATAATCCATGCTTGTGTTTCAATCCATGGGCACCCAAATGAATTGTGGAGAAAATTTTTAATTTTTGACATTTAACTGAGAGAAGCTAAATTTCATGATCCAACCTATGAAAATCTGGTTCTGTTTACAAAATTCTATTTTGGAATAAGAACACTCACAGATTATACAGTGCCAATAGACCTGTGCAGGCATTAATGAATGTATGGGGTGTGGAAAGGATTTGGGATTATGCTCACCGCACTGTTTCTAATCTTCATGAGTGGAATTGAAGATCGGATCAGAGCGGGTGCATATTTAAGTTCTACATTTCTGTGGTCTGTATACATGATTTACAGCCCAATTCTATACTCCCGCCCCCCCGGTACAGAAATACCAAAATGGCTACTGCTGCATCTTATGGAGAGGACAGTCGTGGAGGACTCCTCTAGGTAAGGGAACATTTGATCTCTTACCCAGGGGTAGGCCTCCACAGTATGGATGTCAACTTGGGCCTGCGCCAGTGAAATTGCTGGTGCAGGCAGGTACGTGTGGACCTCAACTGTAAGACAGGGTCCAGGAAGGGGGTTTGAATTTGGCGGCCACCACTGCTGCTGAACCCACCCCCTTCCCAGATCTGCTCTGCCCTCTCCCCCCCCTTGTGGCTGCCCCATTCCACCCTCCCCCACCCCCTTCTGGCCTTTGTCCCACCCACCCTGCTCTGTCTCACCCTCCCCCTGCCCTCCCCTCCCCCAGCCTGCTTTTCCCGCCATCCTATCCGTGTTGACCGGTCTTCGCAGATCCACTGGCTCACAGGGGAAGGCTCTGGCCTCCTTGTCAATGCTTCAGCAGCGCACAACTCTGTGTGCTACCACAGAGCTTTGTGTGACTGCCCTAAGGAAGTCTATACTGGTGGAATGCTTGATTCACAGTTGTACAAGCCCAGTCCTGTGAGGATCCTGCCTTTTGCAAGATTTCCGTTGTGCTGAGGGAGCCTATTCATACATATTGTACTACATAGTTAGGTGCTGTTTAGATCTTCAGCTGAGCGCATGAAGGCCAGGAACAGGGACAGCGGGTGTCAATCCTATTTCCCTGACATATGCACATATTCGTGAATTATGTGACTGTTTGGGCATGTAGGGCTGGCTCCAAGTTTGAGGGAATCTCATGTACGGGCATAAGAGGCTTACCAGGTAGTGAGTGACAGTGGGTAGCAGTAGCAATGATGTTCCTTGAGCTGCCATTTTAACCCACCAATAATATCTCTGGTATATTGTGGACCAGGTATTGTGGGAAAATTAAAATGGTAGTACCAGTATGCCATCAGGAAAGAGGGAACAAATTACAAGGACTCAGTAGCAGTGCAGGTATCAAGGTGATGGGGATTCTCAGGGTGCTGGGCCCCCTGACATTTGTCCAAGGGTGCTATATACTGACACCAGTTCGGTTGGCAGGGCTAATGACCCATCACAATGCATCAGTGTTGTGGAGGTCCTCCATTGAACCAAACATTCCTGTTGTCTTCCAAAGGCAATATTTACCAGAGGTGACTTGCTACTAAATTTTTGCCTAAGTTAAAATGTGAGATGAACTTGGAAAATCTCAAGACCTGCACATTGTCGGGTTTCCACCGTGCTTAGATGGAATCTCACCTTCGTGGTAAGAGTTGCCACATTAAAACATGGGGTGCGTGACATACCTTCAGGCAGTCAAGGTTTCCTTCCTCATATCCAGTGGCCTCTGATGGGGAAGGCAGGAGACACTCCATGTTACAGACCACCTTTCATGCGCAGTGCAGTGGGGCTATCACTCAGTGGTGGAACATCAGTTTTGCATGAGAAGGTGCTCAGCTTCAACACATGGTATCTCTATGCAGAGCAGGGAAAGATCCTTGTCTGGAACCCTGAAGAACTGTTACCAGTCACTGGAGATTACATTCATGAGTTAGATGGACCGGTGATCTATCTCAGCATAAGGAAGCTTCATAAAGCCATACTACCCTTAGTCAGGAAGATAGACTGAGGATGAAATGCCAATAGCTAGAGTCCACAGCACACCAAACATTATCAACTTTCCCAATGAGAAGCTGGAGCTGATTTTTGAACCTCCCATTACTGAGCCTTATCAGCAATATAATAACATATGTTCCACTGTAAATCTACTCTAAAGCATCTGCCTGTGGGTTCAAGTGTATATAAAATCTCTGTCCTCGCTATCTGTCTGTGGCTGTCCAGAATGAGAGACTGGGTCCATATTTTTGTGGGTTAAAAAAAATGCTCATAATTTCCTTTTTGGAAAAGACTCCTAATTCATCTTCAAATGTGGTCAGGAAACAAAAGTTGACTGCAATGTTCCCTTATCTGGGAGTGAATTCTAAGCTTGCTGTTCTTTTATCTATGCCGTATTTGTTGTCTTACGAGAGCAAAAGCCTTCACATTTTTGGACTGCCCTTGGTTCCAGGGCTGCCTGACCCTGATCTGACACATTTTGAAAAGTTCCAAATGCAAATTATCTTCATGTGCCCATGGAATTATTAATGTGCACATTAAACAAAGAAGGCTTTTGTTACTGTCTGGCAATACTTCCTGTGCCACGCCATGTAAATAGAAAGGGGGCAGTGGGGCAAGGCTGGGGATTTTTTTTGTATCTGGCTCAGATTATGATCTGAGCTGGAGGATTCTTGGGTGGGGGCCGGGGGGGGGGCAGTTGACACTCAGTTCAACATATGGTGAAGCATATTGAATTGGATGATTGTATCCTGAACCTTCCTCCACTCCCAAATTCTGGGAGCAGCTCAAGTGTCTGGTGCCATGTGATCTCTTTGCCAACTGAGTATATGCACACTCTCTTGGGCCCACTGTGAACAAGAGACACATTGCCTCACCCAGCTGTAGGCTCCTTGCCAAATGAACTATATGACTATGGCTGCAATCTTAACCACACTTTCCTGAAAGTAGGCCCCCCATTGAACAAAATAGGACTTACTTCTGAGTAGGCTCGGTTAGGTTTGTGCCCTATAAGAACAGCCTGGTGGGCCCACTGTGAACGAGAGGCGCACTGCCGCACCCAGCTGTAGGCTCTTTGCCAGCAGTGATATTGCCTTTACCATACTCACAGAGCAAGCACAGGGAGGAGGCCCACTTCCTTACTAACCCCATGCTTCCTTGCTAACTCCTAAGCTTCACCTCCACCCTTTCTCACACATCAGGAGCAATTATTTCTGCCCTGAAGGCTCTCTGACAGCGGAGACATTGCTATTATCACCACTTCTAAGCACCCTTTCAGATATTATCGCAGTATTATAGCTTATGGAGTTACTTTCTTGTGGCTTCTTCATGTGTGGCAATGGGAGTAGGTGGGTGGGTGGAAGGTGGAAGGATTATTATTTATTTATTTTTATTTTTCACATTTTTATACCGCCCTTCCTCCAAAGAGCTCAGGGTGGTTTACACAGCTGCTCCTCCCCTCTTTCTTGTCCTCACAACAACCCTGTGAGGTAGGTGAGGCTGAGAGAAAGTGACTGGCCCAAGGTCACCCAGGAAGCTTTGTGGCTGAGGGGGGATTTGAACCTGGATCATCCAGGTCTAAGTCCACCTCCCAAACCACTATTCATATGACATGTTGCGACAGTGACATGTTGTGGTGTCGTGGTCAATTATGAAGTACAGGAGCTCATTATGATGCCCCCAACGTTGTGCCCCTTTAGCCACAACCCCACTAAGGCTAAACTATATAATAAAATATAACAAAAATTTGTTACATAGAACAAAGAGAAAACCAAGTTTAAAGTTCTTCATAAGAGCATTTTCCTCTCCTGCCATTTATTCCTGCATTTGAAGCTGACTATACTTTATCCAAGACACACTTCATCCCAAACTCTTGGAGTGGTGTGCAGTACAGTAGTTTAAAACAAATTTATCGAAATTAAATTCACAACTGGGATTTTAAAACATCCCAGACAAATAAAAAAAATGATTTGGAATGCTAGCCTGATTAAGTTTACTCGGAAGTAAGTCTCACTCTGTTCAATAGGACTTACTCCGAGTACATTTGCCTAGGTTTGTAATGTGCCTTCCTCTCAGGTAGCCCTTGGGAAAGAGAATGGCTTTCAGCCCCATCCTATTCTTTTACCCTGCCATAGCATGCAGCTGCTATGAGGGGATAGCATCAAGCGCAAGTTGCTCGCACCATGCGACACCCCTCCTGCTTGTGACACTGGCCCTCCTCACCACTCTGTCCCAATCCTCCCATCTCGCCCCATTCTGCCCACTCCACCAACTTACCAACATCGGTGGCGCTCCTCTTCACCCCCACCGTGCCAAGGGTCCTCCTTGCCATCTGTGGTGGTGGGCATGGAAATGTAGAGACATGCGCACTTCCAGAATGGCATTGACAATGCCATAAAGCACATCCTGCTGCCAGAGTGTGGAGTCAGGATTGGAAATTACACATTAACATCTGCCCCAGGCAAATGTCTCCGTTTGCCTCTTGCTGAACCTGAAGCTTCTTCTCAACTAAGGTCCTTTGACAAAGTTTCAAAGGCAGCACTTCTGCTGGTGACATCACCATTTTGGCTGTAGGAGAAGCTCTAGAGTTCCACTCTCCCTCTCCGCACTCCTATTACCTACATGATTCTTGCTTCCAATGATTTGCATAGTGGCATGAGATGAAGCCACAGGAGAAATATCACACATGCCACCATAATAATCTGTGAAGGGCAGTGGGGGCACCTCAATCTGTGAAGGACAGTGGGGCACCCATCAGATCGCAGACCCTCTAACATTCCACACAGGAAAACAGGGATATGCTTGTAACGCTCCAACTAAAGCAGCCCAATTCTAACTAAATACCCACAAGGCAATGCTGCAGTGCCTGTGAGGCTTCCCCTGCATCCTGCGGGGGAATTTCAGCTGCTTGAGGTGTCCTCTGAATAAGGGAACATTTGTCCCCTTGCCCCAGGGTAAGCCCCAGCAGCTGCAATGGATCAACTCAGACCTGCACCAGTGTTATCACTGGTGCAAGGCTGAATTGGTCCATGATGATGCCACCGATCCCACCCCTCTCCTGGACCTGTTGCTGCCCTTCCCTGCTATAGCCTATGTGTTATATTCATTTACTCAACAAATGTCCACCCCCTGCCCCTAAGCCTGACATACCTGGTCTGGCAGGCATCCTTTGCTACATCAATGTATGCAGGAGGGCTCCAGCTTTCCTGCTGGCACACCAGTTAATAATGCTGTCACAAAAAATGCTTTATGGTGCTTTTGCGACAGCCCCGTGCTGGTGCAACATGCATTCTGCAGGCACTAGGGATACATAGCATTGGGTCAATTGAGCCCTGTCATTGCACATTGCTGAAGGATCCACACTATAGCCCAGTGGTTCTCAAACATTTAGCACTGGGACCCACTTTTTAGAATGAGAATCTATTGGGACCCACCGAAGTGATGTCATGACCAGAAGTGACAACATTAAGCAGGAAAATTTTTTAACAATTCTAGACTGCAATCCTACCCACATTTACCCAGGTGTAAGTCCCATTGACTATCGTTGTTAGTCAGCATACATTATTAGCATATAGCGTATAATCAGCATATGTTGTTAAAAGCATATACATAGTAAAGTACAGATAAAAGTAGTTATAAGTACAGATCTTTAACACGTCCCCAAATGCAGTCACATATCATGGTAGCATCAATAATATATTAAAAATAAAATAATGAAATGAATGGGAACCCACCTGAAATTGGCTCACGACCCACCTAGTGGGTCCTGACCCACAGTTTGAGAAACACTGCTATAGCCTATGTGTTATATTCATTTACTCAACAAATGTCTGTTGTCACCAATTTAAACGCCAGAGGCAGTCTGCTCCTCCTGTTAGATATGTTATGGCCCTGCTAATGGGCTGACAACAGGTTATTAACAGATTGAAAATATCTTTGCAACTTCAGTGTCTGAAATGACAGGCTGTGCATGGCTTTGTTTCTTAATGCTATCTCTCTCTCTCACTCACACACACAGACACGAACACACACCCTGGGATTGTGTATTTAACTTCTAGAGAAGTGGGGATGAAAAGACCTGAACCCTGAAGAATGACAACTCTAACAAGGCACACTAAAAATTTAATAAGACATCCCCATAAAGCAAAAATAGGGACAGTGATTCAACAAGGACAGGTACAAGAATATATGGACAGCTGAAGCATATGAATTTGGTATTCTGTCATTGCTTGAAAACATGCAATGCTTCCTGGATAGTACATTCAACACTGGAATATGAAACAAGAAAATAACTTTTTTTTTCCAAAAGAGAATCACATTTATTGTGATTTATTGATAACATGAAATATTGTTGCCCCAGTTTTATGGTAAAATAGGACAGCCATTTTAGGAGTTACAATGGAACCAAACGCAACAAATACAATCCAGGAGTAGCCATATTTCACACCATCAGGTTCCTGACCAGTTCCAATTTGTAGATGGCTATACACTAGATCCTACCAGTCCAGGAAGCGTGTCGCTCTGAAGTGCACGATCCTTCAAAATATGCCCACTTTGTAAAAAGAAACCAAAGCAAATATATAATCATTATTATTAAACTTAATTCACAATTGTTTACATTTAACCTGAGTGGGTTTCCAGCCCCACACAAGAAAATGGAGCACTGCTCAGGGTCAACGCCGCAGGTGGTGTTAGACAAGAGTCTTTCTCCCAACTCACAAGGACTTCTGGAGTTGATAAGGGCCAAGTATTTTTTGAAGTGTTGCAACTGGGTGGCCATGTCCAGTACAAAGCACATGTGAAACACAAAGGGCATAGTGTGTGTTTGCCATCTTTAATGAGTATGCCAATGGGGGTGGGGAGTGTATTTTAAATGGAGGTTGAAAAAAAAAAAAAAGATATAGAGATCCTTCATTTTTATCAAGGCACACACCCTCAGGCATGTAAACTTACAACAAATTGAATGACACTCAGTCCCAAGTGAAGGGAATCAAGTGGAAGTAGGGACTAATTAAGCATAGAGGTGGTTCCATTTTGTCTGATCAAGACTGGTCAAGTAGTGAGCCAAACAGGACATGTAAGGTTCCTACCATATGACAGTGGTGCAATTTGGCTTGCCATTGATCAGCTTGCTTTTGGAAGATTGGAGGCGCATGCCCCAGGTCATCTGGTCTGTCACATGACTTTATTTATTTATTTATTTATTTATTTATTTATTTATTTTGCAGATTGGCTGCCAACACTTTGCAACTGCTCCACATCTCTTCCTCTTTCCCAATAACATCTGGTGAACTAAAACCATATGGCATGACTTTATGGCATGGAATTTTCTGCCTCTGAAAATGGACTACAGCAGGGGTGGGACAACTCGCTACCTAATGACGTGATATCATGACATGTTCTAATGTACAAGCACTTATTGAGGGAGAGACAATGTTTTCGGGGTTCCAGTAGCATCTACCTTCTGGCTACCTCTGTTCAAGCTGCAGAACTTGCTGAATCTATGGCAAGAAGCTAAGTGCATTTACACAGTGAAACCCTTTATGACAGTCACATTTCTCTAATTCCTATTTCTCTGGGCTATTTCAAACATTGCAAAGGCCCTTTGTAGGAACCTTATGTAGGTATTCATGTGTAATTTGCATCAGTAGTGGACCTCCCCAGCCCTGCGCCCAGGGCAAAGGTCCGCGATGGTGCCCCCTGCGGGCTGTCGACACCCCTCCATATGAAAACCCACGCACCCACCCCCACTCATCTGAGGCTCACGGAACCTTGCATGACCCAGGGCTGCAACAGGGAAGCCTCTTGAAGTTCTTTGATGCTATCAACTGTGCTTCCGGAAAACCGGAAGGACAGTTTTCAACCCCATCGGGATACTCAGAGGCTTCCACGGGGTCCTGGAGGCTCATGTCTGGGGCACCGGACCTAATGGTAGGTCCGCAACTGACCTGCATCTAGATCACTTCACACTGAGTGTTAATCACACAAATGCATTTTCATTCTCAGTCCATGCTATGCAGGGTTAGATGAACCTAAGCCCAGTGAAATCAACCCTGCACAGGATTGTGATTACAGTGCGTATATTCAAGGAAGCCTGGTCTGTCTCCACAGAGTGAAAAAGCTACATGGAGCGAAAAAGCTGCACAAGGTTATCTCCATGGGGCTTGCAAAATTCCAACACAGAATATCCCTATGTGTAATAATGCTGTAATTTAGGAAGAGTTCCTTAGTGACCATAAAAATGCATGCGGGGGGGGGGGGGAAGTTGTTTGAATCCACTCACAAACATAGAGATAGGAGTGTCACCACACATAAAACAGGAGCCTATAATGTGGAGCTAGGAGAAGCTGATTTTGAGGCCACAGGAACATGAAACAAAATGGCTGTTGTATCTGTGGCATGCCAGAATCAATCCACAGTCTGCTGATTTTGTAATTGTGTCTATGAAGTTGCACAGAAATCCTACCACATTTAAAGGGTGGTGAGCAAAATAGCTGATGTAGGTCAGAGTAGGCCCATAGGGGCCCCAAGCAGCAGCAGAGGAGATAAGTAAAGGTTTTCTTTACTTCCCTCTCCCTGTGGGATGCAGCAGATTCTGCTTTGGCACTCGCTGCACCTCACAGGATGCTGAAGTTAGGACTGAACTGTTAGAATATAAACATGGACATGACTGGTGGCCACATTTCCATTCCACATTGGTGATTCAGTGTTCTAGCACCGAACCAGATGTTCAGGAAGCTGGACAGGCATAAAAAAGAGATACATTTAGGCATGGGGGACGACCACATTTCTCTATTTATTGTATGCCACATGCTCTGCTTGGTTGGAGACCAGATACACTCATTCAGTGAATCCAAGCCCCAACAAGGGGCTTTACCCTGCCACAGTGTACCATCACCTAGAGAGAACACAAACAGCCATTTGCCAGTTTAGGACCAGTGTAAATACTGGACTTGGAAGACCTAGGTTCAGCCATGAAGCTCACTGAGCAACTTCAGACCACTTATGCCCTGGGGTGGTGGTTAGGGCAACTATCAGGAAAATTGGCCCCTGCACACTGCCCTGAGCTCCTCTCTGGAAGGACAGGACAGAGAACTACACAGAAATTTTCAGTTAATATGGTGAACACACACCACACATGATCTTGTTTGTACCATCCATTCACAAGTGAGAATTTGCTTCACCATGTTTTCATTCAATTATGGGGGCAGGGGGAGATCCTCACCAGGGGGAGTAACTCACCAGATACTACTACAATAACTGGCTCCCTATGTGATTGTATGAGCTTGGTGGTAAGTTGATAAACACCTGTACTCCAACACTAACCTCGTTCTCCTGTGTGTTTCCTCAGTAGCATACAGAATGAACCCATACTGGACACAGAATACAGTACAGTACTAGAGAGATGGGTCAGGGTTAACCCATTTCTGCCCAGTCCACAGAAGTGCACATTTGAGCCCTGTTGCGTCTTTGCAACATTGGGCAGAAATGGCTTAATATGTTGTGTTCTAAGGCTTGCCATTTATGGTTCTGTTGAGAAGGGGAAGCCAGCATCCTGGCCTCAAATTCCTCCTCCTTGGGGAAGAGGCAAGTTCCAAGAACCTAGGCTGTCTGGAAGCTATTTCAAAAGCATAATAGCCATTCTATCTCACTCACAGTCGATATGCTGGCCGCAATACCCGACAAGTTGCTTTTTTGCAAAATGCTTCAGGACACCTTGAATATTAAAAGGCACAATTAAATGCCAAATTTCTGTTCCAGCTTCCGCAATGGACTTTGTTTCTGTCATACAATGACTGCCCCTGACTGAGTGCTGTGTGTGTTTGGGGGGGTGGGGGTGGCCTTTGCAAAGGAGACGTAATGATCTCATTCCATTTTTCCATCAGCAGGAGAAAAAGAATTAAAGGGCCAAATAATCGTACTATCCTAGATGCAGAGATTAAATGTTCGATGAACAGAAACAGAGGACTGTTACTGAGAACTCAGGACCACAAAGGAACTGAATATCAGCCATCAGAAGCGACAGCAGTCCCGAATCATACTCAAACATAAAGCTATGATGGTGCACGGATGGCGTACCTTAAGGCCAACACAGCAGCAGAGTCATGTTATGCTTGGTGAGTTTAGCAAGCCTTGCTTTCTGTTTGTTGCAATTGCACTATAAAAGTAACCACAAATATTGCGCTTCCACCAATACAGCTGGCTCTACGGGAACCAATTAGTCCTTGGGATACACAGAAGTCATGCCCTATCCAAACTCTTCAATTTGTGGCAGGTGCTACAGTGGTCACATTCACACATTGGTATAGGTCCTTAGCACCTTACAAGGCCCCCATTGTAGAGAGAAAGACCAGAAGGATTCGTGCAGAATGGGTAAAGTGGGGTCCACAACTGGATTCTATGAGCAATAGAACATTCATCTGCATTGGGATATACCAACCCAGGCCTGAGAGAATGAACCAGAATGTACTGAACTGGGAACTGGTCTTGTGCTGGGGTATGAAACCATAGCGGACACTTTTATCCAGTGAAACTGTAAGGATTTATGCGCAGTAATCCCTTTCCTCCTCAAGGTAGCCACACCTGTGTGTGATCCACAGTAGCAAATTATCTTGAAGTTGTCTTAGAACTAAAGCTTGGCCAACAAATCTAGGTTGAACATTTCTGTTCCTGATGCAAGCAACCTGTTTGCTTTGGGTAAACAGGTGAAAGACCAGGTTTTTGAAACTGCTGTAATCTCCTGAGGGTCAAAAAGTTAGGACACTGTATCAGACCTACCCCCAACACAGTAAAGCCTTAAGAACCCATCCTCCCCTTCTTTGGGACTGATTCTCATTCTGCATTTTAGGAGTAAGACAGAAGAAATCTGTTCAAAATGAGAGGAAACTATCTAGTGGTGCAGGTTCTGAAGGAACATGAGGTGAGAATTCACTGTTGAAAGGGCCCCCAGAGCTCTCTTCAAAGCATTGCCTACCTCCCGAGCAGCCATGAAATTTAGCACAGATTGAAACAGACACCACTTTACTGATGGGCAGTTGTGGAGATTGAAGGAGGAGGAAGATGGGGCGAACGTAAGGGAACACAAGAGTTTGTTGACAAGTAAGAGGGGAGGGAGGAGAAGGTTTGGCTGGATTAGAAATATTCATGTTATTTTGTTCCCCCTTTTGCACCACTTCTTTTTCTCTTCAGATAAATTACAGAGGAACACAGGAGACATTCATGCTACTTGCTGAGAGCAATACGTGTAAGTTTCCTTGGCCCACGGATGTCACAGACCATTGAGTCGCCTCCTTCGTCCCCACAGGCTAACATATGGGAACACAAAAGTTCCGTGGCAAGACTCGGTAGCCCTTAGAAACTGGTGGCACCTCCTCGGATATTTTGTACGAGAGCGAGAGATGCATCGATTCCGTTTGCTTCTTCCTCACAGGACACCTGAGTGCCTCCGATGCAGCCTGGTTAGTTCCTAGCATGTGCTTCCCCACATCATCGACATCACACCGCAGTCTCTAAGTCCTCGTGGGGAACCAATTGGCAAGTCTGCTGACTCTCCAGGTACGAAGCGAGATCTGGATCCCCAGCCTGCTGGGCCCTGTCGTGAGGCATCCTACCCTACAGTGATAAGACACAGAGGGGAAAAAAAAAAAAAACCTTAGAAAGCATTTGGACACTGCCTGGAAGGACTGATTGTATATTGCAAGGACTTTTGTGTGAGTGTGCATTGCACTGTATGTCTGAATTCTGCACAAAGGACATATCACAGCCCCCTGCAGGGTCACTGGGCAATGTGCATTTGGCCATCCAATGCAAGAAATGTAGAAAGAGTTTCGCTCTTGGGCAACAACATCCTCAAGTGCAGTGCACTGTTTTTCTTTCCCCCATGGGAATGAATGAAGGGTCCTAGATTGACAAAGAAGAAAGAAAACAGGACACTCAAGGACCTCAGTAGCTTAGGGGTGAAACGAGCTCACTGCTCCTGACAATACTGCATACAAATACCTACCAAATGCCATAACACCTTAAGAATCAAGCATGACAAATCAAGCATGGTATTTGGACATCCTGAAGTGTGACAGAACATCAGGGTTTAGTGTTTTTAAACAAAGCTTTGAGACTGTCAAAATGAATGCAATGGGGCAACCAAGTGCATTTATGCATACGTCTGTTCCCTAAAATGGGAATGTGGGAGCTAAACCCTTCTTCTCCCACACCTTACCTTCCTGTGCTCCAATGCTTTAAGCACTTTTCTCCCCAGTCCAGATCACTCCCAGTCCAGTATTAAAGTTATGGTGGGAGAAACCTAGCAATTGAGCTTAAGTAGGTACCGCAGGGGAGGATTTAGCTCCCCTCAAGCCATGCGCTCCTTTTCATGCAAAAAAGGATTGCCCTGTTTCCCACTTTACACATCAATGGGGCAAACACATAAATAATCCTGGCCACCACATTATGTCTAGGCTGGCCCTGACAAAAGGTACCAATGAGGCACAGAAAAAAAATTACGTTGAAAAGATTAAAGATCTGTATTATTAAGTTCACTTGAATCTATTAATTGTCCTGAAACTGATATTGTGCCAAGTGCTTTGGAATCCCGTTGAGCACTGAAACACAAGTCTTGGATTCCCTCCCACAAATAAGCTGTTCCAGATTTCTGGAACTTCATATTTCAGGAGTCTGAATATCCTGTGAATTGATCTAAGAAGCCTTATTAGTTAGTACCTGGGCTTTTCAACAGTCAATTGATTTCATAATCAACGGTGGATACATGCATGTTATTTCAATGCAACTTTTCTGAGTGCCACTTTACCTTCTCCTTGTTCGTCTCTCTTTGGTCTCATTTGCCCATACTAGCGTTTAATCCTATTGGTTGTGGTAACCCACATGATAGGGAGTCAATGAGGCCTCAGTGCTAGATCTGACATGATGGTGTCCTACATATTCATGTGTAAAATCAAGAGGTACCACACCAACAGGCTCCAATGGTGTCATGGGCAAATGAGACAGAAGACACTGAGGGCAATGAAGGAGATGGAAAATAGCACTAGGGAAAGCAGCAGCCAGAGAAACAAAAGACCACTGAGAAGAATCAACACAGTTTCAGTGCTTGGTGTGGTGATTACCTTTCCAAGAATTTGCTCAGCTGCATCAAATGGGTTATTTTTGAAGGGAATGTTGCATTGAGAGAACTGACAGTGCAGCTTTATTGACATTTTGAAGTCCCAGACAGGTAAGCGGTACGGTCAGTGGCCATACATAGCTGGTGAGAAAACTTTGGTTTAGCAAGTGGTAACAAGTGATACAGGGCTAGTTTAAAATCAACACTAGTCCCAGCAACCAAAAGGATTTGCTCGAAGGCTGCAAACTCAAGCACGCGTACTTGGAAGTAAACACATTAAAATCATTGGGGCTTATGTCTAAACAGGGGTCAATCGAATGAAGGGCCACATCAAATGTCTGGCACAGTGTCAAGGGCCGGAAAAAAAAATTAAATATAAAATTTAAATAAATACATTAGAGATGGAATTTAGATGAATGAATGAATGAATGAATGAATGAATGAATGGGCTCAAGATGTCCAGGATTTCTTCAAGCACCAAGACGGCCCAAGAAATAAAGCACACACTTAAATGGACCCCCATCCCCCACCCTACAAGCACAACTCCAGTTCTGTTTGGTCAGCTTGGCCAGAGGCTCTCAGGGGATGAAAGGCTGGCCACTGGCCAGGGTTTGGAGACCCCTGGTCTAAGAGAACACAGCATACGGCCGAAAAAGTATCATGAAATGGTTTTGTTTGGTTTGGTTACCTTGGAATCTGTTTTTCTCAATGAAGCTCCCGCCTCTACCAATATTTGGCAGACACCACGGTGGCGCTGGCAGGCTGCCTTGTGCAGTGCCGTCTCACCCCTGTGTGTGCAACCGAGAGAGAGAGAGAGAGAGAGAGAGAGAGAGAGAGAGAGAGAGAGATCAATAAGAATCACCCTTTGCCAATTAATTACCTTTACCAGGAGACCATTTGAGGGCTGCTGACACAGACACATTTTCTATGTTTAGCCATCTGTCTCCTCCGTTCATCAAAATATGGTATGAATGGTATTCACAGACGTCATTTTTTAATTAGCATGCTCAAAGCAACGTAATGAATGCTAAGTTCACATCTAGACAGCAGCTCCATTTGAAACCAGCTACAATAATGGGGTGTTTTTTTTGGTTTGTTTTTGGCTGCCCATTTGAATGACTTCAGATAGTCGGCAAATAGTGGTGAGTTTTTCCATCTCCTGCCTCCCATGTTACTTCCTGTTCAGTCTGAACAATAAGATACTTTGGCTTCTGAAAGCAGGATGGATTTTTAAAACTGCTAATTTCGGGCTCCATCTCAATGCTACGCTACTCTTTCTATTGTGGGACAATGAGCAACATGGGGTTTAGTTAGAACTTTCAGCCATCCCTGAACGTGTGCATCTGTTGAAAATTGTGCTTAAATGCATATCAAAAGGCACCCTTATGCCATATCTCTGCTTGGATCTGAATCAAAGGATTGAGCACTGATAATAAATGCAAGCTGCAATTTTCATAAGCAAGTGGTTTTTGTTTATGTTCTCCAATTGTAGTATTGTCACAGTTATAAAGAAACTGAACCTCTCCTCTTCAGAAATGGAAAGATACTGACATAGACTGGGAGAACCAAGGGCCTTTGAATTCATTCCAGTCCCATTGGCTGACCTTACATCACATGGAGGTGCTGGCACTCCAGAATTGCCAAGGCATGCTTTCCTCATGACTCTCCTTCACAACTCATTCCAAGTGCTCCTCTCTATTGGAAATTTCTTTGGGGATGCTTTGCAAAATAGGCTGATATATTTGCTGGAAGGATTCATTGTTTTCCCAGAGATTTAGCAATTGAAAAGGAATCACTTGGCATCCATTCATCTAATACTACACTCAACCTAACCACTTCAAATTTAACAAGAAGGGAAGATAACACAAAGTTCTGAGAACAGGATTCTTGGTTTTCAGAGCTTAGTTTGGGGAGTTTTACATGGGGCTGAATTGTTTTCTTTGTTACAAAACCTAAATTCTACAATATCAACGCAGATGAATAGGTTCTTTATTAGACAGTTGTTATTAGCCAATTCAGATAAAATTTGACATGAGAAGATGGAGATCATGCTGAGATTATGGCAATAAAATCATGATACTTCAGGGCAAAGGTCAGCACAAACATAAAGCGTGCTTTTTCCCCACTTTCAAATCTTCATCCTCAGAATTTGCTGGAGCAGTTTTTGAGATGCAGTTTCAAGGCAGATTTATGACATATAGCCGCTTTCAAAATCCTTACAAATTCCCTTTCTCTACTTGAGGAATGGGGGGGGGATACGGGTATAGCGGGGCAGGTGCCTATGGCAGAACTATTTTCAGACACTGAAATTTAGGAGTATGTGAGCAGAATACAGGTGCAGGAATTTGGGTTTGATATGTGAACATCACATTCATAAGCTCAATGTTCTTACATATAGCATATATACTTAATTTGGAATAACTACCATTTCATGGCTTCATACTCGCAATCAGTATAGGAAAGTGCTTATAGCTCAGTAGCTCAGTGCATCTGGTTTGCGTACAGAAGGCCCTACAATCAGTATCCAGCATCTCCAGTTAAGAGGATCAGGTGGGAGAGTTGTGAAAGACCTCTGACTGACATGCGGGAGAGAGTATTGAGACAATACTGGTCTAGATGCACGATAGTCTGACTTCCTGCAAGGCATTTTCAGATGTGCATATGGATTACGCCCATGAATGTACATGAAAAGTACAAAAAAAAAATTGTTCCCCCCATCTAGCTTTGATTTGCTACTTAGGAAGTTACCTTTTGCAACCGAGCTGGGTTGGTTAAGGGGCTGCTAATTTTGGTTAGGTTTTAAATAATGCTGAACTTATTTTATTATTTGTACCTCTTGACTAAGGTATGCAACTTGTCCCTCAAAACGGCCACGGTGCCAGAAGATTGGAGGATAGCAAATGTCACGCCTATTTTTGAAAAGGGAAAGAGGGGGGACCCGGGAAACTATAGGCCGGTCAGCCTAACATCCATACCGGGTAAGATGGTGGAATGCCTCATCAAAGATAGGATCTCAAAACACATAGATGAACAGGCCTTGCTGAGGGAGAGTCAGCATGGCTTCTGTAAGGGTAAGTCTTGCCTCACGAACCTTATAGAATTCTTTGAAAAGGTCAATAGGCATGTGGATTTGGGAAAACCCATGGACATTATATATCTGGACTTTCAGAAGGCGTTTGACATGGTCCCTCACCAAAGGCTACTGAAAAAACTCCACAGTCAGGGAATTAGAGGACAGGTCCTCTCATGGACTGAGAACTGGTTGGAGGCCAGGAAGCAGAGAGTGGGTGTCAATGGGCAATTTTCACAATGGAGAGAGGTGAAAAGCGGTGTGCCCCAAGGATCTGTCCTGGGACCGGTGCTTTTCAACCTCTTCATAAATGACCTGGAGACAGGGGTGAGCAGTGAAGTGGCTAAGTTTGCAGACGACACCAAACTTTTCCGAGGGGTGAAGACCAGAAGTGATTGTGAGGAGCTCCAGAAGGATCTCTCCAGACTGGCAGAATGGGCAGCAAAATGGCAGATGCGCTTCAATGTCAGTAAGTGTAAAGTCATGCACATTGGGGCAAAAAATCAAAACTTTAGATATAGGCTGATGGGTTCTGAGCTGTCTGTGACAGATCAGGAGAGAGATCTTGGGGTGGTGGTGGACAGGTCGATGAAAGTGTCGACCCAATGTGCGGCGGCAGTGAAGAAGGCCAATTCTATGCTTGGGATCATTAGGAAGGGTATTGAGAACAAAACAGCTAGTATTATAATGCCGTTGTACAAATCTATGGTAAGGCCACACCTGGAGTATTGTGTCCAGTTCTCAGAAAAGACATAGTGGAAATGGAAAAGGTGCAAAAGAGAGCGACTAAGATGATTACGGGGCTGGGGCACCTTCCTTATGAGGAAAGGCTACAGCGTTTGGGCCTCTTCAGCCTAGAAAAGAGACGCCTGAGGGGGGACATGATTGAGACATACAAAATTATGCAGGGAATGGACAGAATGGATAGGGAGATGCTCTTTACACTCTCACATAATACCAGAACCAGGGGACATCCACTAAAATTGAGTGTTGGGCGGGTTAGGACAGACAAAAGAAAATATTTCTTTACTCAGCATGTGGTCGGTCTGTGGAACTCCTTGCCACAGGATGTGGTGCTGGCGTCTAGCCTAGATGTCTTTAAAAGGGGATTGGACAAGTTTCTGGAGGAAAAATCCATGATGGGGTACAAGCCATGATGTGTATGCGCAACCTCCTGATTTTAGAAATGGGTTATGTCAGAATGCCAGATGCAAGGGAGGGCACCAGGATGAGGTCTCTTGTTATCTGGGGTGCTCCCTGGGACATTTGGTGGGCCGCTGTGAGATACAGGAAGCTGGACTAGATGGGCCTATGGCCTGATCCAGTGGGGCTGTTCTTATGTTCTTATGTTCTTACCACTAAAACACCAACAACATGCACAACCAGGAACAAGCTGGAGTGAAACCACTGAAAGGGAAGCCAAGTAGGTAAGACTTACGTATCACTATCGATCATATCCAGTAACTCAGAAGGACCTGTCAAAGAAAACACAGCAAATCACATGGGGTTCCAACATGCTCAGCAACCACAAGATGGATTCAAATGCAGAGAGGCATGGTGAGGTCCCTTATGGTGAGTCATTTACACATGGCTGGTTCCCCACTCTTGATGAAACTGGATTTCAGAATAGACATCACGTGACTTCCTGTCATGAAGTCATAGTGAATTTCCTCCACTCTAACAAACAGATTTGTTGCTTTATCTGGACAGCAATCATGGATGGTGCCACATGTCCGAAAATCTTTTACACTGGTGGTACCCCCCCCCCCCAAGAAGCACCCAAGACAGAGGCTTGGATTGATTAATTTTTATTTATTCAACAAAGAAATAACAGGGAAGGAAAGTGGCAGGGAAAACTTATCTAGAGAATACCCCCAAGCATCCTGGCTGCTAATCAACTGTGGGAAACAGTGTGGCCTTCTGCCTCCCCCAGAACCCTCAGAAGTGACACACTGGCTCAAAGACACACCCAATAGAAATGGATTAGCTTATCCCTCCCAACCCCAAAGGGGCGAGGCAGTTGGCCAGCACTGATCCATATGAACAAAGCCTTGAGTTGGCCTTTGCTTGCCAGCCAACCTCACCAACCCAGACAAGTGTTGTCAGAGCAGTCCTGGCTCGCCCCCGACCTTGCTAACCTCAGCTACGCGCTACCCCCATTCCTGGCTATCCTGCCAGCATTCCACCTGCATAACCTCAAAATGACCCCACTTAAAAAGGTCATATAAATGCAACCTCACCCACTTGCCAATCTAGGGTAGGGGAAAAAAAATGCTAACCACAAACCAATCAGGATAGCAGCAAAAAAAATCCTACACAGTTCTTGAAACAGCAACCAGCTAATCTCAGACTGTACAGAGGGAGGGCAAGAGGGGCATGAACAACAGACGCTGACTCTTGGCAGCCAAAACAGCCCCAGCAACAGCTGGACCACACCCCTTAGCCCCCTACAGCTAACTGGCTGTCAAAGTTTTTCATACTCTGCCCCGAGTGCAGACCGGCACTCTAAGTGCCCCAGCACCAATCCACTGATCATAAGCAAACCAGGGCTGCAACTGGTCCCATCTGAAAATAGGAATCTGACTGAGGTCAAATGCTAGTGGTGATTATCTTAACTTAAGAAACCTGATTATGGAGGAAGATTTATGGACATAATTACGTACTGAGTGGATGGACAGATCCAGCTGTCTTATTCTAATTATGTAGTAAGGGGAAAGAAGATCATATCTGTCTACAAGAAAATGTCAGTGAGGGCAAATGAAGCCAAACATTTGCCCTCACATGTTGAACGGAGGAGAAGTGGAAGCATGTCAGCCACTTCTGAAGTAATGGGACCAACTTCCTGTTTTACTACACTGTGATTTGCATTAAAAGGCATGAAGGCATGTAAAGTATTCCCATACACTCTCTCTCTCTCTCTCTCTCTCTCTCTCTCTCTCTCTCTCTCTCTCTCTCTCTGCAAGACTATTTGTAAACTACAGATCTTCTTCCTCAGCCCTGTCATCTACAGATTTTTGCATGGTCTATCTTGATTTAAACATTTTCTTCAGACAAATGTAAGGAAGTGATTAAAGCACAAGTGCCACAGAATCTGGACAAACAAATGTGTGTCGAAGATTTGGCTATTTGCCATTAACAAAGGTGCACATCTTCTTGCCACTTCCCAGCACACACTTATAGGAAAAATTATATAAGGAATAGTCATGGTGAAGAGGTAGCTCAGTGGCAGCCTTTGCATGTGCTTTTCCTGTAAATAATCCCATTCAATTCTTGGCATTTTCAGTTAAAAGATCTCCAAGGATCTTTGGAAAGACTCCTATCAGAGACTGCCCATTGGAAGAGGCTTGGTTGAGCTGGGCTAGATGGACCCAGGATCTGATTCTATATGAGGCAAAGTTCATTACTTGTTGCCTCACTGATCAGTTGTGGACCTGGCTCCTGTGCTGTACCGGGCTCAGGACTGCCCACTTCCCATAACACACTGCCCCCCGAGGGGATACTTACTCAGCAGTACACAGCCTCATTCCTGGGTGCTCCAAAAGCCTTCTGAGTCCTCCAGAGCACTGCTATCAGTACTTCTGGTTTTCTGACAAAAACCGTAAGTACTGTTTAAGGGGACTCTGGAGGCCTCAGAAGGCTTTTGGAGCATCCAGGGATGCAGTGCAAGGCTTTGCCTGCCTGAAGAACGGCTCCAGGGGGCGAATGGAGTTGGCAACAGCTGCATGGCGGGTGGAGGGGGTGAAGCAGGTATGGTGATGCCGCCTCCATAGGGCCCACTGGCATGGCACCTGAGGCTTTCCCCCCAAACCTCCCCCCCAAGACCACCATTGTCACTGATGCCCTTCAAGACAGAAGCATGCTCTGCTATGCTTGCATGCCTTTTTTTCCCCAAAGCTGCCGCAATGTTCCTCCTGGAGTACAATATGAAGCAGATTTGGAGGGGCCAGAGAACCCCCTAAGAAATTTCACTTGGAAAATCATTTGACTTCCTTTGAAAATACTCAGACGTTCCTTCTCGTAAGGCACCCTGACGGTCATTTCAAAGTTCACTTCTTTGACGTGTCAGTGCCAAGCCTCGTACCTGCCTAACAGATGCATCTCTGGAAGTGGAGGAATAAGTAGCACTTCAGTGAGTTTGCCAAAATCCCTCGAGGTGGAGGAGAGGAAGTCTTAAGCTTGCTACTGGACTTTGCCTAAAGTTCAACTCAGACGCATTTGGAAAGTCAGGCAAAAAGACGTGTCAGAATTTTGAGCGAAATGAAAAGGCTTTCAAGAACAGGAGGACAATTTCTCGGGGGTTCAGAAGTCTCTGCTCAGTTCCACATTCTCAGACAGCCTCGGAGAGCAGCATTTTGTTTCCTTTCCATCAAGAAGTTTTCCTCAGAATACTAGGAACGGAATTCAGCAGTCAGCATAACAGTACCGTGATGGTGAACTGAACGGAGGCATAGAGTCAGCCTTGGTTTAAGCCAGGCCTTTTCACTTTTATTTCTTGTTAGTATGCGCCTAAAATCGTTAGGCACTGTGCAAACGTAAAAATAAGCAAGCCCTGCTCATAGGCTTGCAGTCTCAAGGTAATGAAAAGATATGTGAGAGAGGAAAGGACCGGAAAAGGGAACAGGAAGGAGCGTCATTCCATAGTTATGCTCCTTACTCAGAAATATCCTTCTCTCACGTCTCACATGCCTTTGCCTCTCTCTTCACCCCTGGCCCCCCATACCCTTTCTGAACCTCGGTTTTTTTCCTATCAGTCTCCCTGGTGCTGCCAGCCGACCATTCCAAATTCCCCTCAGGCAGAGGACAAAAGCCACACAGATGCGGGAAAGGCTGGCATTGGGAAAGCTAATGGCACTGCCATCCTGCCTCAGCGGGGAGTGGCTGTTTTACCCAAGGACAAGAAGCAAAAGAAAGAAAGGGGACCGAGGCACAGAGAGAAAGAGCACCAAAAAACCCCACCAAAATCCGGAAGGGAAACGCATGACTGAGATTTCTATCAAGGAAAACAGCAGGGAGGAAAAAGAAAAAAACAACAACACAGAAACAACCCCAAAAGGAGAGAGACAGAAATGTGCGGGGAGGCAGAGAAATAAATAAAAGGCTCCAGGAAATAAAGAGAGAACGGTGGGAGGAATCTCCGCTGAAAAGGGTAAAAAGTGGAAAGCATCGGGGAGGGTGATCCGTGGGGACCTCTGTCTCTCCTTAATGTCTCCAATCATCAGTCTATCTCACATTCTTCGCTCTTTTCCCCTGCCCCTCCCTCTAGCTGCACCAAAGACACTCTCTGGGGCTTTCCTGGAAAGGAGAGACATTTGAGTCTGCAAGATGGTGTCTACATGGGGGGGGGGGTGTCACGGTCATATTGCCAGTTAGACAGCTGCCCTTTGCTAAGCTTGCCACAAGATAAAAGCAAAAGCACCACATTTCAGGGGGATTTCCAGACTATATGGCAAGTCATAATTGCAACCTTCCGAAGAGCCTTCCGGGAGTCACTTCTCCATGGCAATATGTCATGCAGCTACAGCATGTGTGAATATCTCTCTCCATCTTGGAGGGAAAGTGGGGAATGAGCCATACAGTTGACTCTGGCCATGAATTAGCAGTATTCATTCTCTCTCTCTCTCTCTCTCTCTCTCTCTCTCTCTCTCTCTCTCTCTCACACACCCAGCTATTTCGTATATAACCATGGAGAAACTTAGGTATTCAGCTGATTAAAGAAACTGAATTTTAGCTTGTAATTAGCAAGTCTTCTGATGACTAATTCATGGAATTAGTTTAGGGCCCAATCGTATCCAACTTTCTTGCACCAAAACTGCTTTGTGAACTTTAGTTGAAAAGCGGTATATAAATACTGTTAATAATAATAATAATTAATAATACAGCTACAATGCAACCCCCAGGTAAGGGAATAAATGTTAAGAACATAAGAACAGCCCCACTGGATCAGGCCATAGGCCCATCTAGTCCAGCTTCCTGTATCTCACAGAGGCCCACCAAATGCCCCAGGGAGCACACCAGATAACAAGAGACCTCATCCTAGTGCCTTCTCTTGCATCTGGCCTTCTGACATAACCCATTTCTAAAATCAGGAGGTTGCGCATACACATCATGGCTTGTACCCCGTAATGGATTTTTCCTCCAGAAACTTGTCCAATCCCCTTTTAAAGGCGTCCAGGCCAGATGCCGTCACCACATCCTGTGGCAAGGAGTTCCACAGACCAACCACAGTAAAGAAATATTTTCTCTTGTCTGTTCTAACTCTCCCAACACTCAGTTTTAGTGGATGTCCCCTTACCTAGTGGAGGCCTTCGTGACTGCCCCATGCAGCACAGGATGCAGTGCACAGCCTGTTGGCGTGGCTGCAGCAGCACTTGAAATTTGGATAGGCCCTTAATGCACATTGTCATGTCATCAGAAGCATAAGTAGTTTTTGAGATATTTATGAAGTTATATCTATAGTTTTAATAAATAAAAGCTATTATTAGAATGAGCAATTCTCTGGCTTCATTTACAGGGACACACCAGAATTAAAATACTGTCAGAAAGTTAACATTGTCTTGATTCAGAGATCCATATTGGGCTTCCATGCTTAATGTTTGTTTATTTATTTATTTATTTATTTATTTATTTATTTATTTATTACATTTTTGTACCGCCCTTCCTCCAAAGAGCTCAGGGCATTGTACACGGCTGCTCCCCTCCTTTTTTCCTCACAACAACCCTGTGAGGTAGGAGAGGCTGAGAGAAAGTGACTGGCCTAAGGTCACCCAGGAAGCTTCGTGGCTAAGGGGGGATCTGAACCTGGATCTTCCAGGTCTGAGTTCATCTCCCAAACCACTACACCACCCTGGTGGAGAGGGGGAGTGGTGAATAGTATGATCAATGTCACATCTAGTTTTTAAAAAATGATTATTGTAGCTCTGCTCACAGCCACAGTGGAGGATCTGGACAAAATGTGTTTGTTTTTTTCATATCCCTTCAGGCCATTGAACCTGCACAAGTTCACACACGTTCACTCACCATGCTCTAAGATGTACTTCACAATTTCACCATGCCCTGTCTTGGCTGCGTAGTGAAGCAAGGAACAGTGGTCAGGTCCCTGGATTAACAAATTAGCTCCCTTTTTATAGCATTCTATGAACTGGAATATAAATACACAGAGAAAAAACAAAGTAATATTGTGGTTTCCTTTCCTACAGGTAAAACAAATGACACTGCGAAAATAACAATAGGCATTAAGCAAATGTCCTTTCCTACTGAGTGCTATTACCCACCAGGAGTAATGCAGAGAAGTTAACTAAATGCTTGTTGTACTTCTAGAATCAGCCCTGCTACCCAATGCATTAGATCAGGGTGTCAAACTTGTTTCATACAGAGGGCCGAAGTTGGCATTCATGGTGCCTGCTGAGGGTCGGAAGTGACATCATTAAATGGGAAGTGACATCATTAGGCAGCTGATGGTCAGAAATAAGCCCTTTGTTCTCTGCAAATGACAGAAGAGAAAATGTGCAAATCTTGCTCATATTTTCAAGATATGAGAGCCCAATTACCAGGCTGGGAGAGTCCAATTATAACAGGAGCCGGATAAATTGCTTTCAAGGACTGCACTTGACTCGCAGGCCTTATGCTTGAAACCCCTGCATTAGATTATCATAGGAAAGTATCATTCTAATATTTTCTTGAATGAATGTTCCATTATCTAAACCTATTGAAACTAGTTTGGGAGGGGCTGCAACTCAGTGGTAGAATACCTAGGGCCCAAATCTTACCCCCTTCACCTCCAGTGCCAATGTAGTTGCGCCAAAAAGCCATGCGCTGTATCCTATGGGGGGGGGCAACTCAGAGGCAAACAGGAGGTAAGTAAAAATATTTTCTAGTTTGGGGGCCACCTATGGATCTCCTTGGATGTAGGATCCACCTATTGTACTGACATACAATAGGATGCCACCTATTGTATGTCAGTGGTTCCCAAGCTTTGAGCCATGGCTCCCTGAGGAGCCAAGGAAACCAGCCAGGGGAGTCGCAGAATCGTCATGAAAAACTTGCTGCCCTATACAACAGATAGGATTCTAGCCGTAATGCCTGGCAAAGAAGGTCAGGGGAGCTGCTAGCTGAAAAAGTTTGGAACCATTGGTGTGTATCTAAGGAGGGAAAGGGGCAGGAAGATTTTGCAAAGTGGGATAAGATCTACCATGCACCAGATCCACCCCCTACTGCCCCCTGCCTGTCCCGGTTCCACGCCCAGAATGGCTGCTGTGGCATTGGACTCCAAAATGGCCATCAGTAGTGTGGTGATGTTCCACTGTAGTAACGAGACTAATTGGATTTAGCTGATACTCTGTATGCAGAAGTACCTCGGGTTCGGTACACAGAAAGCCCAGGTTCAATCAATAGCATCTCCAGGCAGGGTTGGAAAAGACCCACATCTGAAAGCCTGCTTAGTTGTTGCTACTCTGTATACAGTCAGTTTTCATCTTCCACTAGGGTTAGGTTCCTGGAAAATCTAGTGGATACCAACTTAGCAGATACTGAATCACTGAGCCTATGGGAAAAATAGGGTTAGGTTTTAGAGGATCCTCTTCACTATACACTCTATGAACTTTATGCACTTGAATCTTATCTTAATGTCTATGGGGCTGGATGACAGGGAAAGCTCATCAACATCTGATGCTTCCTCCTCCATGCTGGTGATCCCTCAACTCTTTGAAGTTTGCTGGCCCAACAAGGAGGCCTCAGGGTTCAGCAGTGGAGAGGGGGTTGCTTCAGCCTTCTTCCTCTTCTACCTGTCCCTTGACTCCTTCCCTGGGTTTGTCTTAGCCCTAGCCTTTAGGTAGCCTTCCAGAGACCTCTCATCATCACCAGAGTTGTGACGGTTGAGAGTCCCCAAGATGGTGGGGCAAGTCTGGAAGCAGACACAAATGTGTCTGATTCTCCATGTGCCGATCCCAATGCCCATGTGATGCAGAAAATTGACCCAATCTAGACAACTTTCTAAGAAACAAGGAGTATAATTGGCTGGATGTATTACTGTAACCCCATATGCTGTCTCCTCCTTCCCCCCCCCCACAGCACTGGTGCTGCCTTCTGCTCACAAGGAGGCCACTTTCTCTTCTCCTCCCACAGCCTCTCTAGTGGCCCCTGCCTGCCCTCTCATAGCTGCTCTAAGCCCCACCCACCCTAGTGCACTGGCATAGAATTCGCAGATAATGAAAACAGAGTCATGGATAATGAAAGGTAGGTAGCAATTCTGTCCCTTGCAGATAAGCAAATTCGTAGATAGCAAATTTGCATATAAAGAGAATTGACTGTAGATAATATTGACCTAGTTGAGTCAGCAGAAGGCAGCTCCATGTGTTCAAATGATTATGTTCATATGCTCATCGGTGCCAATCCTCTTAGTACATCCCTGAGTCAAAATCAGAGGGTTCCCATTCTAGGGATTTGCAGATCTTTCTTGACTTAGACTGCTGTCACACATGGTTCCTTCCTCTCAACACTGCTGTTGCTCCCACGCTGTTCTGGGTAAGTATCAGGATTTCTAACTATGTAGGTTTTTTTAAAAAATTATATCTTCACCATAGTACACAAGCGATATACTCCTTAAAGGCAGTGGTATTCAAACTGGGGCGTCGCGATGCCCCAGCCTGTGGGTCCTGGCCTGTGTGCCCTTAAGGGGTGGGGCCAGCCAGGAGACAGGGGGAAGGCAGAATTGGTGCACTTGCACAAGACTCCTGCAGCCTCCCGGGAGTGCGGGGAGCCCTGCGCAACCTTCGGCAGGGCTCCCCAGGTCAGGAAAAGTGAAAGCAGAGGGTGCATCCCAGTCCCTACAGTCCCTATAGCCCTGTGAGTGACTCGATCCTGGTGATGGCGTCACTGCCTTCCCCCTGCCCCTGCTGCCTGCCCTCCCCACCCCCGCAAAGACTTACTGCGGTTTCAAACTCCCGGAGAGTTTGAAAACCGCCGCCTTAAAGGGCTGTGTCTTACTTGTGTGGAATGATAAACATCTCAAATGAACCCCAGATGCAGAAGGAAGCATCTTCTATACCTGGACCAATCTAGGAGTGAACATCTAAAAGTAGTCTCAAAGATATGGTGACCATATTCTAGAGAGCTGTAAAAGGAAAACCTAGGATCACATATATAACACAAGGCTTGGGAAGAAGGAATTGAACAATGGAGTATCAGAGGACAAATCCATGCAATCGAATGGATATCTTGAGAACAAAGGGCAAATTCTACTCACAGTAAAACTAATACCTTATATAGTTTCAAGTGGTTGAAAATGGCACAGCAAGCTTTTGTGATAAGTTGCAAAATGTGCTCACATTGACACAATTATGCCATCCTTTATTCCTTGCAAAACTCAGCCTATAATTTGCCAGGGTTGGGAACTCAAGTCAGGTGACTCAGATTCAAGTTGCGAAAACACACGTTTTCGCTGACTCGTGGACTCGTGAGTCGCACGTGTGGAAGACTCAGAAAAACACTTGAGTCAGGGACCCCTTGACTTGGCACTCGTCCCCATGCATGCTGACTGTGTCTGGGTGTGCTTGCTTATGTTTTCGCAGGGTGAAAAACCTTGTGGAGCCATCATTCAGACCAGACAGCAGGGAAATTAGGTCAGGAGGCAGGGAAGTTTCAGCCAGGAGGCAGGGAAGTGTTAATGCACCCACAGGGGGAGGCGGGAAAAAGCTCTTTTATCTATCTCTGATAGGAAGGAGGGAACTGATGATCATTGGATGAAGATAGGCGTACTGATATTTTCTTCGATTGAAGAGGGCAGGAGAAGGAGCCCAAGGGAGTCACAGTTGTGGAAATTGCTGGCATGAAGCCTATACTATGTCCGTAGATAGTCCTGGTGACGTTACACCCTCCATGAAAATGTACACCTAGCTGAGGTGTATCATATGGAGAATGTTGTGAGTGGCTGATTTAGCCCTAATTCATACATTATATTTTACGGTTGTCCCTAAATGACAATTATTTATTAAAAGAGCCCTCTTGGAGCTCTGGCTGGAACAAACACAGAACAGACATTTTGAAAAATCAATCAATCAATGATGGCAGTGATTCACTAACCAGGGAAGTGTAACCTTTCACTTGGGCCTGAGCTGTTGTAGAACAAGAAATGTAATTACAGACATAAGCTAATAATGGCAGCAGTGGGGGGGGGGAACTCCCTTTTCCACACCAGCAGTTAGGATAGATATAGGACGACCCGAAATTCCTAGCAACTGCTTAATAGTAGAACTGCATTTACAGCAAATACTGAAATTGCAATGAAGCAGAAAGGGAAGCAGAAACTAATGCAGTATTAGACTGGTCATACATCAAACCATGAGATGATAGACGATGGCGCCTGTTATTTACTCTGGAATCTGCTTGCATCTATACTAAACTATTCAGCCAGGAGTATTCTGAAGCATTCCCCTGGGGGCTGGGGATAAGAATAGGCCCTCAGTTTGGCTGTACTTGTCGTAAGAGGCAACTAAACAGCCACCGGGTAGATGGGACTTGTCAGCCTGGGAAGGCAGCTCATCTGAGAGAAGGAAAACTCTGATCCCAAACCTCCACTGCCTTGTGGCTACATCCAGTTATGGAAAAGGCTTCAGGAGTCAACCTCGAGTCAAAATCCGGAGCCGGAGTCCCTGAGGCAGTTCATGGCTGAACACAGTCACGTTCTGGCAACTCCTGCGACGCCGCTGGAACCAACCATATTGGCCTCTGCCTTTCCATTGGGCCATTTCAGCGACGTGGAGAGGGGGGATTTGCTGCATGGGTAACAGCCTATCCTCCATACCTACTTTACCCAGGCTTCGCGCACTGGAGAGAACACTCTGTTCCAGAACCACCATTCAGAGCGCGACACCATAGTCTTCCGAGACTGAAGGATGCCAACACAGATTCTGAAGCAGCAGTATTGCTAAGACTATACAGGGCGACTGGTGTAACTGCCTGACTTACAACCATCATTCTTTTTCAGTTTGTAGACTATCTCAGTATACCTGGAGCACGACTGCAGAGAACCTTGTGACACGTTAACAACTAACAAATGTATTGTGGCACAAACCTTTGAAGACAAAACTTGATTTCATCAGAGACATGCTAAGGTATCGCACCACATTTCGTAACCTGACAGTTTTGACCCATGGGGCAAGTGCTTTCCCAGCATTCACTGTGCTCTTGTATTCCAGAGGTAATGCTATCTGGCATTTGGGTATCAGTCTTTATCACAGCCTATTTACCATTTTGAGTCTGAAGTAGGATAACAAACTACGGCAAATGACACTACAAACAGATAAATTCAGTAAGAGACATCAAACTTTTTTTCTACTTACTTTTAGAAAATCGCCAGCTATTACTGACTGTAAAAGTGCTGCAAAAGACAAAAAGGGAAAATGCCGTATTATTGACACCGATGAACACACATTGCTTGATTTTCCAAGACAAATAGTAGTTACAAGAGCCGGCAATATCGATCAGACAGCAGCAGAGGCAAAGGGTTCAAGCCCCCTCCACCTCCGCCAAAGTTGCAGTGTGGACAGTCGATCTCTTGCAGCAGCTGCTATTTAATTAAAGAGAAAGAGGCAAAGGCAAACACGATTAAGGTCATGTCTAGTTTGGCCCTTAATTTTGAGATATGTGGGATTTTCAGAATATCTTGCAATATTGCCTATTTCTGTCAGCAGAAGTAGTGGGATAGATGGTCTGTGCTGGCATTTTTAAAGTTCTCCTTTTTTGCTTCCCATCAAAATGAGACAATGCCTTAAAACTACAAAAAGCAATGACAAAGCATGGTGATGTACACAGCTGCCTACACCGCACCTTTTCCTAATCACTAGTTTCATTGGAGGTTTCCCAGATTAATCCCAACAAGACCTCCGTGACCACTTTCCTGGCTTACCAGACTTACAGCACAATCCCATGCGTGTCCACCCATTGAATTCAGCGGGATGTACTCCCATATCAGTGGGTATAGAGCTGCAGCCCAAGTTGTCTGCCTCACTATTATGGGGGATTCAATCTGCATTTTTAGAGCACACGCAGAAGTCACAATGTGCATGCTCAGGGACCCAAATGGCAGCGCCCATACCACAGTACCTTGCAACTCTGAACTGCCAGTGTCATGATGAGTACAGTCATAATAATACTCAGCATTTATGGGGTGCATTTCAAGTGTAAAAAAACTCTTTGCATACATGATGAAAAATTCAAAGCACGGCAACATCCCTGCAATGATGTCTTTATTTTCATATGGTAGAAGGGCATTGGAGACTGAGGGTGCAATCCTAACCCCTTATCTCAGCTGGAAAGCGCTGGCATAAGGGGTTAGGATTGCGCCCTGAGAGAATTTGCAGCTAGCCTGAGGACTCAAAAAGGAATATGTGGCTTAACATCTCAGGGTGCAATCCTAACCAACTTTCCAGCATTGAGATAAGGGCAACACAGCTCAAACATTCCCTTACCTTGAGGAGGAATGGGAAACAAGGAGAAATAACTCTTGATTGTGCCTTTGGGTGCAATCCCAACCTGCGCTGGAGCAGGCAAGCCAGGAGGCTTGCGCTGCATCCAACACAGGTTCGTTGGCAGCAGTGGCTCAGCCAGAGGCAAGGGGAAGCTCTTCCCCTTATCCCTGGGTAAGGGCTGCTAGCCCCAATGGGTGTCCTTGGACCTGCACCACCTCTGGAGGTGGCGCAAGTCCGAGGAGAGCACAGTGGCTTGAAGCCGCTCCATTCTCCCCAGGGATGGGGGGCCCAGCCCCACCCCCAGCTCCCCACGCGCCTGCCCTCACGGCCGCCCATTGCCCGCCCTCCCCCTCCCAGAAACACCCCCTCCTGCCTCCTCCCTGCTCCCCACGCCTATCGTTACCACTTGTGTCAATGTGGGTGCACTGACAGAAGCGGCGGCGAGGAAGCTGCCACAGAGGCTTCTGTCAACCGACACGGCTTCCTCCCACGGAGGCGCAAACATGCTTTACGGCATGTTTGCAACCCTCCCGGGGGACTTATGCTGGCCTATGTGCTGGATTGCGCCCTTCATAGCCTAGTAGTGCAATCCTGTGGCCTAGTTAGAATGGTAGCAGAACTTTTAGAATGCAAACTCAAGCTGTAATCCCATTCATGCTTAGACGAGAGGAAGCTCCATTGAACGTTCTTCTCAATATTATTATTATTATTATTATTATTATTATTATTATTATTATTATTATTTTATTGATTTATATCCTGCCTTTTTGCCCCATGGGCACACAAGGCGGCCTACAACAATTACAAATACAAAATTAACAATTAAAAACAATAATTAAAACAATTTTCAAATGATTAAACATCTAAAACAAACCCCGTGGATTCTAATATAAAAGGAGAAAGACAGCCAGCCAGCCTGTCAACAGTTAAAAGCTTTTTGAAATAAAAAGGTCTTCAGACCATGCCGAAATATTAGCAACCAGGGAGCAGTTCTCAATTCTAAGGGGAGGGTATTCCAAAGTTCAGGGGCCACCACCGAGAAGGCCCTCTTCCTGGCCGCCGCCCCTCTCACCTCTCTTGGTGGCGGCACAGTCAAAAGGGCCCCCCCAGATGATCTAAGAGTACAGGCAGGATTGTAAGGAAGGAGGCGGTCCCTCAAATACCCCAGACCCGAGCCGTAAAGGGCTTTAAAAGTCAAAACTAGCACCTTGAATTGGGCCCAGGACAGAAACGGCAGCCAGTGTAGCCGCCGAAGCAACGGCCCGACAGAGTCAAACCGACGTGCCCCGGCAACCACACGA